>NC_045435.1:41260239-41443197 GCF_002776525.5 Piliocolobus tephrosceles
AGTTTTTTGTATTTTTTAGTAGAGACGGGGTTTCACCGTGTTAGCCAGGATGGTCTCGATCTCCTGACCTCGTAATCCGCCCATCTCGGCCTCCCAAAGTGCTGGGATTACAGGCTTGAGCCACCGCGCCCGGCCCTTCTTTTTTTTTTTTTAAGACAGGGTCTCACTCTGTCACCCAGGCTGGAGTGCAGTGATGCAATCTCAGCTCACTGCAACCTCTGCCTCCCGGGTTCAAGCAATTTTCCTGCCTCAGCCTCCCAAGTAGCTGGGACCACAGGCTTGAGCCACTGAACCCAGCCAAAGCTTCCATCTTGTCTCCTGTTTCTGCTCACAAGTCCATCAGAATGAAGGGAGTGGAGTGAGCCCCCATCTTCAGACTGTCCCTACTTGGGGCTCTCTAGTCCTTAAACATGGGGACCCCATTCTGATCCCCATGTTTAAGCAGGTTCTTGTCCTCTCACTCATAAGACACATAACTTGTGAGGAGACCCAGGGGACGCCTGGGAGGGGAGAATGGGGGAAGTAGACCAGAGGAGGGGTGAGCACTAACAGCCGGGCTCAGGGGCCTGGAGACAACCAGCCAATTGGAGGGCCCAGCAAACTCCCAGAGCTTCCCAGAGTGTGTACATGAGCAGGAGAGAGGAGTCAGGCCCCGGGAGGTCAAAGGGCATCACAGAAATAGCTGGGCTCTTGAAAAGGAAGGTGACTGTGGACGTTTCAGTAAAGGCTGTAGGTTTTCTACCACATTTTTTCATGCTGGGTGCGGTCAACCACAGGCCCATGTGTTGGCTGTGGCCAAAGAGGCTCTTATCCCTTCCAGTAAGAGTTTGGAATCTGGGAACAAGGGTTACAGGACTTCACATGACTGACGTTCTTCTCAGGGAATTTCCATTTCCTAGTTCCTCCGTGAATGGTGTTCCTGGATCCCCGGAGTGGCTGCATCCGCGTGGTGTGTGTGAAATCCTAGAGAGGGGATGTCGGTTTCTCAGGGAAAGTTGGTAGTGAAGCTTGGAGAAGGAACACACGTTGAGAAGCAAAGCAAGTACAGTGTCCACTCCAAGCCCCCCACTCCACCCCTGCAGCCACCAGCACAATGGAGAAGAGTGCAGTGAGGCGACAGGGGGACAGCTTCCTAAATCCAGAGGAGCCCCCAGACCAAATCTCCAGCCGCTCTCCCAGGAAGTCGCCTGCCCTTGGGATAAAACATCTGAAGTAACTTAACTATCATATCTCTGATGGGAGGATGGGGGGCTGGGGGACAGAAAGGTTTGTTCTTCAAAACTCTCCCCTTGCCACGGCCTGGAGGTTCTCTTGTTCCAGAAGAGGATGGTGTTGGAGGGAGCCCCAGCCATGACTCACTTGGAGCTAATCCTTAGCAAATCTATCACCATGGAAACTGCCAATCATCCATGCTTTTCATAGCTTAACCGAACATCTGCCAGGAGACAGCAAGTCATACAAACCATTCGTCCTGCCTATCGTGTTTACATTTGGGGCCCTGAAAAACAGAGACAGAGACACGGAGGGCAGCTCTCCACAGCAGGGTGGCGGCCCAACTCTGGCCACTAATCAGCTGCGTAACCTCTGTCGGGTCCTTCACAAGCTCCTCTGCACCCCTCCTCCCCCATCTGGCAAAATAAAGGATCGGATCAATGATTCTTCACCTTGGTTGGGCCAAAGGAGAGTGGAAGGGACAGGAAAGCATGTCCCCTAAAAGGGGTGGGGCAGAGAGGCCTGTGTAGTTACAATCTGTGCACTATTATCATTTTACATTTGAAATCTTACAAAATAATACTCATAAGTTAAACCACAGAAAACAAGTCTTGACTCATCGTCTTAGGTAGCTATAGCTTTCTCCGCGGAAGGACGACGACACTCCATCTCTGAGCCAGAATGTCCAGTGTCTGTGAGGCTTTTAGTATCATTATCAAAAGGGAATATAGGCCAGGCATGGTGGCTCATGCCTCTAATCCCAGCACTTTGGGAGGTGGGAGGCCGAAGCGGGTGGATCACTTGAGGTCAGCAGTTCGAGATTAGCCTGGCCAACCTAGCAAAACTCCATCTCTACTAAAAACACAAAAATTAGCTGGGCATAGTGGCATGCTTTTGTAATCCCAGCTACTCAGGAAGCTGAAGCACAAGAATCGCTTCAACCCCCACTCACACCAGGCATCCTCTCTCTTAGGAAAGCCAGCCGTGGGAGCAGGGTGGAGGGGCGCATCAGGGCCACATTGCCAAGACAACCCCCTGGTGCACTGGAGTACGCTCGGGACATTCCCTGCGCAGTGTGACCAGGCAAAGAGGCCTTCTGCCCCTGCCTCTAGGGTAAATGCTAACCTGGCATCTCGGCCCAGGGGTCTTCACTCAGTGGGGACACTACCAGGCCCCAGGGAACACTCAGATGGTTTTCAGTTTGTGTGCGGAAGGAGAGAGGAAGAAAGGCTGGGAAACAGCTTCAGATGTTAATTTTGTTCTAATTCCCTCTGTTTTTCCCCTTTCCTTTTCTGTCCATTCAAGAGGAAGCTGACCTATATTCTCTTGCCTTGTGGGAGACAGGAGGCAGAGAGGAAGCAGAATTTGCCTGTGCACTGTTTTGGCTTCTGTTTCTCAAAAGCCTAGGTCCTTAGAAGATTTTGGAGGGAAACAGAAAAGAAACAGCAGAATGGCTGGGGAAAACCAGGGGGGGACAAGGAGAAAAACTATCACACAGTTTGTGAGGCCACATAAAAATACAAATGCAGAATCAAAAATTATTAAGTTTTTTTTTTTGTTTTTTGTTTTTTGAGACAGTCTTACTCTGTCGCCCAGGCTGGAGTGCAGTGGCACGATTTCAGTGCACTGCAACCTCTGCCTCCCAGGTTCAAGCGATTTTCCTGCCTCAGCCTCCTGAGTAGCTGGGATTACAGGCATGTCCCACGACACCCAGCTAATTTTTGTATTTTTAGCAGAGATGGAGTTTCACCATGTTGGCCAGGCTGGTCTCGAACTCCCAGGCTCAAGTGATCTGCCTACCTCATCATCCCAAAGTGCTGGTATTACGAGGCATGAGCCACTGTGCCCGGTCCAAGAATTTTAGAAACAGCAAAGCCATAAAACAAGCACGAGGCCCTTCTCAGGGCAGGGACAGTGTGAATGCATAGGTCACACACCCAGAACGCCGGCCCTGGACAGGAGTGTCCCCCATATTTGACATAAAACTGGTTCTGGAGTTTGGGGCACGGGGAGAGAGAGGCTGTTCACAGGTTCTGGGGAAATGAGGACCTGGGACCCCCCCACTCCCTGGCAGTACTGATGAGGAGCTGGTAAGACCCCCAGTCTATGTACTGGGGGAGTACACAGACCCTAAGCATAGGGTTCCCAATCTCAGATTTCTGGTCCCTGAATGTGGCTCAGAGGCAGCACAAACCTGAAAGGTCCTATGGACAGGACGATGGGAAGGCCTGGTTCTGTTTACAGATAAGGAGTTGCAGAGCCCCCCGAACACGTCTGGGTACTGTATAAAACCCTAAGCCCCTGGAACTGGTGCAGAGCATGGCAGGAGCAGGTGGAGGCATGCTGAATTACTGACGTTAATTTTAAGCCATCCTGGCAGAATGAAGACTTAGAGTCAGAGACTGACTCTTCTTGTTTTATAAAAATGAAAACGCACTATTTCTGGCAAATCTGGATTTGTGGATCAGGATTCGACCTGCCACTTCCAAGCCCTAGTTCCAGGCTCATTTCCATGGCCGAGCTTTAAGAAAAGTCAGGCAGGAGGCTGACGCAGTGATACAAGTGATAGGTGAAGCTGGGACCAGAGTGGTCAGGTGGTAAAGATAAGAAGTAGAGAGAATCTAGTGACTCTTAGGAGGTAAAATTGACAAGACTTAGAGGGCACTGGAAAGAAACAGGGTGCTCCGATCACTGGCATAAGCAATTGGCTGGGTGGAGGTGCCATTTACTGACATCAGGAGTACAGGAGGAGGACGAGTTGAGGGGTAGGTGAAACTTGTTCGGTCCAAGATACTCAAGAGAAGATGTCACATGGGCAACTGAATGCATGATGTGAAGATTGGAGGAGAAGTCTGGGCTGGAAGTGTGAATTTTAGAGTCATTAGTTTTGAAGGTGGTTATTCAACAATGAGCATGGATGAGACTCCAAGGAAAGTAGTTGAGAAAGAGATGCGAGGGCCTAGGAATAGCCTGAAGATCCCCAATATTGGATGGTCAGGCAGAGGGGATGCACCTATGAAGGCAAGTCAGAGAGTAGGAGGGAGCTGAGAAGGCTGCACCATGGAAGGCAAGAGAAATGCAAAGGGAAGTGCATTGTTGCTGAGAGGTCAAATAAAGTGAGAAACTAAAAATGCGTGCTGCATTTAGTAACAAGGAAGTCACTGGTAAAAGAGCCATGTCATTGGAGAGACAGGCTTGCAATTCCCAAAGGAGGGAGTGGGAGAGTTGAGCAGAGGATAAAAGAATGGAGATGGGGAGACATGTTATGTTTGGCTATGAAGAGGAGAGGAAAAGGCTATTGCTATAAAGAGAAATGGGATTGAGGAAAATCAATTAAAGATGATTAAAGTTATTGTCCTTTTCATTTTAACAGCTTTATTGAGGTATAACTAACATACTATAAGATGTACATGTTTAAAGTATAACAACTTGAAAAGCTTTGCTATATGAATATACCCGTAAAATCATCACTATAATCAGGAATACACACACACACACACACACACACACACACAATTTTTTTGTTTGTTTTTTTTTTGTTTTGTTTTGTTTTTTGATACAGGGTCTCACTCTGTCACTCAGGCTGGAATACCATGGCGTGACCAAGGCTCACCAGGATCAAGCAGTCCTCCTGCCACCCACCAGCCAGCCCCAAGTAGCTGGAACTACAGGTGATTCTCCTGCCTCAGCCTCCCAAGTTGCTGGGACTACAGGTGCACGCCACCACACCCAGGTAGTTTTTGTATTTTTAGTAGAGATGGGGTTTCACCACGTTGGCCAGGCTGGTCTCGAACTCCTGAACTCAGATGATCCACCTACCTCGGCCTCCCAAAGTTCTGAGGTTGTAGGCATGAGTCACTGAGCCCGGCCCAAGCTAACTTTTTAATCATGTTTTGTAGAGACCACAGGGTCTCACTATGTTGCCCAGGCTGGTCTTAAAGTCCTGAGCGTGAGAGACCCTCCTGCCTTGGCCTCCCAAAGTGCTGGGATTATAGGCATGACCCGCCATGCCAGACCAGGAATATATTTTTCATCCCCCCAAAATTTCCTTCTGCACTTTGGTAATCCCTTCTTCCTGCTCCTCTCACTCCCTTTCCCGGGCATCTGTCACTATAGCTTGCATTTTCTAGAACTGCATATAAATGGAGATGTATACAATCATATTTATTTGCTCTTTTTTTGACCTGACTTCTTTTACTCAGCATAATTATTTTGAGATTCACCTATATTGTTGTGTGTATCGATAGTTATTTCTTTTTCTTTTTTTAGAGACAGAGTCTCACTCTGTCACCCAGGCTGGAGTGCAGTGGCACGATCTTGGCTCACTGTAACCTCTGCCTTCCATGTTCAAGCAATTCTCCTGCCTCAGTCTCCTAAGTAGCTGGGACTACAGGCATGCACCACCATGCCAGGCTAATTTTCTTTTGTATTTTTAGTAGAGACGGGGTTTCACCATGTTGTCCAGGCTGGTCTTAAACTCCTGACCTCAGGTGATCCGCCTTCCGCAGCCTCCCAAAGTGCTGGGATTACAGGTATGAGGCACCATGTCCAGCCAGTTATTTATTTTTATTGTTGAGTGTTTTCCTATTGTGTGGCTACACCATAGTTTGTTTATGCACTCATCTGTTGATGAACATTCAAGCTATTTCTAGTTTGGGGCTATTAAAATTTAAGCTGATTTGACAGTTCATGTGCAAATCTTCATATGAACACAGGCCTTTGATCCTCTGCAGTAGATAACTAGGCATGGAATAGCTGGATGTAATTTTTAAGAAACTGTCAAACTTTTTTCCAAAGTCATTGCACCATTTTACACTCCCTTCAGCAGCGCGTGAGGGTTCTGGTGTCTCCACATCTTTGCTAACACTTGTATGGACAATCTTCTCAATCTTAGACATTCTAGTAGCTTCTCCTTCTTTTTCTGTCCCTATCCCATTTGGGGTGGGGACAACAAGTGAGGAAATGGCCACATATAGGAGGGCAGAGGGAAAGGGGAGAGAGACAAGGAGACAAGGCAAATACACTCCAGGCTATTGACACTCTCTTGATCAAGAGTGAAATGCTTTTCTCTCTTCATTAAGAGTCTGTTCCCTTGGGACAAACCCAGTCACTAGCAAATGTTATTTTTTATGGAGCATCTGGTCAACATGTTAGCTTATTGCCTTCCAGGCCAGGGACGCAAGCATGGGGCAGGGGTCCTACAGGTAGCTTGGCTGTGGGAGACTCCTCTACAGTCACTGCAGAGCAGGAACTTGGGGAAGGGAGGGTGAGGATATTCACTCCTCACCCCTGGAATATGGTTTGGGCTCACACCCGATATAGCAAGAAAAGACCATCGTGTTTCTCTGCCCTCTGGGAGAAGATGTGCTGGTGTGGGTAGGGGGAAGGGAAGGCGTTCCCTTCCATTCCATTCCCTTCCATTCCAGGCATGCACTTAGGCCACCTGTGAAAAGAGCAGCTTGTCCTGCTGAGGAATCTGTCCTGTTCAGCCCTATGAGATGTATGTCCTTTCTATGAACAAGAGGTGCAATGTGTAAGGACTGAGGAGGATTAAATCATATTGAGGGCTTTCGGTAAACTCCATTAAAATAATAGATTTTTATGTTTGAGGCCAGCGGTTCAAGACCAGCCTGGGCAACATAGTGAGACCCTGTCTCTACAAAATACATACAAAAATAAACAAAATAACAAAATTTTAGTCAAAGCTAAGCCCATATCTAAAGATGGATATACATACCAAGAGCACATGCAGGCCAATGACGATGCTGAATTTTGGAACCAAGAACTTGTATCGCAAATTTGAGAGTAAAAAGGAACCCAGATTACAATACCTGTAGCCGCTGGGAAGAAAACCCCAAACACAGTGAAAAAAGACTCCCCGGGGCTGTAATCGGGCAGCGTGTTGTTCTGTAGCAGTTCGGGTGAATATCCAATGAAACCATGTTCTGAAATAATGCAATGGAGAGCAACGTGAGCCCAGTGAGAAGACACAGGAGGCATTTCCCCAGATGACAGTACTATTTCATATATTACTTTAAATATTGGAAAAGTAGGGGCATGTATGTGACACAGAGTGACAGAGCAGGTCTGCAGAACCATCTTCCTTCCCACTTCTAGGGTTGACTTTTGTGTGCCGATCCCATAGACACAGGTGGATGAAATAACATGAAAGGAAGCAGTGGTTAGTTCTGGGAAGGGGAGCATTTTCATCTTTCGCTTCACAGACTTTAATATAGCTGAAATATCTTTCAATGAGCATGTATTTATGTGTTTGTTTTCCATTTAAAAAATCAATTGATATTTGCAAGTTACTTTCCTACTCAAAAACCTTCAACGAATCCCTAATAGTTACAGAATCAAGTCCAAACTCCTATCAAAGCCTCCACAACCTGGCAACAGCCACCACTCCCTACTCATCCCTTGCTTTTTCTCCTCCCCAGCAGCCACACCCTGAGGAAGGCCACCACACCCACCCCCGTGCCTTCGTTAGGCAGTCTCCTGGCCTTCCAGACTCTTCTCCCATATCTCTAAGCATCATAGTGGGCCAGCTGTTCAAGCTCAGCTCAAATGGTGCTCCTTTGGGCTTTATAAGCACTCCCTAATCAGAATCTATTCGTCCCTCCTCACTGCTCTTGGCGCTAGGTCTGGCCACAGTAAGACCTTCCCCAACTAGATTCCTTGAGGCACGAAATCCAGGTCTGCAGGTCTCTATCCCCCAGAGCTAAGCGCTGCACTGGTGCACAGTAGCTAGGTTGCAAATATGGGTCACGCTGAAAAGAACCTTTCTCTTAGATCTCTCAGCCTATGGGCACATCTTGCTTCCACACTTTCAGTTCGACTTGTTCACAGACTACATGATAGCAGGAACATCTCAGATCTTATTTCCTCAAAGCATTTTAAACATTTTTGTACATCGGCTTTAACAAAGTTTTTTTCAAGTGGTTTCAACCCTGCAGGCACATTGCTTCTTTGTCAAAGGAGGTCACTTTGAACAGCATCTGTGAACACGCTAGTGAGCTGCGGAATTTTAAGACACAAGTCAAGTGTTCTTGGTTTCAGGAACACCCAGGATATTCAGCCTCTGCTTCTGAATCTCATCTCTGAGAAGGAGTTGGTTTGTTCCTATTAATTGTTGTCCAAGAGAAGCCAATCCCTACTCGTTTTCCCTCAACCCCTGAGGTGCCGTAGGATGGGTATTCAGCTCTCACTCCACAGCCAACCCTAGGGTTTCAGGGACAGAATTTCCCCAAGCCTCATCCTCCACCCGCTTGGAGCTTAATTACAGCCCAAGCTTCCATCCACAAAAGAAGGCTCCTGACACTCCGATGAGTCCAATGAGGTCGCCCGCGCTTCACACAGCTTCCAAGATTCACAACTTCATAAGAAAAACATTTTTTAAAAAAATAATAAAACGAAAGCTCAGGGAAGCACAAGGGACCCCTGAGAGTTTAGTCAGGACTTAAATCATTGTCAATTGCTTTATTTTGCCTGAATACAGAATTTGTTCTGGCATATTCAATCCTAAGTGCTGTACAACTTTTCTGAATGGTTTGGCGTCTTCATAGCTGGCCCTCCCCTCATTAACAAAAAAGCAATAATAGCTAAGTTAACTTTAGCTTATCCGCTGGCTGACCTCACTGATGAGTCTTAAGGAGGAGAAAACTAGCCCAGCCTGCCTTGGAACTGAGCTCAGCCAAGCTGGACTGATGTGCAGATCGGAAAGCACATCTGAGCAGAGGGCTGTGCATGCCCGGCAGGCCCGCCTTGCAGGACATAAAACACTTCATCAGGCGCATTCATCTTCAAGGGCCCAAGGGCGGCCCTGACACAGGGGAATATTTGGTCACCGGGCCTGAAGGGCTTTGCTCTGGCCAGCCTGAAGGTTCAGAGGGATTTCAGGCCCAACAGATGAGTCACTGGGAGGCCTTTTCTCGCCTGTTCCTTCAGCAAGACCCGCAGGCCGAGATAATGAGTCACTTGGCTGCCTGTGGGCCTGCCTCAGTTGCCCTTTCTTGCAGGGCTAATGAGAAATGGAGCCCTGCCACATTCGCAAGTGCACACTCACACTCACACTGCTGCTGGCCCAGCCTGCTCTGAGCTGGAGCCAAGCTCAGTTCTGAATCTTGTTCAAGGAAATAGTCTTAACTTTGCAAAGAACACTATAGACAAAAATATGTGTCAATGCTTTACTGACAATAATGTAAAATCGGGGGAGGGGCCGGGTGCAGTGGCTCACGCCTATAAATCCCAGCACTTTGGGAGGCCGAGGCAGGCAGATCACTTGAGGTCAGGAGTTCGAGACCAACCTGGCCAAAAGCTGAAACCCCATCTCTACTAAAACTACAAAAATTAGCCAGGTGCGATGGGGCATGCCTGTAGTCCCAGCTACTCTGGAGGCTGAGGCAAGAGGATTGCTTGAACCCGGGAGGCAGAGGTTGCAATGAGCCAAGATTGCACCACTGCAGTCCAGCCTAAGCAACAGAGCAAGACTCTATCTCAATTTTTTAAAATTTAAAAATAAACATAAAACAAAAAACATCAGAGGAGGTTCTAAATGTCTAACTATGTGAGACTGAGACATTTTAAAAGCTTAAAATGAGTTTTTAGTATGAGAGAAAACTGTCCATGTTATATGTAATATATGTTAATTCAGATACCATTTATAGTATAAATACAAAAAAAAAGGTGTATTAATCTATACATGTAAGAAACAGCTAGAAGAAAACACACTGAAATACTAACTGTGGTTGTTTGTATAATGCAATTACAGGCAATTATTTTACTTTTTTTTTATTTCTACAAAACATCCGCATGTAAGTTAATGGGCTGAGTGCAGTGGCTCATGTCTGCAATCCCAGCATTTTGGGAGGCTGAGGCGAGAGGATTGCTTGAGCCCAGGAGTTTTAGACCAGCCTGGGCAACACAGAAAGATCCCTTCTACAAAACACACACACACACACACACACACACACACACACACACACACTCATCCGGGCATGCTAGTAGCTACTCAAGAAGCTGGGGTGGGAGAATCACTTGAGCCCAGAAGGTAAAGGCTGCAGTCAGCTGTGACTGTGCTACTGTACTCCAGTTTGGGTGACAAAATAATTTTTTTAAATGAACATAATCTACTTGTCATCAAATAATAATACCTTTTAGGAAAACAAACAAAACATCCCACAATTGAAAGCCCACTTTCTCCAGGAAGCTTTTCTATGTATGAAGAGCTTTTCTTTCTTTCTGTTTATACTCTGTTTCCCAAAGTGACTTGAGTGGCTTATGAGAAAAACATAAACAAGACAGGGAAAATAAAATAAGGACCAAAGGAAGAAAGAAACTGAGCAAAAGAGAGAGAGGGTGAGAACACCCCCAGTTGTACCTGCATGACCCACAGTCTGAGGCCTTATTCAGAGAGAATTTTCTGTTTTGACCAAGCCCACTGGGGCAGGGCATTGGATCTGGTGACCCATCCCTCACATGGGCCACTTTACAGTGGACAAAAAGGAGCCCCCAAAGCTGGCACAGTGGACCCTGCCTCATCTCCTCTGCCCCTATGACTTGCACCCCTCACCTATCACCACCCCACCTCAGGGTCCCCAATCCTGAGCCAGTCCCCAAAGAGTCTTCCTCACTGGTCCCCATCCTGCCTGCTGGGACCTGGGTCTCTTTCCCACACCCTGAACCTGGTGGCCCAGCCAGACCTGAGGCATGGCTGACTCTCTGTGGGGCTTATGCAGAGTGGGTGCCCAGGGGAGGAACTGATGTCTCTGACTGGCCGGTACTGGCTAGCTAAGCACGGTGTGAGGTCAGCGGGTCACACCCAGGATTAGGGCTGAGGTCCATGCCATCTGCCATGCCCTCCAACAGTGGCTCTTAATGCCTGACTTGCTGATGCCCAGACCAAAGGTTCCTAATTCTTTTAGTTGCCCCATTTGAGAGTCTGATGAAAACCATGGTCCCTGTCCCCACAGACACCACATTTTGCATATCATTTTGGGAGAGGGCAGATTTCTGAAGTCTCTCTGGAGGGCATGGACCTTAAGGTTCGAGACCTCTACTCTAGCAGCTACATCTGCACCTAAGACTGTCCCGCCAGGAGGCACCCACAGCTTCCCAAGGCCTGACTGCCGCCCTGCCCTGCCTCAGAGTGGACAGCAGCCCTGAGAGTGACGCAGCCAATAAGGTTTTAATGCCATAATCCTTGCCAAGCAATGGCCACGACTGTGTGCACAGAGATTGTGCAGGTCACCCCAAGAACATCACAGTGCAACCTCACTTCTGAAAATAATGCCAAGCAACCAATGACTGAACCCTTCCTATGTGCCAGCCACTGAGCACCAAGACCTCACAATGTCATACTTGTACGACGACTGAGGATACGGAGGCTCCGGAAGGTGAAAAATCTTGTTCGAGGTCACATAGCCAGATGTGTCTGTATTTCACCCACTGCCTCTCCCGGTGGCAGAACCCAGGCCTCTCTCTCTAGGAGGTGGGTCCCCAGGCCCTGGCACTGCACCCCCTTACAGAGAGATACCTACAGCACAGGTTGCCTTTCAGCCCCAGGAAACATGCCCACAGAGATCACGGCATCTCCCCCGGCCCCATCTGTGTAGGGCAGGCAGGAGTCCTATCCTGTGGAATACCATGTGCCTACTGGTATGGGACTGGCTGGAGTTTACGCAGCTGGGAGGACACAGCCCGTCCTGGACCCCACATCTGAGTGAATTCAGGTCTCCATCTACCACACTGTCCCTCTGTAATCCATCCCAAAGTCATTCCCCAGGAATTTCCTTTTCTTTTCTTTTCTTTCTTTCCTTTTTTTTCTCAAAGAGACGGGGTCTTACTCTATCACCCAGGTTGGACTGCAGTGGCACTATGGTAGCTCACCGCAACCTCGAACTGCCAGCCTCGAGCAATCCTCGAACTTTGGCCTCCCAAAGCACTGGGATTACAGGTGTGAGCCACCACGTCTGGCCTCCCCAGGGATTTCCAACACTTGTTTCTTGACCTTGGAAGAGTCTCTTTGCCTCTCTGTTAGGCTTTTGATTCCTCTGCTGGTGAAACTGAGACTGTGGTCTGGGGTCCTGTCATCTGACATCTTCCAACTCTCAAAGGCGTGGGATGCCTGGGGCCTGCAGCTGCTGCCTGAGAATGGATCTGGGTTTGACCTGAACATCTGTTTCTCTATCCAAGGAATAAAAATACTTTGGTTCAGTTTGAGCTGTATGCTTTTAGGAAGAACAAAAACAAAACGGGGGGCGGGTAAGAGAGAGAACAAATGACGACAAGACCCAGGCAGTAACAGGCAGAGGGAAAGTCCTTGAAGCTCTGTCTGCAGAAAGGTTTGATCTTTCCACCCGGAATTCGGGTAACTCGGGCTTCTTGTGATGTGGCCAGTGGGCTGTGGCTCTTCAGGGCCCACCATCTGCTCCCAAGGGGTGCTCGTGGGAGCCTACCCTCCTCCCCTTAGCCAAAGGCAGGCAGCGGGGGTCACTAGTGGGACCGAGAGCTACTTCAGCAGGGTTGTTGGGGTGCCCAGCAGCCAGGCATGGGGCCCTTGGCCTGGGTAGGTGGCTGCTGGGGGGCTCTGGGTGGCACCTGCGGTGCCCCTGACATCCCCCCCCCGCCGCCGCCACCGACGCCGCTGGGGGCTGCCGAAATTAGAAGAGGGAGTCGGGAAGTCATACCCTTCCCTGTGGGCGTCGGGTTGCACTGCTGACTAACTTGGAAAGTGAGATTTCCAAAAATGATGCTGGGGCTGCGGGCTGCGGGCTCCTGCCGCGGCGGGGGCTTCCGGCGGCGCTCTCTTCTGGGTCCCCCACCTCTGGACCAGCGACCGACGACCAGTCAGACAGCCCTTTCCTGGGAACGGACAATAGGAGAGGCTGGCGCAACCGAGAATAGCCAGCGCGGAGGAAGGGCTCGGGACGGAGCAAGGAGGGTGGGGCTCGGAGGGCGCAGGAAGAGCGGCTCTGCGAGGAAAGGGAAAGGAGAGGCCGCTTCTGGGAAGGTACCCGCACCACGACGCCGGAGGGGCGTCGGGGGAAGTGGGAGGCCCCGGAGACTGCGCGAGGCTCCTCGGCAGAGGAAGTGGGCGCGGCGCGCACGCGGGACCTCGCACCCGGCCTCGCGCGCAGCCTCTGGACAGCCCAGCGCGTCTCACCACCTGCACCTCGCCAGACGCGGCCTCACGGAGACTGGGATCTGCAGCCAATCCGAAACTGCCTGGCCCAGGGGGTCCGCGGAAAGGGGAGGAAAGGGAGTGCCCACGGGCCCCATCCTGCCACTTGTCACCCACAAGAGTTCCTTCCCAAGCAGCCCCACCCTCGCCCGGACACTCACTCACGCGGATACTGCCCAGCCCCAGATGGGCTAAGAGGCGCAGAGATGGGCAATTAAACACAGCAGGACCGGTCTGCTTGGGCTGGGGGTGGGGTTTTTCTTTTGGGAGATACAAAGGGTGAAGCAGTTATAGGTTATCAGGGAGGAGCCCAGTCAAAACTGAACTCAAGAAGCATAGATTTGGGAGAAGTCCCCGCCATGGTCATCCTCCCTCGGCGTGAAGCACAGGGCCCCTTCCAGGCACAAGGACCCTGAAGATCTCTGGGTGGAGGAAGGCAAGAACAGTGGCAAAACCAGGAATCAGGACAGCTGGGTTAGGGTCCTGGTTATGCGAGGACACACTGTGGGACTATAAACAAGCCCTTTTCCCTTGGAGCTTTGCAACGCAAATTTTGAGTCAGCGAGATCGGCATGGGCCAGAGACCCAGCCTTCCTAATGAGTTCCCCGGTGATGCCATGCTCCTGCCTGCAGTCGCACTCTTAATAGCAGAGTACGAGATAATTTTTCAGAACCCTTCTAATTCTGAAGTCTACCCAGCCAGAAGCCCACTCTCAGGCCTCTCAGGACACACTCTCCAAATACACAGTTGGTTTCCAATGGGAGAGGTAAAATCCCAAACCAGCTTCCATAACATGCCCCCCTCTCTACCCTGACTCTGTAGTTGTTGATACAGGATGTGCTCCAGAACCGTGAAACAAGCTCCCTACCACAGTTTCATATGTTAATAAAACCTTACTGGCCGATAATGAGAGATTATATGGAAAGGCAGAGAGATGAGGAAACCTTCATAGTCTCATTCATTGGCCTATTTTAACAACTGAGGAAACCAAAGGGCAAGCTGGAGCCAATTGTTCAAAAGACATGCAGAGTCAAAAGGGGAACAGTAACCCTAACTGAGAGTATAGTTTGGAGTCCAGATAGTATCAAGTCCCAATCTGTTGGGCTCTCCCATTGAACTAGGTCATAACAATCCTGGTACAACTATCGGTGTTCAATAAAAGTGTTTTGAAATAGAACTGACTCGGGCTGTATTGCATCGGACTGTTTTGAAATTAAACTGAATCGGGCTGTATTGCTTTGTATTGATCACTGCCTGGAGATTTGGAAGAGGAAATAATGATAGGTTTCGAAGAGGTCCCCAAGGAGTTCTGGGCGTGAGCCTGGAGCCTTCCTCGGACCACAGTCTCCTCCCTGGCTTCAGCCCTATTGACTTTGGTCCTCCAAAGAGAGGGTGGAGAGAGGATGTGTACAGGCTTTCCAGCCCAAGACCCCACCCAGAGAGAAAATACACAGAGGGAGGGCTGGGCATTCCAGCAGTGGCCAGAAGGGAAATCTAAAGTGTGGCTGGACCTGCCCAGAGGTCCAGGGGAGTCCCACCCAGCCCGCCTAGGGAGGAGCAGCCTGGAGCCCTGCCTGGCCATGGGGAGGCCTCCACCCTGTGGGAGGGCTGGCTGTCGGGAAGAACCCCCAGGGCTGGGCAACCCAGGGGATGAAGGGCCAGGTTGGGGGATGTCAGGGCAGGCTCCCTGGCCTGGGAGGGAAGCGGTTGAAAGTGTCCCATAAAAAGAGCAGCTCCCGCCATGCCCTGTGGTCTAGGACCGCAGTCCCGGGGCTCTTTCTGAGCTAAGGATTCCTTATTTGTGAAAGGAAAGATAAGCTTTTTCTTCATGAAGAGTGGTTTCTAATAACCAAGAAATTATTCCATCTGTTAACACGGGCTCTATTTCAAATGCTTAATGAACTTTTTCTCATAATGGCCTTGAGGTTAGTAAGCTGAGATGAGATTTTTGCCTAGAGAGGCCTACAGCCAGAAAGAGCTGTCAAATGCCCAAGAATGTGAAAAGAATCTGACTTGAGGAGCCACTAGGTTCTCACCTGGGCTCCAGGAAACAAGAGGCATCTTGGGGTGAGAACAGTGCTGTCCACTTCCACTGCGCACCATTCGTTCCAAGTGCTTTACCGTATTAACTCATGGAAGCCTCACAACTACCCTATGAGGTAGATGGATTTTTTTTTCAGGGAAGGAAACTGAGGCACAGAGAGGCAACTGGGATTCAAACATTGTGTTGCCACTGCTGCAGCGGTGCTTGTCCAAGGCTGCAGGGAGTCTTGGACGAGTGCCAGGGGCTCCAGGTGGTCCAGCTGGGACCCTGCAGAGGGGTCCAGAGAGACCCCTCCCCCAGCCCAGCCCATAGAGCCCCCACTAGCCGCCCTAGAAAGGAACCCTAAGAAAGGAAAATCTGGCCTCCTTATCTCCTGGGGGAAAGGAATGCACTCTCCCTCCCACCAGGACAAGGGGCTGTTTTAACGGGAAGTCTCCACCCTGGCTGTGGGTTCCTCCCAGCCACCACTTATTCCTTCTGGCTGTCTCTGCCTCTGCCATCTCACTTCTCATGCTTCAACTCCTGACCCCCAACACCCCCAAAATAATCCTAACTCAACTCACGGCCCCCTCAAATCAGCTGCCCCTGCACAGCTCCAAGCTGGTCAAGGAGTCTGCCCTGCCCCACTGTTGCTTGGATATCCTCTCTAGGCAGGCAGCTGAGAGGGGTGGGAGGTCAAGTGGCCCCTGCAGGGAAGGGGCAGCCAGTATCAACACACAGATATGTAAGCAGAGCCCCCCTCCTGCCAAGCACCAGGCTGAAAATATTCACATGCTCAGACCCCTTCCCCACCAAGTTCTGCAGCCATAGGCAGCTCTCCCCCACCCCAAGTCCTACCCAAGAAACAGAGCAGGGCCTTCCTTAGAATCCCATGGCTAAAGATTCAGTATCGTAGAACTGTAGAAAGTTAGCATCACAGCACTCTTTAGCCTTAAATCCATTTTACTGATGGGAAAGCTAAGGCCTGAGAAAGGAGACGCCCACATCACAAAGTTAGCAGCTGCTCAGGGGAGATCAGAACACAGTGGGGCCAAGCCCTTGTCCAATACGTCCTATGGGTCCCCATCTCTCTGCTGTTACTGGCTGGCTACTTGCCTGTTTTTTCCACTAGACTATGAGCTAGGTGGGGGCAGGCACCATGCTCTCTTATTTTCTGGGGTATTTCCAGCACCTAGCCCCAGGGGACATGCAAAAAATATAAAACATTAATATTAGCAAACAATAGAAACAACCCAAATATCCATCCACAGATGAATGGATAAACAAAATGTGGCATATCGATACAATGGAATATTATTCCACCATAAGAAGGAACGAATTTCTGATGCATGCTACAACACAGATGAATTTTGAAGACATCATGCTAAGTGAAAGAAGCCAGACGCAAAAGGACAAATGTTGTATAATTGCCTTTACAGTAGTTCCCCTTTATCCACAGGGCATCCATTCCAAAACCCTCAGTGGATGCCTGAAATGGCAGATAATACCAAACCCTGTATATATTATGTTTTTTCCTGTATATACATACCTGTGATCAAGTTTAACTTATAAATTAGGCTCAGTAAGAGACTAGCAACAATGACTAATAATAAAACACAATTATATTGTAATAAAAATTTTACAAATGTGGTCTCTCTCCCTCATCTCGAAACGTCTTTTTTATTATTTTCTTTCTGTTTTTGGGGGGATGGCGGGGACAGGGTCTTGCTCTGTCGCCCCGTCTGGAGTGCATTGGCACGATCACGGCTTACTGCAGCCTCCAGCTCCCAGGGCTCAAGTGATCCTCCCACTTTAGCTTCCAGACTAGCTGAGACTACAGGCCAGCGCCACCATGCCCAGCTAATTTTTTATATTTTTTGTAGAGACAGGGTCTCACTTTGTTGCCCAGGCTGGTCTCAAGCTCCTGAGCAGAAGCAAGCCTCCCACCTCAGCCTCCCAAAGTGCTGAGATTATAGGCATGAGCCACTGCGCCTGGGCCAAAATATCTTATTGTACTATACTATTTTCATCTATTTTTGGACCACTGTTGACCATGGATAACTGCAACTGCAGAAAACAAAACTGTAGATAAGGGGAACTACTCCATATGAAATATCTAGAATGGCAAATTCAGAGAGGCAGAAAGTGCCATAAAATAGAGGTTACTGGGGGCGGAGTTTCTGTTTGGGGTGATGATAAAGTTTTGGAAGCAAATGGTTAGGACAATTGCAAAACAGTGTGAATGTAACTAATGCCACCGAATTGTACAGTTAAAAATGGTTAAAATGGCAAAGTGTGTGCTATGGATATTTTACTACAATAAAAAAAAAAAATACACAAGCCATTTCTTTCCACAGCACCCTCCCCGTGGATCCTCAGAGATGCCACCTTGCTTAAGGCCTGGGCTCCTTCCTGCCATACAGATGTGGGAATAGAGGATAAAGGGGGCTTCCCGCCCAAGGCTGGCAGAAGGTAAGGACAGAGCCACAGGCCCCGCCTACTAGCTGTGGCCTCCCTCGGAATGCAGTGGCATGATCACGGCTCACTGCAGCCTCTACCTCCCCGGGCTCAAATGATCCTCCCACTTCAGCCTCCCGACTAGCTGGGACTACAGGCCGACGCCACCATGCCCAGGTATTTTTTTACATTTTTTGTAGAGACAAGGTCTCAGTTTGTTGCCACAGGGGACACCTCTTCTCACCACAGGAAGGTCCTTCCTTCACGAGAAGCGAGGCGGGGAAGCTGTCCAGCAAGCCCTCTGACCACCAGTCACCAATGTAGGCAGAACTCACTGTGTGCTCAGGGGTTTAGGTGGAAAGGACCATTGTGCTCAGGAGTTTGCTGACGTCTGGAATCCGTGGAGTTTTACTCAAGGGTGAGGTGTGTGAGCATTTGCAGCAAAGCTGTCAAGAAATACAAGCTGCAGCGTCTCAATATCAAGCATGCCCAACTCTCAGGGAAGACTTCCGCAAAATCAAGGGTGCTGTTGTCCTAGTCCTATGGTCAGCACATGTTCTCATTTTCAAAACTTTCCTGGTCACTGGGACCCACGGCCTGGGAGCAGCGTTTAACCTGCGGTCTCACTAAATGACAGCTGGCCTTGAGTGAGTATGCCTTTAACCCGGGCTGCCCTGGGCTAGTGCCGTATCACCTGACCTTGCAGCTTCAGGCTGCACCCCGCTTCCCTTTGTGGGGCTGGCAGAGGCGCTCTGCTCTCCACCTCCTGGCTCTGAGAGGAGGAAACCAGAAGTGGCCCCTTCCTGTGTCTCTGTGTGTTCTTTTGCAAGCCGTTGTGTGCCTTTTCTGCAGGCGCTTATGGAGAGTGAGGTGTGTTTGTACCATCTCCCTGTCAGATTAGGAATCCTCAAGGTCAGAGACAAGTTCAAGCCTCCCTCGGAATCCCCTCCTCATCCCCAGGTGGCTGCAGTCACTGGGGTGCTGGATGAGCCCAGTGACCATACATCCTGCCCCGCATCCTGCCTGGACAGCCTGGGAAGTGTTTTCATGCCTGATCAACCCAGAGAGCACACGGGGAGAGCAAGAGGAGAAGAAAGGATGCTGCTGCTCTTGACTGAACGTGACTGAGGTGCTCCAGGAAACTACCTTGGTATGCAAAGTATAGTCCCCAACCTGCGGCATTGGAACCTTCATTTTAACAAGCTCCCCAGATCCTGAAGCACTGTCTTAGAGTATAACCCAGGACCTCCAGGGAACTATTCTTCCAGGACAAGCAATGATAATGACAATAACTTTTTATTGAGCACCTACTTTGTGCCAGGCATGACACTAGGCCTCTTATAAACATTATCTTATTTTATGCTTTGGCAACCCAGTGAGGCAGGCGCTATTACCTGCTTTTCAGAAACAAAGAGAGCAGGTCAGAGAGGTTACTTAACTTGATCAAATCCATGTAGCAAATTACAGCTGAGCCGAACTTGAAGCTGGAGGTCTGACTCCAAAGCCATGTCTCTGATGACTGTAGTATATGTGATGCAATTTTTCACATCAGGCCAGCAGTGACAGCCACTTGCCAACTCTCTATGGGGCCCAGAGGTTTAAAGGCAAAGGCAATCCCCAGGCAGATGTCTAGAGGCTGCCCCCTTGCCTAGTGCTGGCCTACGGTGTGGACACCTATGTGTTGGGGTTAGGTCAACCCTATGGCAGAGGCCTCGATATTTCTTCAGAACACATCCCTGAAGATGAAGGTGCGTGCCTCAGTCCCCAGGAAGCATGAAGATCCAGGCAAGATCCAGGTTAGTTGGATTGCGAGCAGGTCTGGAAGCTCTAGCACTGCCCTTGTCTGGGCCCTGGAGTGAGGGTAGCAAGGAGAAGAGTGGGGGTGGGGGGTGGGGGCCCACACGGGTCCTTTGTATATTATTTAACTTTCAAATTTGTGATTTGGGGCATCATCTCCTGCCAGCCTCAGGAGGCAGCACTCTCCTGCCAGCTCTACCTCTGGGTTACCTCCCACCCCCCACCCTCAGCCAGCACTCACAGGCTCTTCACACCACAGAGCCCACTCCTGCGCGCCCACTCTCAGCCCAGAACTTCCCACCTTGTTCTCTGGGTCTGTAGCTGGCCGCCTTGCTCCCCACCCAAATGTGAGTGACTTGAGGGCACATCTCCCACTTTGTGCCTTATACAGACCCACCATCCTGCCTCCCACCTGAGGAGGTACCCCCAAAATGGTGAAGCCAGAAGTGCCTTCAGGTACGCTTCTACAGTCACATGACGAGTAATCTGCAAATTCCCCACAGCCAGGGGACACGTGCCACGTGCAGTGAGAGGAACACAGACCAGCAGTCGGGGGCACAGGCGGGATGTGTCAGGCCACCCCTCCACGGTCACCCACCGCTTCCTCGGAACTCCCAGCTGCTCAGGGCTGAGGTGGGCGAGGCTCAGAAGTGTGGAAGGGCCCTCCCCAGCCGGTGATTTCATGTGTCAGGCATCCATCCCCTGAACGGAACGCCCAGCCAGGGAGCTGGGCCAGCCCATCCCTCCTGCCCACAGAGTCACAGAGTGGGAGCAGACTCAGGGGTCAAAGCTGGGCAGCGCTCACTTGCACTTCCTTCTGCAACCTTTACCAGGACACACGGCCTCTTCAGCCCATGGCTCCTTTCTCTGATCCCCAAGCCAAAGCCAGCAAATGAGAATAATTCAACAGAGACAGCTGGGTCGTGGGATCAGGGTAGGGGCTCGGAGCCAGGGCTCTGGGATTCTGGTCAGCCATTTTTTCTTCATCAGACTCAATCTCAGAATAAGAGGGAGGCCTAAGGCATGCCTGCTGCTGGCCAGGGGTGATGGGGACCACTGCCCACAGAAAGCCTTCTAACAAGGGCCGGATCCAAACAATCAGGGAACAAGGATGCCTAAAGCATTCGTTTCTCACCTAACTAGAGAAATATTAAATGTGCAGCTCACATAATTTGACAAACAAGAACCACCAACATAAAATAAGTGTAATACTGAAAATATTCAACAGGTGGAACAAGTCAAAGAACATTCTTTGCTTCCTATTCAGGCCAGGAAGGGAGAGAAAGAGAAGGAATGGAAGGCGAGGAGGGATGGGGAGATGGCAAAGTGGGGGCAGAGGAGAAAAAGAGAGACAAAAGGATTGGGGTGAAAAAACAGAGACAAGCATAAAGGAAGAAAGGATGAGGCAGAAAGAAAAGAGGAGGGAGAGTAGGTGGATTTGGGGGAATGCTGGACAATTGGTCAGGCTTGGTCTGCAGAAGTTCAGAAATCCTTACCTGGACATGAGCCTTTGTTTATAATTCTTCACTGTTCTAACCCTTTAAAATGCCTCTGTTCTAATCCTTAATCTTTCTCCCTTCAGGTCAAGAATGCCTTTGAGAATCTGGCAGTACTTCTGAACCCTGTCCTGGAAAAATACACTTATTTTCATACAATTTTGCATGCAACTTCAGGGGCTCAAGGACTCTTTGTTAAAAATACTTATTCTAGAAGCTCCACTCTGATTGGGAGACCCATAATGGCAAAAGCAAAAAACACCTCAACTGCCAGATGAAAGTAAAATGAGGGTAGGATGTGTTGTATTCAAGTCATCACATTGAGCTTTAATTACACCATTGGCTTCAGTGACAGAATTTGGGGCCTAAGCACCTTTTTCCTGGTCACTACCCCAACAGTCGTATTGGAAGCAAGGCTGGCTACTCCAAGGGGTCTACTGTGTACATGGATGGTTATTTTGCAGTAAAGGGCCTGTCTTTGACCCAGGTAACAATGTGTGAGTCATATTAACCCTTTACAGATCAACAGGATTAGTAAATCCCATATATGTAGTAGCTTCCAAATCTGAACGTACATAAGAATTTCCAGTATGCTTATCTAAAATGTAGATTACTAGTCCAAAATTTGAGAATATGGATCAGATTGTTTTTCTAATGAGTTTCTAGATAATTCTGATACAGGAAATTCCCACACCAAACGCTGAGACACACGTTCTCAGAGAAAATTCCAAGTCTGAGAGGCTGAGCTTCTGGTTCCACAGGGCAGCTGATTCTCTACTCCTTGCAGTGCAGTTCTTGTACACTAGGGGACAGGACTGAGCGCATATGCAAGGGCACCGCAAGATGAGGTTTGGACTACTGCATCAAAAAGGCTACCTTTACAGGGGAAAATAGAATGAGCAGTGCAGAACATGAAAGGTATAGTGCCCGGTGAAACCTTCCTAGGGCCTTGAAGGCAGTAGTTCCCAGATCTGACTTAAAAAACATGATAAAAAACTACCTGGAGTCCTTCTTACAATCCAGATTCCCAGGCCTCAGGCTATTAGGAAACACACACGCGCACACACACACACACACACACACACCCCAAGTATCCTCAGGGATTCTGATACACATGCAAGTATCACAACTTGTTTGTTTAGGGCTCTTCAAGCCCAAGGGTATTTTGATCATGATACCAGATCACTATTATAAAGAGGCTTCAAAAAACTAAAGTGCCCTTATAATTCTAAAGCAAAAAACAGTGAACATTACCAGGGTTTTCTTCTTCTTTTCTCTTTCTCTTCCTCCCCCTCTTTCTTTTTCATTGAGGAGACTAATTGGAGAAGGTGGGCCACACTGGAATGCCCTGAATGGGTTCCAGATGGTGAAGTCATTGGCCTCTTGGCCCAACTGTTCCTCCCTTTTCCCTGGAGTGCTATACAAATATTATCATTTTCTGACTGCGCAGTGACATGAAAATGGTTGAGAGGCTCTAGGTCAGGTGTAAAAGAAACTCATGGAAAGGGAAGAACAGCTCGGTCCAAAAGAAATTGTGGAGATACTTTCCGATTCTCCGCAAGGTGGAGAATCCCAGATCAGATGCCAAGCCCAGCATGGATTGGTTTGGACTCGTCATGGTGTCCGATCCACATTGGGTTTGGCATCTGATCTGGGATTGTGAGGGGGTGGGGTGGGTCTCAAGAGAAATGCTAAAGCAGCAGCCCTGCTTCAGGCTGCTTAGCAGAGTGGTGGCCACAGGGAAACCCAGGCACAGATTGCAGATCCCCACCCCGGGAGGATGACCCTGATAATAAGACTGTCTTACATTTATTTAGAATCTTCCTTTGTCAAGGCAATCGTATTTATAGTAGTTGCTCATTTTGAGTATAATTTTTTAAAAACATTTTGATTTTCTGAAATTTGGATGTCTTACAAGCAACACGAGGACTTAATGTAACGCTTTTTTCCACCTGAAAACTTGGTGTAACTTAAAATTGATGGTGACTTGGAATTGAGGAAATACGTTTTATTACCTCATTTAATCTCTAAATAATCTGTGAGACATATATTATTCTCTATTTTCTAGAGGAGGAAACTGACGCTTAGGTGATTTCCCCAAGGTCAAGGATGGAGAAAGTGGCAGAGCCGGGACTAAAATCCAGGTTCCAGTATTTCTTCCCTGATAATGTATGAGCAGATTTGTTCATACAGTAGGAATTTGGGATTCCAGAGTAATTTCTCCAGGAGAACTGCTCCAAAAAGTGACTGCCACCCAGAGTTACTGGGGCAGAGAAAGCAAGAAGTGACTTTCCTTTCGCTTCAAGTAGAAATTTAAGGGAAAAAAATAGAAATGTATATAGGTTTATTTGGTGGCTGTTCTTTGTTTGCTTTAGGCAATAACAAAAGTCCCTTGATTACTTTAGGAACTTCAGAATGTACCATGCTCATTCCTCATGCCACGATCACCTCTGGTACGTGTGAGTTTAAAATGGTGCTATGGCTAGGCAAAGTGGCTCACGCCTGTAATCCCAGCACTTTGGGAGGCCGAGGCAGGCGGATCACGAGGTCAGGAGATTGAGACCATCCTGGCTAACACGGTGAAACCCCGTCTCTACTAAAAAATACAAAAAATTAGCTGGGTGTGGTGGTGGGCACCTGTAGTCCCAGCTACTCAGGAGGCTGAGGCAGGAGAATGGCGTGAACCCAGGAGGCAGAGCTTGCAGTGAGCGGAGATCCGGCCACTGCACTCCAGCCTGGGCGACAGAGCGAGACTCCGTCTCAAATAAATAAATAAATAAATAAATAAAATGGTGCTCATTCGGTCATTACAGATTCACTGCTTAAATTTGTTACTTTATTTACTTTAGAATGTTTTTCATTTTTGAGAATCAGGATTCTAAAGTGTCATACCTTTAAAAATCTAGCATTTTGATTTCTGCAAGTCCAAGAGGATGCAGGAAGAAGTTTAACAGAAGAAACCATCTTCAAAATAATAAAACCCAAAAGTTATTCTCTACAATATCCAGTAAGTGCTTATTTTCTGGAAAACAGTTGGCAGGGGAAGGAGGAGAAGGAACCACCCCTCCTCCCAAAACTCAAAGAAAAAATAACTACTTTGGACATATTATTTCTAATCCTTAAAAAACACCCTTCCAGGAAGGTATTTCTTTCCATTAGACAGATGAACAAACTCAAAGGGTTTCGGTGACTTGCCCACAGCCACACAGCTAACAAGAAGCATGTGTTCTGATAGCATTAATCAGAAAAGCACATATTGCTGACATGGATTCCCTGTTTCATGAGGGGAGGGACCATCGCTATCCTATTCTGTGCTGTATCCCAAAGCCTACCTCCTGGCACCCCGTTGGCTTCGATGACTACCTATGGGGTGGGTGGATGGGAGGAAGAAAGAAAGGGAGGTAGAACAGGTGTGTGTGCAGCCAGGTGCTCCGTCCACCCTGCCACTCCTCTTCTTTGGAGACAGTGCTCTGACAATCTGTTCCATCAACTCCATTCTCCTGAGACTCTCATCACACTTTCACAAGCTGCTCAGATTACATTTCCTAGGACTGTGTCCATCCATCTGCCTCACTGGATGCTGATCCACTCTGGTGTGTTTTCCAGTCAGTCACTCAGCAAAGTGCAACGGAGAGCCAACTACGTGCCTGGTACTTTCCAAGATGCTGGGATAAAACGGCAATAAGATGGGATTCCTGTGTTTGAGGTTCTTACAGCCTGAAATACAATGACCTCTGCATTTCCTACTCAGCACCGCGTGCCCTCAACATCCAAGGTATGGGGATTTTCTGTAGCTGCCTATCAAACTCTCTCAGCTACCACCAGTGCTTCTTTCTGCTATTTCTGATGCCTTGTTTTGTTACTTTCAGAGACATGAAATGACGGCCCCAGTTGAGGGACTCTTCTCAATAGCATATTCTTGTGCTTCTTCATTTAGGGCACATCTCCCATGCTGGGAAGTATGAAACAAATACCAGGAGTTGGGCAAGTGTCACACTAAGTTCTGACCCTGGCTGGGCAGCCCGCTGACTTCCAAGAGATAATGAGTTTTTTGTATTTATTTATTTATATTTTTTTGAGATGGGGTCTCACTGTCTCATCCAGGCTGGAGTGCAGTGGTGTCACCTTGGCTCACTGCAACCTCCACCTCCCAGGTTCAAGCCATTCTCTTGCCTCAGCAGATGAGATGATGTGGGGTGGATGATGCAGGCATCGTGACACAGCACTTCGCTATTATTGGCCTTGAGCTCCGGACTAGCTGGGGTTACAGGCACGCAACACCACACCCAGCTAATTTTTGTATTTTTAGTAGAGACAGTGTTTTACCATATTGGCCAGGCTGGTCTCAAACTCCTGACCTCAGGTGATCCAGCCACCTTGGCCTCCAAAGTGCTGGGATTGCAGGAGTGAGCCACCGTGCCCGGCCAGAGAATGAATTTTAAAATCAAGTTTCATTATGGGGAAACTGAAGACCCACAGATATTAGGGTGCTGGCCTAGGGTCCCACAGACAGTGGTAAAGAGAACACTGGCTTCAAGTCTCCCCGTGCAAAATACTTTAACTACCATCCCCTTTCACTTCACTTGCAAACTGCATTTTCAATGCTATGCCCTACATGGGACTTAGGTGTCCTGCTTGTTTTCTAATTCAGTCAGTGAAGAGCAGGTGGCCCCAGCAGCTGGAAACAATGTGAGCTTGATGGTTAAGGACATGAACCCTGAGGTCAGAAGCCAGGGCTCAAATTCGGGCTCCATTGCTTACCAGCTGGATAACTGCTGGGCAAGATAACCTCTCTGAACGTCAGTTATCTCATCTTTATCATAGGGATAATAATAGCACAGGGACCCCATGGATATCATTAAGATATAATGAGATGTATAATGCTTAGTATAGCACCTGGCACATAGAGAATGCTCAATAAACATTAGCTATTACAGTACCCCCCTCCCTTATCCATCAGGGGCACATCCCACGACCCCAGGGGATGCCTGAAACCACGGATAGTACCTAACCCTATATACACCACGTTTTTCCTATATATACATACCTAGGGTAAAGTTTCATTTATAAATTAGGCACAATAAGATATCAACCACAATAATTCATAATAAAATAGAACTCTAACAATATACTATAATAAAAGTTATGTGAACATCTCTCTCTAAAAATAGCTTACCATGCTGTATTCACCCATCTTCTTGTGATGATGTAAGAAGATAAAATGCCTACTTGATGAGAAGAAGTGAGGCGGATGATGCAGGCATCATAGCACTTGACTATTATTGGCCTCGAGCTCAAGTCCTCTGCTACTTGACAGTTGATCTGATAACCAAGCCAGGTACTAGGTGACTGATGGCAGTTAGTGTGTACTGTATGGTGTACTGTATGGCCACACTGGACAAAGCAGGGTTCACATCTCGGGTGAGATGGTGCAAGATTTCATCATGCTACTTACTCAGAATGGTGGGCAATTTAAAACTTATGAACTGCTTGTTTCTGGAATTTTCCATTTGGTATTTTCAGACTGTGGTTGACCACAGGTAATGGAAACCATGGAAAGTGAAGCCGTGGGTGGGAGGGGGCTACTGTGTTACTTTCCTTGCTCACCTCACCACCTTCAAATCTTAAATTCAAGAAACGTACAGCAACATGAATTGACCCAGGACTTTTTTCTCATCTCAATAAATTATTCCACTTAACTTTATTCTCTGCTTACAGCAGAAATATACTCAGTGTTTCAAAAAGTATTAATTTTATCCAGGTCATTTGGTAAAGAATGTCTGATAAGGACACCATGAGATTCTGATGCAGGAATTGATGTAGACATCTGACATAATTTTCTGATGGCTTATTAGAAATAAGTTTGAAAGGACTAAGAGCTGGGTAACAGTTGATGGACCACTTTTCTTAATCATTATTGCTTACTCTTACAAAAAATAAAAACTCAACTTCATAACTCAATTATTTTTAATTTTTCAGAAAAGTGGTACATATTCTCAGAGAAGCAAGGGACATTCCCCTTCACATCCCTAGACTGTATGCTCAGGGTGAAAGCGACTATTGTTTGGGCCACAGACTTGTGAGCCAGACATGATTTTCGCATGCAAATGGGGGCCACATACAGAGATAATCCAGGCCCCGGGCCAGGCATAGACCCCGGCCGGCTGCCTCATCATGCTCTCATGGGGCATGTGGCTGAGCTGTAGTGCTGTGATGAGGCAGTCTGCCATCCAATGGGAGAGAACTAAAAGACTAAAAATACAAAGCACACTAGAAACCATGCAAATGAATTTAGTTCAGAGTGAGAAGGCATTTCGTCACTGAATCATGGATGGGGCTGGCCAAGGTTTACCAGAGGAAGTGAAGTGTTTGCGCTCATGCGCCAGCCATGGCGCCAGCTACTTTCTCTCCAGTATCTCTGGGCCAGGCCATCAGTGTGTGTGACCACGCATGGGTCTACACGTGCACCCACTCACATAGCCAGTGGTGAGAGGAAAGTAAATACGGCAGGATCTTGGACGCTTTTTAATTTTTTCATCATTGTTTTGGGTTATAAACTAATGAGACAAAAAAAAAAATCAAAGTTCTCATTGGTTAAAATAAATTTTGTTTGAGTTTAACAACTGAGTGTATGTTCCCAATGGCGATGGTGGACCAAAGACAGGATGGGAGGCGGGATGAGAAGGGCGGGAATGGAAACAATTAAGAGGCATGTACAAACAAATCAAGAGAATGAGATCATGAAACTGTCTCCCAAACTGCGTCTGGTCTTCATCTCTACCCCACCTCAACTGCATCAGTCCAGGCTGTGTCTTCTCTAGACTGGACAATTGCAACCACCTCTGAAGGGCCCCAGCCTCAGTCCCTCCCCATTTGTGCCTACCCTAACCCTAGGCAGGGCTCCAAAGAGCAAATCTGATTCTACCCCTTCCCTGCTTCAAAGAAAAGCCTACTGACCTTTTGCTCAGCTTTTATGATTTCTGTATCTTTAAAACACATGCGGAATTTTAAACTTATTCCTGGTTCGTTTGTTTGTTTGTTTGCTTTTCTAACTAGAGAGGCTAAGAACATTCTCAAGATATGTCATCAAGCCTCTGTTTATAGTACATTCCATCTGGGACTTCTGAATGTTGCTACATTAGTTTTAACTTTTAAAATATTATATACTATGTGAGCTCAATTATGTTTTAAAAGCAAAAACGATGGAAAAAAGGCTATAAGGAAATAGCTTTTAGATATATTTTTAAATTAAATATTTATTGTTCTTAATAAAAATAAGTTAAAATTATCTTAGGTACTATCTACTCACAAATATGAATACAAATATGGAAGGCAAGAATACCAGAAGGAGGCCGGGCGCGGTGGCTCAAGCCTGTAATCCCAGCACTTTGGGAGGCCGAGACGGGTGGATCACGAGGTCAAGAGATGGAGACCATCCTGGCTAACACGGTGAAACCCTGTCTCTACTAAAAAATACAAAAAACTAGCCGGGCGAGGTGGCGGGCGCCTGTAGTCCCAGCTACCTGGGAGGCTGAGGCAGGAGAATGGCGTAAACCCGGGAGGCGGAGCTTGCAGTGAGCTGAGATCCGGCCACTGCACTCCAGCCCGGGCGACAGAGCGAGACTCCGTCTCAAAAAAAAAAAAGAAAAAAAAAAGAATACCAGAAGGAAATATACTAATTATAATATACTAATTATAAATACAGATGCTCCTTGACCTTCAGTGGGGCCATGTCCCGATAAACCTGTGACAAATGAAAAATAATGGCTACGATCTGAACAGAGACAAGCTACTCTTCCACTTTTCACCAAGGCCTGTGATACAAGCTGGTCCTGGAAGCCCTAGAAGCTGAGAGTTCCCTGAGCTTCCCTCTGCCTCCTTGCTTTGAAGCACCATCACCTCAGGGAACAGGGAAGAACTCTGTCTTGAACTTGAAAAGGCTTGTACCCTTCTGGCCCTCTGTCCCCACACCCTGTCCCAGCACACTCAGCTCCAGTACACCTACCTTCCTGCACTTCCTGAACTCTTCCACGCACGCTGAGTCTTCACATATGCTGTTCCCATTCCTTGGGCTCACCATCCCCAGTTTACTACCAGGTGAACCCTTGCATGACCTCTGGGGTACACTCACATCACCCTCTCCTTGAAGACCTCTCTGAAACCCCAAGGTCAAGGTTCTTCCACTCTCCTCCACCTGCAACTTGCATATTTTCCTTTAAAATACTGACCCAGGAAATGGTGATTGTTTGGCTAGGGGAGAGACTGTGCCTTCTTGTGTGTATCCTTGATTTCTAGCTTTGGGTCTGCACACAGTGGGACTCAGGAAAAGTTTTCCAGTGAACTGATTAGAGTGGAGGAGAGAAGGAAATCAAGATGGGGAGGAGACAAAGAAATACAGAGATGAAGAGACAAACGAGCCAAGGAAGGACGGCGGAAATGAAGGAGTAAGGGACTGAATGTTAGTAAGACACAACTTGACAACTCACTGTGGGAAATCTTTTCAGGAATAAATACGTTTTCTCGTTTCAATCTAAGGTTTCATTTCTACCTAGAACATTTCTCTGCTTTTATTTGTTCCTGGTAAGCCCCAGTGTCAAATCAGCTTTTTTTTTTCTTTTTTGAGACAGTCTCGCTCGGTCACCCAGGCTGCAGTGCAGTGGTGCTGTCTTGGCTCATTTCAGCCCCTGCCTCCCAGGTTCAAGCAATTCTCCTGCCTCAGCCTCCTGGGTAGCTGGGATTACAGGCACACACCACCACGCCCAGTTAATTTTTGTATTTTTAGTAGAGACAGGGTTTCACCATGTTGTCCAGGCTGGTCTCAAACTCCTGACCTCAAGTGATCTGCCCACTTTGGCCTCCCAAAGTGCTGGGATTATAGGTGTGAGCCACAGTACCTGGACCCCCAGTGGGCTTTTCTAATCATAAATGTATCCAACTATTATAAGATCCTCTTTAGACAACTTAAGCTTTTTCTTTAGATACTGTTCCCACATATTTCAAGCATGAAATCACTATTTTCCCTGGAGCGATACCTAAAACTTGCTTCTCTACTGTTTGCAAATTCTCAAAAGTCAGGGAGGAAAGCTCTCACAGTCACTTTGGAAGGGTGTCACCATGCAAATTCAGTTTCTGACTGCAGTGATTAAGTATCAGCCCATAAAGTAATACCTACTGAAAATAACAAGTAGCCTCAAATATTTATTATGACACTAAGTCAGAAATCATATTGCAGCAACCCACCAAGAGAAAATACCTTCTTCATATCTCTTCCATGATATCATCCCAAATGACTTCAAAAAGACTCAGAAATCTGTGTACAAAACACTATTCAGATTTCCACAAACAGTCCCTAGAATCAGGGGTAGAATCCGCAGTGATCACAGTCCTGAATCTAGGACTGTAAAGTTTGCCAGAGCGAGACAGACAATGATATGTCACAAAGAGATATACTACTACACCTTTCTAAATGAAAAATAATACTTTTTGGAGGGAAAATAATAAAATTATCTAATTAAAAAAATTTTAAGTATGGTTAGTTTGTCATTGAAAAATATTAATACCAGACTTATCAGTTAACACGGCAGACTGAATACATGAACCTACTTTTGTTCCCTCCCCACATCCACCAATATATATCAAAGAACATTTTTTTAGAGGTGGGGTCTCACCATGTTGCCCAGGCTAGTCTCAAACTCCTGGACTCAAGCAACCCTCCCGCCTGGGTCTCCCAAAGTGCTGGGATTAGAGGCATGAACCATTGCACCCATCAAAGAAATTTTTTAAAGGATATAAATCCATAAGAATGGGGAAGACAGGAGAACACAGCAACAAAATTTTGGAAGTTAAAAAGTAGATGGTCCAAGTGGTACAGATATCGGACCCAAGAAAATGGAATGTCAAGTCAGCAGAGGGAAAATCTGAGAACCAATCTGATTTAGCCCTCCAAATTCTCAGAGGTCTCAGGAGCTGACCGCACCAGGTATTTCTGGATGTGGGTGTGAGAGATGGAGGCCTTGGCCTCCCAAAGTGCTGGGATTACAGGCGTGAGCCACTGGCCCCCAGGCAGTGTTCTGGTTTGACCCACTCCTGAGGGCTAGAGGTAGGCAATGAGGAGCTTAGAAGCAAAATACAAGCAGCTCGCTCTCCCAAGCACTCCCTCGGGTCATCTAGAACCCCAGGCCTATGACGGCCCCTCAGCTGCCCAGACACATGCCCTTTCCTGGGAGTCAGATTTGACTCTATGAACAGAAAGTAGGTAAATAAATAACCAAAAGTCTAAGAGTGACTGCTGTGGAGATGCAACTGGAGAGAAGCAATAGTACTGGTAATGTTCTCTTTCTCTCCTTTACTTCCTTCCTTTCTTTTTCTCTCTCTCTCTCCCCTCCCCCTTTCTCTCTTTCTTTCTTTTTTACTTTCTTTCTTAGGGTCAGGGTTCTCGCTCTGTCACCTGGGCTGGAATGCACAGCTCACTGTGACCTCAAACTCTTGGGCTCAAGTGATTCCTCCTGCCTCAGCCTTCTGAGTAGCTGAGACAACAGGTGTGCATCACCATGCCCAGCTAATTTTTAAAATGTTTTCTAGAGATGAAGTCTCACTGTATTGCCTAGGCTGGTCTCGAACTCCGGGGCTCAAGTGATCCTCCTACCCCGGCCTCCCAAAGTGCTGGGATTACAGGGGTGAGCCATCGCACCCAGTGTGACTTGATTCTCAACTCTACCTATGGTAGGTGAGGTACTCACCTCTCACCACCTTTGTTTCCCCACTGTAAAATGGGAATAATAGTATCTACTTCTTTTGTAAGAGTTAAATGAATTAATACATATAAAGTAAAAAAAACCAGTGCCTGGCATATAGTAATGCTCAGTAAAGGTGAGTTACCACTGTCCTCACTATTATAGATAAGCAGTGTCTGACTACACATGATAACTATCTGCAGGTGAAGTTCTTTCCATCCAAAGGTCTACAGGTCCTGGGCCTTGCTGAGGGGGTCCTTCTCCTCATGGCTTCCTGGTGTCCACAGCCTTTGCCATCTCTCAATCAGCCACTGGTTGCAGATGCGAGTTTAGATGAAGCAGGTGACGCTTGTAACACCTTAAGTCTTTTCACGCTCAGGATTAAGACATGGATCCCTAAAAGTGGCAAACTTAGCCTGCTGGTGGGCTGTCAGACTGCATAGCTGCCTCCTCCACCAGCCAGTGCCATAAGGGGCCTCTTCGCAGCAGAATCAATACACAGATGTGAGTGATGACTTATCATAAACACAGGTGATCACATGGGACTCGGAGGGAGCTGCACGGGGGCACAGGGCAGAGAGCACTGGGTGGGGAACTGGGAGAACTGGGTTCTAACAGTGGCTGTGTGTGACCCAGCGAAGGTCACTCATCCGGATTCCACATGCCCGGGTTCTGGGACTCTTAAGTGGTTTGTTGGTTTGCCTTTAAATACCATGTAATTAATGCAGGGAGAGAGGGAGGTCAGTCACAGGGCAGTGAGTCTACTGAAAAACGCAGTCCATCATCCCAAACCGACTTCAGAGCCAGTGCTGACCTGCTTGAGCTTCCCATCCCCTTGTCTCGGCAGGGCTCATAACAATGTTATCACTTTTTAAAACATATGCCTAAACTAGTTCCTATTCCAGACAATTGGCAGGTGCCCAGTTAATAGATTATTCCACCAGACAGTTGAATGCATTGGCCATTGATCAAAAATGAGGTCACTGCAATCCTATGTGCTATAACTGGAAAGGCCTGATGAGAAACAACTGTATCTTTTTTAACAAATAGAAATCCATATTCCCATTTCCCTAAATTTGTCTTGCCTGGCGCATAGTTCAGAAGCAAAGGAGGATTTTGTTTAAGGTCAAGTCGGTCTTGCTTTTTGGCCCCATATGTTGGGTTGTGTGAGTGTCCATGTATGTTTCACATCAGCAAATCCCCAACCGGATTCCAACTGACCTGCAGGAATGTCTGGCCAACACTGCCAGATCCCTGGTCTTTCTCTCAAACCCGCACAGTCGGAAAGAACAAGTGAGGAGACTCTTCGTCCCAGCTATCTGGATCCTTGTTTACATTTTACTCACTTGTATCTGTGCTGTGGACACAGGTAATATGAAGCACATGTACTTTTCCCAAAAAAGAAAAAAGAAATCTAGAAACACAGAACTGTTATTACCAGAGGCTGCAACGTCTTCCCAGCACATGGGCATTCGCAGACAAAGCTATCCCCGCCGACCTGCTGTGGGAAAGACATGCACTCTGATTTTACCACTGACCCAGCTGCATTCTTTTGTCCCGTATATAACGCCTCCCTAAGCATCTCCTTTCCTTGCAAACAAAAAAACCCTGGAGGAAAACTTTCAAAGCCACAGTTTCTTCTCAGTTGCAACCCTTCCTTCCTTCCTTCTTCCCAAGAAGGTCTGACTGGGCTTGCAAGCTGGCCCCACCCTGGGCTGGGCCTCCACACAGGCATTGTGCGATCCTCTGCCATTCTGTGCAGACAGAATACCTGCAAACTGCTGCCAACACAGGAAGGTCGGCGCCTCTCTGGAGGGAGGCCTGGGGAGTATCCATTGCCCAGGCAACTGCAGATAAGCAGCTAAGGGGCTAGGGTTCTCCACACCTCCATGTGGGTTTCAGAGCCTTTCTCTTGTACTTCTTTTACTGGTTTTGATTCATCCTTCATTTATTCACTTAGCAAACCTATTGAGCTCCTGCCCACAGCAAGCCCCGTGCTGGTGTTGAGGGACACAGAGTTGACTGAGATAGATTCCTGTCCTCAAGGCTCTCATGTTGCTGAGACAGGCCACTCGGGGAGCAACCCTGACACCTGGGACTCCTGGAACCCCCAGTGAAACCACCTTTCTGCAATCCCAGTATCGATCCCACCAGCAGCGTCCCTTAGATCACGTCACCAGAGACAAAGCCAACAGAGGGTGAAAGCAACAGGAGCACGGTGTGGATCTACCAGCCCAACCTTACCTCCTGGGTTTCATCCCTCCCTTAGCACCAGCAAGGACTTCCAGATTCAGATTGTTTTTGGTCTTAAGAACTTTCTTGCCACAGCCAAGTGGCAGGTGGGACATGGTGACTGGCTTATGTTGCGCTTGGACCCAGTGAATGAGTAAACTTTTCAAGACTAAACCATCAATGCTACCCACTCTGGATTCTCCAAACACCTGCTCATTATCAGCATCTGCAATACAACAAGAACCTACCCAGGTAGTAAATAACATACACATAATGGTGATTCACAAAGAGGAATGAGGGCAGTAAGAGGAAGCATCCCAGGCCTGGCCAGAAACCCCCACCCAGGAGCTCATCCCAAGGGTCCAGCCAGGAATAGAGGCAGAGGGAAAGAGATCAGAACCAGAAAAAGAGGAAGAGGAAAAAGAGTCAGAAACGGATGGGGAGAAAGAAAAAGAAAAAAAAAAAAAAAAAACAGGAGAAGCCTAATAAAGGTTTGCAATGGTACTTGGGGCCGCGCACGTTGGCTCATGCCTATAATCCCAGCCCTTTGGGAGGCCAAGACAGGGGGATTGTTTGAGCCCAGGAGTTTGAGACCAGTCTGGGCAATATGGCGAAACCTTATCTCTACAAAACACACAAAAATTAGCTGGGCATGGTGGTGCACAACTATAGTCCCAGCTACTCAGGAGGCTGAGAAGTGGGAGAATCGCTTAAGCCTGGGAACTCGAGGCTGCAGTGGGTCAAGATCACACCACTGCACTCTAGCCTGGGTGACAGAGTGAGACCCTGTCTCAGAAATTAAAAAAAAAAAAAAAGAAAAGAAAAGAAAAAAGAAATGCTACTCGGTGCTTCCCATCTCTTTCATTGTGGCCACAAATTCCAGCAGGTCTGCTGCCTCTTTAGGGGCCCTGTGATCCCTTTGTACTTCGGATTAACACAGCCTTCCAAGGAATCATCCAAAAAAGGGGCAGAAATTCTCCCTGATGCTGGGGTCAGACTGCCTGAGGCCAAGGATGCAGAGGGCTGGGGCCAAGCAGCTGGGCTCCCAAGCTGGCCTCACCCTGTGTGCTCCAGGAGGAGGTGCTGCTGAGGCCCTGTGGGCTGAACTAGGAGCGCCCCTGCCCGGCCGGACACCATTCCCCGCCTGACTTGGGACTTGAGTTTGGTCCTGAACTGAGCGTGTCTATGGTCTCTGTTCCTGGTGGCACTGGGGAGGTATGTTTTATCCACCTCAGCTGCTGGTCCTCACAGTCCACACCTCATCTGCTGTGTTCCCTTCAAGAAGCTCACCCCTAATAGTTTTAACCAGGCATGAACGGGCCCAGCAGAGACTGGCAGGTTCTCGGACCCCCTTGATCCGAAAGGAGAAAGGAAGCAGTAAGGAGTTCACCACCTTCCTCCAAGGGCACCCCAGAGCCAGCAGGTTCCAGGGAGCACCAGGGAACCAGGTGCTTTGGAGTCAGTTGCCTCTGGGTTTCAATCCTGGATGAGCCACGGACTATGCAAACTCGAGAAAGTTGTATAACCTCTCTGGGACTTTGGCTTCCCTGTCTGTAAAACGGCAATAACCATCTCACCCATCTCACTCCGTTGTTTCAAAGATAAATTATCTACGCAAAGTGCCTGACGCAGAGTTGGCACTCCTTCCCAGTTCGTTGCACACATCCATATCCAAAACTAAGCAGGTGTTTGCTGTACTTTTGGCCCTCAGCTGAGTGCAGGTCGAGTGGGAAATACAGGAGGAAAAGGAGTCAGTCCTCACATCAGGGGCTAACTGAAGAAGAGTTCCAGTCCCGGCCCTGAGCCCGTGCCCAGTGTAAACGGGATGACAGTCTTGTCTCCAGGGTGTTGCCAGCCTGAGCTCTGAGGTACTTGGCCTGGATTGCTTTGGTTTCCTCCACTGAGCCTGGGTGCCCATCTCTGCAGATAACAGAGCACAGCCTGCATGAGTAGAGGCTGAAAGGCAAAGGTTCTCAACCTGGCTGCACAGTAGCACCCGGAGCACTTGAAAATACAGACCACCAGGCCCACCCCAAAGTGCTGATTTACTTGGTCTGGGGTGGAGCTTGGGATTCTTTTCTCCACACCTGAGGCTCCCCTGGTGCTTCTGATGTGCAGACAGGGTTAAGAACCCCAGGGATGGAGGCCAGGCTGCGAAGCTAGGGCCCCCCCTTAAACAGCTCATCAGCTATTCCGAGACTTTGTTCCTTTCTGCTGGGCCAGGAAAGGGGCTGGAGACTAAGGCCTGGGCTTTGAAGTTACTTCACCTCTCTAAGTCACCGTGCTGCTTCTTTGAGCAACCCAGCACACCTCCCTGCCACCGTCATCATGAAAGTCACATGAGAGCGTGCGGAAGGCCTTGCTGTGTGGCACCACCCACCCGCCAGCCCAGAAGCAGAGTGTGAACGCCAGGATCCCACAGCCATTTCACGCAAAAGAGTGTTTCCTCTTAGTACCTCTGTGGGCAGCGAGGAAGGGTTGAGCCAGCTGTCCTGGGACGAGCTTTCCAGCCATCGGAGGCCAGAAAACAAACAGTCAGAATCACTACTCCACACAGAGGCCATCCCGGGCACTGCAGGGCCCTTCCAGGCTGCCCTAGCTCACCGGAGCCCAGAAGACCCTTCCCGGCAAAGCCACGCAGATGCCCTTCGATCACACGGCGAAGGGAGCCGCAAGGGAGGCTCAGGGACACGCCCCGCTGGGAGGACACAATTCTGGTGATAGCTAACTGCTGGCTCTTCATCTCAGGAGGATAACAGAGCCCCAGCGAAGGGGGACCCAGGCAGGTGTTCCCCATGGGGGCGTGGAAGGCTCCCTCCAGGCACCCATGGATGAGCCATCCTCACCTGTCCAGGCAGAAGAGGCCGCTGAGTCAGGCCTCACAGTCTTCCATGCAGTGTGTTCGCTCCTTGCACAAATATTTCCTGAATACCTACAATAGGCCAGCACCGTGGAAGGAAGAGCCCAGGCCTGGCCCTCCGCAGCCACAGTGCAGGCCAGCTGCCAGGCCCGGAGAGCGGCCAAAACATCCATGTGTTCCCTGCCTCCCGAATGGAACAGCCACCTGGGGAGATTCTGGGTGTGTTTCTGGGTAAAGAATATTAATTTTTAGCTTACCCACTTTGTATGTTTGGAATTTTGTCAGAGAGGTTTTTTAAAAAATATGTAGAACAATGAAAACGCCTCTTCTGGTAAATCAAATTCACTCAACAAATATGGTTCTTTCCACTTCCAAACCAGCACACACTGCCCAAGCATTTCGCCCAGCCCAGCTCTTCTACTGCTCCCACGCTGAGGGTGCTTCACCCCAGCCGTGACCACACCTCCGAGCTCTGGGCCACCATCTTCAGCTGACCTCTCACACTAGCCTCGCCATTTCCCCCACACCTGTTCCAGCTGCCATGTTCCTCCCGAGTCCCAGAACATGAAGCCACCAGCCAGCCAGCCAGCCACGTGTCAGCCTTATCCCTTTTCCTGGCCTCACCCCATACCCCACCCCCATCTCCTCTCTTTTCCACCCCAGAGGCCCTGCCTGGCTCTTTTGGGTTGCCGTAGCAGCCTCTCAAGTGAGTCCTGCCTCCTTTCTTCATCCCTATCCAAGGCCAGTTTCTATACTGGGACCAGAGCAATCTTTCTAAAATATGAACTTGAGTCAGGTTTCCCGCTGCCCCCAAAATAAAGCCCAAGCCCCGCTGGGTGGCTGACAACGCCTCTACGTCCGTCCCCCTTAACAGCTCCCAGGGAATCTCCTCTAAAAAGTCTTCCCTGCCTCTCCGACTGCACGGGGAGCGCCAGGAGCTCCGGTGCCCTGTGCAAACCCCTCTACCTTCACCACTCAGTAACTTTTCTGGGTCTCCCTTACATGAAGAACAGTTAAAATGAATGAAGCGCTATGACATGCACTAACATGGATAAATTGCAAAAATACTTTGGGTGAAAGAAAGCAAATTGCAAAATCATTCATTCACCTTTCAAATTATGTATCAAATGAAAGGATCCATGCAGTATGATACAATGTATATGAAAATTTCAAACACTAAACAATAGCAGACAGCACTTAGGGCCATCTACATATGGTAGAAAAATAAAAACACATGGGGAAGATGAGCCTCCAGACGGTGGTCCCTTGGGGGACAGGAGGGGTCAGTGAAGGTACAGCTTAAACTACATCTGTAATACTTTATTTATTTTTATGTTAAATAGAGCTCTGAAGCAAAACTGGCAAAATAATATCCATTAAATTCGGTGGTGGATAAATGAATATCTGTTACATTCTTTCCTATATACTTGGAAGTGTTCATCAGTACATTTTTTAAACTTTTTTGTTTTTTTGGAGACAGAGTCTCCCTCTGTTGCCCAGGCTGGAGTGCAATGGCACAATCTTGGCTCACTGCAACCTCCACCTCCCAGGTTCAAGAGATTCTCCTGCCTCAGCCTCCCAAGTAGCTGGAACTACAAGCGTGCACTGCACCTCGCTAATTTTTATATTTTTCATAGAGACAGGGTTTCACCGTGTTGGCCAGGCTGGTCTCCAACTCCTGACCTCAGGTCATCCACCCACCTCAGCCTCCCAAAGTGCTGGATTATAGACGTTAGACACTGCGCCCAGCCTTAAAAATTTTAACAAGGAACCAGAGTCCCAAATGTCCTCATTAAAGTCCTTGGCAGCCCGAGCAGACTGTTACAGCCCCTCACCCAAAGGATCTCCACGGGCCTTGGGCCTGGCAGCCATGCGCAGACAGTCAGGAAGGCAGCCTGGAGATGTCAATATGATTTTCATCCTTGTTTTTAACCAATGAGAAAACCAAGGCTCAGAACATCTAACGTGGCTCAAGACCACACAGGGGATCCTGGATTTTAGACCACGCCTTCTTCGTGTACAATTTCCCGAACTACTTCATCCAAGAGCAAGAACTTAGGTCCAACAGAGCATGGTGAAGAGAATTCCAGAATCAGAAGCAGAGCTGTATTCATATGCTTCATAAATCAGCGAATAAACATGTTTTGGGGGGAATTGTTCAGAAAGGGCCTGAACTGGAGATCCAACCAAATGGGTAATTAATTTAGGGATAACCCATGTGGCTCTTTGAATGCAAACAGAATGGGTTAGGGTTTTGTCCTATAGCAACAGAAAGCCACTGATGCTGTTTAAGCTGGAGAGTGACCGAGACAAAGTACTGTTGTAGGAAAACTGACCTGGCTTCAGTGCATAGGTGTCAGTCACCCTTAGGAAATGGCTGGGGACAACCAAAGGGAAGATCCTCAAGGGATAAATTCGGATTTGGACATTGTCTAAATGGCCCACAGAGGAAATGACATCTGCTAATCTAAGGTGAGAACTGTGGGGTTGTAAAGGATAGAAGAGCTTAAACTAGACAGAGAAATGAAGTCTTTTCCAGGTTTTCCAGGTTTGGGGAATGGTGATAGGCACTCAGATGATGAGCTGATTCTTGGCTTGTTGATTAACTGGTGAAAGGGCAGTTGGGGAAGAAGAGACTAAGTAAAGAGAGGAGTGAGAAATTGAGTTTTTTTAATTTTTAATTTTAAACTTGAATTCAAGATGGTGCCCAGATAGCCAGGTAGAAATCTGACAGGAGCTGGCGATGTGAGAGCTACACTGAAGAAAGCTGGAGAAGCAGGGGAGAGGCACCGGTGCAGCGATGGTGGAAGTTTATTTCCGAAGAAAAAGGCACAAAAACAATGCCGTGATAGCAGAGGACTGAGCCCCGTGGCCTCCCTGCCCACATCAGGGAACAGGAAAACCAAGAAGAGAGCTAAGCCAGTGTTGTGCTGTGGAATAAATAGGAAGAGACCATTTCAAATTAGCATAGGTGGTCAACAGTGCAAAAAGTTTCAAGAATAAGAAATGAGTCAAGGTCCTGGGGTTGAAGATCAGGAGATGATGGGCACCTGAGATAAAGGAATCTCAGCAGACAGCAGAGGCAGGCATGCTTGCCCCATCCCTTTTACAGCTCCAAAGCAGTGACCTTGTCCTCACAGCCAAGCACAAGCCCCCTCCCTCAGCCAGCAGAAGCAGCTCCCGTCTGCTACATTCAGCGTGAGATGGACCTGTGCCTGGCCTGGCCCAACTGACCCACTTCCCACAGATGGCAGAGTGCCATGGCAGGGCAGACTGTACAGTGTGGGCTCTGGAGTGGAACCCTGTAGAGACCAGGCTACCGTCTTCCTAGATAACCAAAAACTTAAGCTTGGAGAGGCATGATTTCATTTTTAAAGGCAGAACATAGAATTCAAATGTGCCACATGTCACTTTATTTTCTAAAATGTATTTTCTCTCTATTTGCCTGACTTCTATGGCAATAAAATCATTTTGGCATGACACTCATCTTACATAAATGAAAATATGAGCCAACAGAATGGCATTTTAGTAGCTTTAAGCCAAACAAATTCTCGAGAGGGTCTTGTTTAAATTAAGTTTTCATGCTATTTAGCTTTTTACAGTGAAGAAGCTCTGTGTCTTCAGAGAGCCTTATGCAATGATGCTTGTTTTTGGAAGGACAAGACAGGAGGTGAAGAAAGGAAGAGGGGCCCAGGTTGCCAGGCTGCAGATCAAGAAGTCAGGAGATGAGGAAATGAGGGCAATGAGGAGGACCCACTGTTATGAGAAGTTTGGAGATGAAATGAGAGACAAGACATAGAGTGAGGGTGACAGGGGAAGACAACTTGAGATGGAAGGACACACTGGAGGGAAGGGTGTGCCAGGGGAAAGCATCTGACGGATGACAGTCTGCACCTGACTGTGAGGCTGCCAGCCCCTTCACCCACCTCCACTTTGCTCCCCAAACTGAGGCAGCTGAGCATGTCCCTGGCGGGAGATGAGAGAATTCTTCTCTGGAGAATACGACTATACCAGAGAAAGACCTGCAGAAACGAACATTTGCGAGACTTCCAATGAAACAACGCAGTTTGCCACGGATCACCCTACTGTGATGCCCACCTGTCACAACTGCCACCCACTCGGGTTGTGGATGGAACTCCTGGTCAGCTCTGTGGTGCCTCATTACCAACAATGCATGGACAGCCAAGGACTACCAGACATTTGGAGAAAGCTGGCAGCACCTGACAGGGAGAGCAAAACAAGATTGTAGGAAAAGAAATCTGGAAAAGAAAATAGGGAAAATAGAAAGCAAAAACAGGGAAAGATTATAGACGATTCGAAGAAAAAAAAATACAAGTGGGAATAAAATGCAAAAAAAAAATCCTCATTAATGTTTCAAGAAAGGCAAATTAAAAGAAAAAGTTACATTTTTTTTGCCCATCACATGACAGAAACTTGAAAAATTGAGCCTCTTCAATCTTTTCCAAGGTATGGGGAATCAGTAACTCTTAGCTACTGTTAGTGGTCATTCAGAATGCAACAAGTTTATTGGAAGGCAATCTCGTAGAACCTAACACAATTTTAAAAGTGTTTGACCTTTGTCCTGTGAATTCTATTTACAAGCAAAGATCCTGTAGAAATTAGCTCAAACTTTTGTATAGGACGTACACATCAGCAATATTTGTGACAGCAACAAACTGGAAAAATCTAAATACTCATTAGTAAGTTAATCTTTAAATATAAAGCATTTTAAACCTCTAATATGGAACGGTATGTGGGTGTTTTAAAAGAATGAGGAAATCCTAAATGTACTGACATTGAAGGATATCCATGATATGTTCAAGAGTGGGGAGTAGCAAAACAATGTGGAATTTAATTATACTTTTACAAAGAGCTGTGCTGTGTGTGTTTATGTACAAGCACGTGTGCATGTGAGCTTGTGCATGTATAGAAAATAGACTGTGAAGCTATGTGCTGATCTCCCTCTGGGGAGTAGGAGTGGGAAAATGGAGTGAAGGGAAGAAACTTTCACTTTTCACTTGAAAAATTTCAGAATTTTTTTCATTTTTAGGAAACAAAGACGTTGATTTTGTCTTTAAAATAAAAACAAAGAGAAAAATATAGTTTGACTTAAGTGTATTTATAACATTTTCCTGATTTTAAAATTAACTATTGTGGTTTTTAAGTGTGCCTTCAAATTCTTTGACACTTTTCCATTGAAAAGGTGAAAATTAGGCCGGGCATGGTGGCTCAAGCCTGTAATCCCAGCACTTTGGGAGACAGAGGCAGGGGGATCACCTGAGGTCAGGAGTTCAAGACCAGCCTGGCCAACATGGTGATACCCTGTCTCTCCTAAAAATATATAAATTACCCAGGCATGATGCCAACTGCCTATAATCCCAGCTACTTAAGAGGCTGAGGCAGGAGAATCACTTGAACCTGGGAGGTGGCGGTTGCAGTGAACTGAACTGAGATCCCGCCATTGCATTCCAGCCCAGGTGATAACCACAAAATCCCTTCTTTAAAAAACAAAAAAAAAAAATCATTCTCTCTTTCTTTTTTCTCTCTCTCTCTCTCTCTTCCCCTCCCTCTCTCTTTCTCTCTACCTGTTTCTCTCTCTCTCTCTGATTGTTTACTCTGGGAGAAATCAGTTACCCCTTGTCTTAAGGACACTAAAACAGCTCCCAGGAAAGGACCACATGGACCACTAGGCCTCCTAACAAGAAGCAATACCAACTTGCCAGTGAGATGCTCCAGCCCCAATTAAGCCTTCAGATGACCACAACCCCTGAGGACATCTGACTGAACCTCACCAGAGACTCTGATCCAGGGCCGCCATCCAAGTCACACCCAAATTACTGGCCCACAGAAAAGGCCAGAGATAACAAATGTTTATTGTTATCTTATGCCACTAAATTTTGGGGTAATTTGACAATAATAGGTAACTAATACATGGACCAATCTCCCTCCGGAAAGAAGTGGAGAAACTGAGTGAAGGAGGAGACTTTCATTCTTTACTTTACTTTTTACATTTTTACATTATACATTTCAGGATTGTTTGGAATTGTTTCATTTTTTATATTTAAAGAAATGGGAAGAAATAAAGTTAGGCTTAAGTGTACTTTAAAAAAACTTTTTAAAAGTAACACTGGTCAGGCGTGGTGGCTCACACCTATAATCCCAGCACTTTGTGAGACCGAGGCAGGTGGATCACCTGAAGTCAGGAGTTCGAGACCAGCCTTGCCAACATGGTGAAACACTGTCTCTACTAAAAATACAAAAATTAGTCAGATGTGATGGTGCATGCCTGTAATCCCAGCTACTTGGGAGGCTGAGGCAGAAGAATTGCTTGAACCCAGGAGACGGAGGTTGTAGTGAGCCAAGATTCACCACTGTACTCCAGCCTAGGCAACAAGGGTGAAACTCCATCTCAAAAACAAACAAACAAAAAACAAAAAAAAACCACTGGCAAAAAGGGACAAAGTTGGAGGATAGATGCCAACCAACTTTAAGACTTACTATAAAGCTGTAGTAATCAAGACAGTATGGTATTAGAGACAGAATAGACAAACAGAGCAATGGAAGAGAAAAGAGAGCCCAGAAACACACAAATACAGTCAACCGATATTTGACAAAGGCACAAAAGCAACTCAATGGAGACAGGAGAGTCTTTTCAACAGCTGAAGCTGGAACAACTGGATATTCACGTGCCAAAAAAAAAAAAAAAAAAATCCAATATAATCAGGACACTCATCTTACACCCTTCACAAAGTATTAACTCAATCTGGATCATAGACCTAAATGTCAAACAAAACTTCTAGAATGAGAAAATCTAGGAGTTTAGCAAAGAGATTTTAGGTATAGCACACAGGGACCCAAGACATGATCCATGGAAAAACATTGGTAAGATAGACTCCATTACAGTTTAAAACTTCTGCTCTGCAAAAGACACTGTTAAGAGAATGAAAGAACCCCACACTGGGGAGAAAAAAATTGCAAAACACACATCTGATAAAGGGCTTGAATCCAAAATATACAAAGAACTCTTAAAACTCAGTGGTGGCTGGGTATGGTGGCTCATGCCTGTAATCCCAGCACTTTGGGAGGCCGAAGCAGGTGGATTTCTTGAGGCCAGGAGTTCAAGACCAGCCCGGCCAACATGGTAAAACCCCATCTCTGATAAAAATGCAAAAAATTAGTTGGGTGTGATGATGTGCACCTGTAATCCCAGCAACCTGGGAGGCTGAGGCACAAGAATTTCTTAAACCCGGGAGGCAGAGGTTGCAGTGAGCCAAGATCTTGCCACTGCACTCCAGCCTGGGTGACAGTGCAAGACCCTGTCTCAAAACAAAACAAAACAACTCAATGATAGGAAAAAAAAACACCAGTATTTTAAAAGGGCAAAAGATCTTGACAAACACTTCACCAAAGGTGATATACAGATGGCAAACAATCATAAAAAAATGCTCAATATCATATGTCATTAGGGAATTGCAAATTAAAGCAATGATGCGATATTACTGGGCATCTACTAGAATTACTGAAAAACAAAAACAAAAAAAACTGACAATACCAAATGCTGATGAGGATGTGGAGCAACAGGAACTCTCATTCATTGTTAGTGGGAATGCAAAATGGTACAGCCACTTTAGAAGACAGTTTGGCAGTTTCTTACAAACATAGTCTTACCATATGCTCCAACAATGATGCATCTAGGTATTTATCCAAATGAATTAAAAATGTATCCTCACAAAAACCTGAACATGGATGTTTATATCAGTTTTATTCATAATTGCCAAAAACTGGAGGTAACCAAGATGTCCTTCAGTGGGTGAATGGATAAACTGTGCTACATCCAGTTTCTTTTTATTCAGCAATAAAAGGAAATGAGTTATCAAGCCAGAAAAAGACATGGAGGAATCTTAAGTGCATGTTACTAGTGAAACAAGCCAAACTGAAAATGCTACATACTGTATGGTTCCAACTATACAACATTCTGGAAAAGGCAAAACTATGGAAACAGTAAAAAGATCAGTGGTTGCCAGAAGTTGGGAAGCATTAAGAGGCAAGGCACAGGAAATTTTTAAGGCAGTGAAACTCATCTGTATGATGCTGTAATGTTGCATACATAACATTGCACATTGTCAAAATCCATAGACTGTGTAACGATGAATGAACCCTAAACTATTAGCAATAACATATCAATATTGGTTCATCACTTCCCGTAAATGTACCACATTAATACAAGATATTAGTAATAGGGGAAACTGTGGTGGGGGAGGGAGAAAAGGGGTATGTGGGAACTTTTGTACTATTTGCTTAATTTTCCATAAACCTAAAACTGCTCTAAAAGTAAATCTATTAATTAAAAAAAAAATAGTAACGCTGGTCAATGGAAGGAAAAGTAGAAATAAAATAATTTAGCCACATAGAATCTCAACAGAAAGAGAGTCACTATTAGGCATAGTTCCTTCCAGTCTTTTTTTCAAAAGTCTACGTATATGTCCTCATTTTTAAGAGTTGAAATCACTCTGTTAAATTCATTCTGAAGGTTTATAGTTTGGTTTCAGTTTAGATTTTTAACCACAAAGAAAATATCCCATATGAAACATCAGTGATACCAAAAACAGATTCTTCAGGGGCCAGTTGCTATGGGAATGACTGAAAATAAATTTCATTTCACACTACACTCTACTAATGTATTGACCAGAAGGAAGGAAAAATATTTGGAGTAACTTAGAAGAGCAGCCAAGAAAACTTCTAATCAAGAAGAAGGAAAATACATCAGGCTAGTGTGAGGTTTCAAAGAAGCCAGTAGTATCGCCTTGCAATTTAACTAATTAAGCTCTTCCAGCAACTGTGTCGCTGGACGGGGAAGTATCAGGAATCAGGGACCCTGAGTGGACTCTGTCATTCCTTCACTGACAGTTTGATGGGCCAAAGGCCAGCAATCTCCCTCCATATGTGGGCCATCTCTGCAGGGTGGTACATGGCCAGGAAAAAAAAATCACCATTTCCTTCCTGGAGATGCGTCAAATATTTAGCAAGCTGCAAGGCCTGGGCTCCAGGTGATCAGTATGAACATCACATTGGCCCTGAGCAAAGAGTGGGCCCCAGGGTTAACCCTTTAGGTGCTGGATCATTGGGCCGTCTGAAGGTTCCTGGGGAGGGACTAGGGTGCCAGAGGGTAGCGGGGAGTGACAATTTTGCAACAGAAGATTTTAACATGCTCAGAAGTAATAAGGCCAGATGAGTGGATGCCAACCAAATGCTGACCCTCCCACAACCAACATTTTTCTAAAACACTGGACTGTATAAACAGGACTGTGTAGATGCACATCGGGGTGGCCTCCAAAGGGAAAAGCAGAGCTGCTGTTACAGAAAGACACCGTGTCATCGTGCAAAAACAGGCCCCTCTTCTCACCTCAGGGAACAGCTTTAGCATCAAACAGATCTCGCTAAATAATATATTTTTTTTTGTATTTAGTAGAGACAGGGTTTCACCATGTTGGTCAGGCTGGTCTCAAACTCCTGACTTCAGGTAATCCACCTGCCTTGGCCTCCCAAAGTGCTGGGATTACAGGCATGAGCCACCATGCCTGGCCTGGTTTTTTAATAGCAAGAATATAAAAGAACACATAGAAAATGTGCTGGGCGATGTCTGTGTGAAGAGGAGCTTCCAACCTCATGAAGCTGCTCTAAGACACACCCGCTCACCTGATCCAGGAACAGCCCACACCAATTGTAGGTAAAGCCTATGGGGGTTAGGGGGAGGCGGGGTTGGCAAACTCACCCTACAAACATCTATAAAGCAGTGAAGATCTATAAGGTCACATACTGGACTCCGAAAGGCTTACCTGGGTCCAGGTGGGTGAAAGAACCCACCACAAAGTCCAGTGTGGACACGGCCAGCAGGAACAGCAACAGCAGCTGGAGGCGGATTATCCATTTGACACCCGCGAGGTTAATGCCCAGCAAGGCCAGAAGCACCGCAACTGAAATTCCTCGCACAGCCCAGATATTCCTGAGGCCCAGCAAATCTGAGATGGATTCAGCAAAGCCGGTGATGTACATGGCACCTGCAACACACTGACATGCGATTCCAGGTAGAAGAGTCAGCAGGACAGAAAGGCATGGGCCCACAGGCAGAACCGCCCGGCGCTGAGATCCCTGCACCCCCATTGGACGTACTCACTGGCACCAAGGCTCAGCGCCTGGGACCAGCACAGGGTTAAAGCAGCCCTTCCCACCTGTGAACTTGCCTCAGGCCCCATTTCTGCTTGTCTACATCTCAACTAAAGAATGAAGGAGGAACCCAAGCTGAGAGCGGGCTGTCAGTGGTAACAAAGATGAAAAGACTATGGGAGGAAGAAGATGGGACACTGGGCCAAAGAGGCCTCCAGATTTCTCGGTCCGAGTTATTCAAGTACTAAATATAGAACAAGAACACACAGGAGGTCCCATCTACAGAGCCTTAAAAGGGCACTGCAGTAAACCAGATTTTTCTTCATTTCTCTGTAGGTCAGTATTATTTTTAAAATTATCTAAAACTTAGCAATAGAAAAAAAAGTGAGTGGCACATCTTTTTCAATGTCATGTGACAAAGGCTACTCAAGGACTATCTAGGTGAATATACTTCATTGTACTCACTATTTGCTGTTGATTAAATATGCCCCAGATATAATAAAGTTACATGTTACCTTATGGATTTTTTACCAGTACAGATGTAAATAACTTCTGTCCAGTGGAACATATAACCCAAAAGATTAGGATGTGTTGTCCTGTAAGACATTAGCTGGTTTTCTATCTAACCCATCAATCTTATCCTAACATTTATTTATTCAACTGCCTAACTATGAATTTACAAATTTGACCTCTATCCACCCAGCATCCTTCGCAACTGCTCTTTAACATTTTACTGGCTCCTCTATTAATTCATAAATTAAATAAAATCCCTGGTCCAGGTGAGGCTTCCTATGAATATTTGTTATATAATCTTTTTAAAAAAACAAAAATGAGGCCGGGCACGGTGGCTCAAGCCTGTAATCCCAGCACTTTGGGAGGCCGAGACGGGCGGATCACGAGGTCAGGAGATCGAGACCATCCTGGCTAACACTGTGAAACCCCGTCTCTACTAAAAACTACAAAAAACTAGCCGGGCGAGGTGGCAGGCGCCTGTAGTCCCAGCTACTCGGGAGGCTGAGGCAGGAGAATGGCGTAAACCCGGGAGGCGGAGCTTGCAGTGAGCTGAGATCCGGCCACTGCCACTGCACTCCAGCCCGGGAGGCAGAGTGAGACTCCGTCTCAAAAAAAAAAAGAAATGAAATCCTTGGCACATGTTTTTCTTATATTTGCCTGAGTGTCATGAGTTTGTCTTTTGGGAAATACTTGAAAGATCATTTCAAATTAAATTGTTGAAAATAACATCAGCCTCACTTTTCCTAATTCCTCAGCCTCAGCCTCCTTCTCTCCTCGGGCTTGTCCTCCACTGTCCCCAGGGCCAGCTGGTCACTCTTATCACTGTAGCCCTGCCCTTGCCATTCTCTGGCAACAAATTCTATTAGGGCCTCATTCATTCAAGTCCCTCCTTTTCCATGACTTCCTCAACCTCCTTTTCTGAATAAATAGTAAACTAACTGCTAGGGCCATACAATTAATTATCTGGTTCCATATTTTATTATCATGTCATGCACATAAGTTTGTCTGCCCACCCTACCACCAAGAATGCAAATATCTTAAAAAATTGTTTATGGTGATTGTACCTCTTCAAGTACTTGCATTTGCTAAGTACGTTGCAAGCATTCGATAAATATTTTGTGATATGCTGATCATATGAAAGGTGCTCTGGGAAGCAGGCTCCATGAGTTCCAGCACTTTCATGTAAAGGCAAGAGAGTAATATAACTTCTGGATTTGAGAGGAGCTTGTGAACAAGGCCCCATTCTTCAGTGAGATCAGCTCACTTTGCAACTAGGCACATGTCATATTTGTCAGCATCCCCCAAATTTACACACTTAGCTTAACAGTTATTCCAGCATCCCATAATGACAAACATTTCTGTCCATATTAGGGTGAGGTGGAAATTCCAAGAAATGTGAAGGAAATACAATCATTTCTGAGAGAGAGAGAGAGAGAGAGAGACTAATGTTTTCCTGCATTCATCTCAGAACTCAGACTTCCTCAGTACTAAACACCAAGAGTGTGATGTGTGATAGTGAGGTTATTTCATCAGTATTTGGCCAGGTCAACAGGACTCTTCATGGTCAAAATTATCTGAGCAAAAGAAAGAAAAGAAAAGAAAAGAAATGACAAAAATGTAGCAATGAATACCATTTATATGGGCACCATTTTCCCAGGTACCTGATGTCTCTGACATGCAGAGGATGATGCCATGGGACCATTTGCATCTGAAGCTTCCAAACTGATTTTTTTTTTTTCCCTAGCAGTAGAACAATTTGCTCATGCAAAGTGAGCCAAGCTGTAAATGCTGCCTTTTGTTCCCAGTAACTCCAGTGGATCTCATCTTTCTGGTTTGTATCTAAAATTGCTTTTTAGCCCAAAGATGCCAGCAACAGGGAATGGGGCAGGGTAGGGGGCAGGGGAAGCTCCTCAGGAGGCTTGTAAGGGCATGGTGGTTAGGAGCATGAACTGCGAAGCCAAAATATCTAAGGCCAAATCCTAGCTGACTTGGGAAAGTGATTTAACCTCTTCATGAAATACAGATAATGATAGTAACCTTCAGAAGGTTACTGTGAGAACTAAATGAGATGATTTATGTAAAGTCCTAGAACAATATCTGACTGATAGAGTTGTAGAAACAATAGCTATCACCTGCAATCCCAGCACTTTGGGAGACCAAGGTGAGCAGATCACATAAGGCCAGAAGTTTGAGACTAGCCCGGGCAACGTGGTGAAACTCCATCTCTACTAAAACTAAAAATAAGCCGGGCGCAGTGGTGCGCACCTGTAGTCCCAGCTACTTAGGAGGCTGAGGCAGGAAAATCGCTTGAACCCAGGAGACAGAGGTTGCAGAAAGCCGAGATCACGCCACTGCACTCCAGCCTGGGCATAAAATAATAATAATAATAATAATAATAGCTACTGTCATTATCATTATGACTTTGTTATTAATCACTGCTGAAGAAGAGGAAACAGTAGCTAGATGTGAATATCATAAGATACTTTGTTGATGCTAAATAGATGATGGTACCATCACTGGAAATTTGCAATATAAGTTGTAAATAAGGATGCTTGAAACCAAAGAGACTTAATTTAAGGAAAGCAATAACAGCCCAAAATTAAACCATCTTCTCAAAATGAGTCTGGGGGTAGAAATGAATGAGGGACCAGAAAAACAATAGAGAAAATCAGCAAACCAATAATTAGTTCTTTGTAGACACACCTTTATCTAGACTGATCAAGAAAAAAGAAGGAGATGATTATTTAAATTAGGAATGAAAGGGGAGACATTACCACCAACCTTACAAAAATAAAAAGGATTATAAGAAAATCCATAGACAATTAATATGCCAATGCATTAGATAACCTACATGAAGTGAACAAACTCGTGGCCAGGTGTGGTGGCTTACGCCTGTAATCCTAGCACTTTGGGAGGTTGAGGTGGGCAGATTACCTCAGATCGGGAGTTCGAGACCAGCCTGACCAACATGGAGAAACCCCGTCTCTACTGAAAATACAAAATTAGCCAGGCATGGTAGCGCATGCCTGTAATCCCAGCTACTCGGGAGGCTGAGGCAGGAGAATTGCTTGAACCCGGGAGGCAGAGATTGTGGTAAGCTGAGATCACACCATTGCACTCCAGCCTGGGAGGCAAGAGCAAAACTCTGTCTCAAACAAAACAAAACAAAACAAAACAAAAAAACTCCCAGATTAAAAAAAAAAGAAAGAAAAGAAATAGACAAAATCCTAGAAAGATACAAACTATCAAAACTGAATCAAGAAGAAGTAGAAAATCAGAATATGCCTATATAAGTAAAGAGATTCCATTAGTAACCAAAAAACTTTCTATCCAAAAAAAACCCAGGACCAGATGGCTTCATGGCAAAATTCTACCATATGTTTAAAGAATTAACACCAACCCTTCACAAACTCCTCCAAAAAACAGAGAAGGAGGCAACACCTTCCAACTCACTCTATGAGGCCAGAATTAGCCTGACACCAAAACCAGACAAAGAATCAGAAGGAAACTACAGACCAGTACCCCTCATGAATATATACACAAAAATCCTCCACAAAATGTTAACAAACCAAATTCAGCAATTTATAAAAAGGATTACACAGTAACCACACCCTGATCAGGGACTCCCGGCCTGCGTCAGCTAAAAGCACAGGCACTCCAGAGACAGTGACCAGGGGGACTCTAATGTTTGGGACCAAGGCCCACGTGGAAAGGTGGCAAAACAGCTGGGATGCTGGTGCAACGGCGTCTCAGGCTGTGGCTGCCAGTGCTTAGAAAACATCTTATTCGTGAACATCTTTTTTCCAAATCAGCCCACATAAGGAGGACTCTCAGGAGCCCAGCTCCCTCTCTTTGTCCGGGGGTGTTCATGCCGGTACCCACCCATGGCATCTGCTTCTAGAGGCTCACTTGGTGTCTGCACCGAGAGGGGGAAAGCAGGACTTTGCCTACCTTGCAGCCTGGTTGGCTATAAAATAGCAGAGAAGTAAAAAAAAAAAAAAAAAAAAATATATATATATATACACACACACATACACACACACACACCCCAAATCCCCAGGGTAATAAAGTAAAATGACCATTTATTACTCCCCTCTCCAACTACTTACTTAAAGACCTTTCTGCAGTCAAGGCAAGTGCTTTTTAAGAGTGCAGAGGCCATCCATTTGCCTTCCCTGCACTGTCCTAGACACACACGCACCCCCACCACCCACACATGCACACACGTGGCTCTGTGCTGTTCGAGAATCAGATATATTTATGCTGAAGCACCCTGCTCCTGCTGCCTAAAAATAAAAGAAACAAAACCGATGCTTTCTCTGGGGAGATTCTTGCACACTCTTACTTAGACAAATTCCTCTCTTTAAACTGTTTTTTCAACCGCCCACCACCATTTGCACTCTCATAAAAGCCTTTTTCAATCCAAGAAATGCTGACAAAGAACTGCTTCTTAATGTCTGTACTTTGTTCCCTCAGCATGAAGTCACCATGCCTGTGTTTTAGCTAAAAAAGCCTTAGGATTTCCCCCTACTCGCTTGTTTTCGGAGTGCCTTCGTCCATTCTGATGAAGCAGGCTCCTCGTTAACGTTCTCCCTCTCAGACCAGGCGTCCACACAAGGGGCTGCCGGCCTCCCTGTGAAGGCCACCCAAGCTATCAAATGCTGTCGGGGAGCTCCAGCTCATTTGATTAGTGTCTGCTTCTAGGAAAGCCTTTTGGCACAGGCAAAATACCTGCTTTCAGTAAAAAAGCACCCCAGGGCCCAGGCCACCTGGCTGCCACCTGGGCTTCAGCCGCTGTCATGCATGCTGGTCCCCAGATTGAACAGCAAGAATGTGCTGGCCAGGCCCTGCCCTGCTGGTCACAGCAGGCATCCAAGAGGCGGCAGTGGCAGAGGGAAAGGAGTGCTGGACGAAGGGGTCAGGCCCCGGATGGTGACTTGGCTCTCTGCTGAGATCCCCTCAGAGCCCCAGCCTGCTCGTCTGTCACATGGGGCAATCGTCCCCACCCTCGCCTCTCACCAGGTCAAGTGAGGAAATGGACAAGAAAGTGGCAGAGGGCCAGGAGGGGGGAGCGTCCCGGGCGCAGGTCTCACCTGGCCAAACACATAGAGTAGCCCGATGGTGCCTCCTGTCTGCCCACCCAGGACCGAGGAGATCATGGAGTAGACGCCACCGCTGCCGATGCTGCTGCGCTCCCCGACACCAATGCCAGACAGCACTGTGACGAGGGCCACCAGGACGACGAAGGACACCAGGAACATGCCCAGGAGCACTCCCGTGTTTCCCTGCAGCAGAATAGCAAGGAGTGAGACTGGGTTAGGCGAGGAGGCCCTGCCAGCTCCCTGCTGGGAGGACTGACCACTCCCCCTCCTCCCACAGCATTGGAATGGGGGCCGGGGGTGGGGGCACAGAGTCAGGACGACTAAAAAGGACAAAGCAAGCACCACAAGAGCCAAGGCCAGGAAGCAGTTCTAACTGAAGGGAAGCATCCTGGCTGCAAATTCTTGAATGACTCTCGCACTTGTAGGGTACAGTCAGAGCTGCCGATGCCCTCACGAGGTGCCTCCTAATCTCACTTTGTGCCTAACATGCAGCGGCAAGTTCTCTCCCCACTATGCTGACTCCCTGCCTGGAAGGCCTCTCCTGCTCATTCTCTCTTTGTCAGGTTAACTGCAGCATATCCTTTAGGATTTCTGTGTTTAGGATTTCTCACCAGGAAGCTGGCCCTGTAACCCTTTCTCTGGGCTCCTCCAGTGCCGGGGCTTAGTGCTTTTCACAGGACTTGCCAAACTGAGTCTGTTTCCAAGCCGGTTTTGACGTCTAGGCTGTGAGCTCCAGGTGAGGATGGCATGGTTTAGATGTCTGGATTTGGATCCCCTCCAAATCTCATGTCGAAATGTGATCCCCATTGTTGGAGGTGGGGCCTGGTGGGATGTGTTTGGGTCATGGGGGTGGACCCCTTGTGAATGGCTTGCTGTCCTCCCACAGTAATGGGGGAGTTCCCACTCTGTTCATTCGCAGGAGAGCTGGTTGTTTAAAGGAGGCTGGCACCTCTCTTGCCTTCTGTCTGGCTATGTGGCACGCCTGCTCCCTCATCACCTTCCCCCATGAGTGAAAGCTTTCTGAGGCTTCACCAGATGTGGATGCTGGTGCCATGCTTCTTGTACAGTCTGCAGAACTGTGAGCTAAATAAACTTCTTTTCTTTATAAATTAGCCTCAGGTATTCCTTTATAGCAATGCAACATGGACTAATACAGAGCAGGATCATGTTTTCTTCCCCTTCATATCCTCAGTGCTTAGCATAACCTCCACAAAATAGGTGTTCATTAAATGCTTGTTGAGCGAATAAACAAACACATGCACACCTGGAGATGAACACATGTAGATAGACATGTAGCAGTGTGAAAAGCAAGAGTTCCTGAGAGGAAATGGACACAGCACATCTAAGAAGGAGCTGCAATGTCACATGTTTTGCAATAGAAAGCAAGGAAGACTCCTGATAGTCAAGACTCCACGTGTTGCAGGTGCTGGAGAGAGAACTAGGAGTGGGCAGAGCCAGTTCAAGAGCTGAGTGACCTAACATGAGCTGGAAAATTGCCCTGGAAGTCAGTTGTACTCTGTTCCAGTGTTCATAATATAATGCTCAGGGGCTCCACTGCTGGTCTGAGACCCACCCTGGCTGTGGTTAAGGCTGAACCCTGAGCTGAGAATCTGAGTGTGGCATAGAATGAGAGCTCAGGAAGATCTGACCTTGCCCAGACTTCTTATGGGGGCTAAGAATCCTGTACATCCCACTATAAAGGAGTTTAAATCTCCTAAAATTTGCCCATGTAATGGTTAATTTTATATGTCAACTTGGCTAGACTATGGCAACTAACTGTTTAGTCAAACACTAGTCTAAATGTTGCTGTAAAGGTGATTTTCAGATGTGATTAATATTTACTATCAGTTGACCTTAATTAAGTAAAGGAGATTACCCTCCATAGTATGGGTGGGCCTCATCTAATCAGTTGAAGGCCTTACAAGTGAAGACTGGTTTCCTAAAGAAGAATGAATTCTGCCTCCAGGCTGCAACACAGAAATTCTTCCTGCATTTCCAGCCTTCAGACTCAAGACTGCAGCATCAATCCTTACCTGCTAATATATACCTGATATACTTACATCTCCTGTTGGCATTGGCCTGTTTCTCTGGAGAATCCTGACTAGTAGATTCTACACCTTGAATGGCCTCCTCTCTTTCACCCATCTAGTCCAGCTCACCCTTCAAAGCCTGGCTCAACCGCATCTCCTCCAGGAAGCCTTCCTGGACACCTCAGTGACTGCAGCACTCACAGCCTGTTCCACCCCAAGGGACTTAATGCTGTTTTGAGAACTCTCCTAATGTGATATCTACCCATCATGGCTGTTAGCTCATGAGGCAGGGCGGGGAGAAGAGAAGGGGATGAGGCCCCAGGCCATGTCTTGTCTTTTGTAATCCCATTGGCACTAAGGAGTGCTTGGCCCACAGCAGGCGCTCAGCCATGTTTAGATGGTGACTGGCTTGCCTTTTGTTCTGCGCACCTGTGTGGTCTACTGAAGTCCCACTGCATGAGATGGCACTGTGTGTGGGACTGAGAACACCTGCTCCAGGCACACATCTGTTTGGAAGGTCCTAGGATGCTTTTGCATAAGACTTAAAGAAGAGGCCTTTTGTTCCTTCTACAGAGGGAGATGAACTGACCCCCAGGATCTCACACAGCAGAGTGCGTCCTAGGCGATCCATCCCTAGAGGTAGGCGGCCCACACCTATGACCAAGCATCCTCATGCACAGTCTTACCCACAGGGTTGTGGTACAGTGGGGGAAGGCAACCATGTGGGCGGGCCCAAGATGAAGTGAAGAATACCAGGAAAACTACAGAGGGCCACAAGCTGGAGGTAAAATTGCCATCAATGATCTCTCCGACCCATAAGGAGTCCCGCCCATGATGAGCCCTGACTTCTGTGCTCCTATTCCACAGTTAAATCTGCGGCGTGAGGTTTCCATCGCAACTCCAGAATCCTATGTTCGCAGGATGCTCATTTAACAAGCAATGCCAGCTATTCACTGTGCTTGCTTCTGTTTCATGTTTCAGGAGTATCTGTGCTTCAGGAATCTGTGGCCTGCACTATAGAATGCCAGAGGGGCAGAGCTTTCCTGTCTCAGGCCCGTGAGAGGCTCCAGGCCACTGGCTCAGTACTCACCACCAGCCAGCCTGTCCTCAGGAAGAGCACAACCCCAAAGATGTTGATCATGCAGGATGTGAACACACCATCCCAGGTCCCAAACAGCACAGGCTCCCACACGAACAGCTGGCTCTTCCACCAGGGCTGGGGCTGGGCCAGGGCCTCCTGCAAGCAGAACACACAGAAATCAGCTGAGGGGAGGGCCAGGGATGGCATGGGGAGGGAGTGAGAGTGGAACAGGAGGAGGGAGGTAGGAGAACTCAGCTTAAAAACAATCCTGTCTTATTGTGCCAGGGCAAGTGTGTGTGTATACACACAGGCATGTGCGCGCGCGCGCACACACACACACACACACACACACACACACATATCCTGAAGCATACCTCTACAAAAGGGTCACTGTTCTCTCATAACAACAGTGATTCCCATACCCACATGTAGCAGAGACTCATTGTTCACAAACCTAGTCCTTTCCCTCTAGTCATCACTCAAGTAGCCAGGGAGTCAGGTAGACTCCCAGCCTCTTTGCAGCTAGATGTGGCTGTGTGACTGAGTTCCAGCCCATGGAATGCAGGCAGAAGCACTAGATGATGCTTCTAAGTGAGTGTGAGATTCTGGGTTTCACCTCCTGAGACCCATGAGCCCTCTTCATCCTCCAGTCCCAGCAGGGACAGCAGCTTCCGGCAGTTACTAACCTATGGCCAACCTTACTGGGCGCTCTTTGCTCCTTCAGCCCTTTTAACACCTCTGCAATCAGCCCTGCGGATGAGATTCCCTGTTTAAAATGACTGGAGTTATTTCTGTTTTCCTAACTGAGCACTGATACCAGTGATCTCTGCTGATAACCCAGGATTCTACGGCATTATTGGACAATTGTTTGGAATCAGAGGCGAATAACGCATCAACAGATTCCTTGCTCGTTTTTCCAATTCACAAATAACAAAGGCACTTATAAACACTCAAATGGAAACCCTTTACTAAAAAAACCATAACTTTGTGGATATACTAAAATGATCTTAAAGAAAACCAGTAGCAACTCACACTGTGAATGCTCTTATGTAGGTCTGGCAATTAATCTAAACTCAGGCATGAACAGAGTCTTCCAGTGACCGCAAACGACTACAGGAGTGATTACTGTTCTCAGCTGGGTTGGGTGGGTGGGGAGAGGGAGGCATCCAAAGCTAGGAGTCACCATGTGCAATGATTCTGGACCTGGTGAGCAAATGTTATCCATAAACACAATAAAAAGGCAGAAAAATCAAGAGTTTAGGGGAAAATCTAAGATCCAGAGTCCACAGGGCATGGCTGCTGACTGGTTGAGAACAATGGGTGCGCCCAGGATCTAGGACCAAAGGCTGAGGCCAATGGCACATGCTCAAAACCAAAAGGGAGGATCCCAGCTCCTCTTCCACCTCCTGTATCACACACACATCCACAGATCAAGAAGAGGCCCCCAGAAATACTCAGGGATCTCAATTCGCCACATAGGACTGATGGATCCGGGGACCCCTTGTGTCCCCATCAGTCTCCAACTCTGTAAGCTTCATTTATGCATGTACAAGACTGGTTGCCTGTCCTTCGCAAACCACAGATGAGCAATCTCCTGAAAGTCAATAAATGTCAGAACAGTCCTCGGGGTTCGGAACAAAGACTCTGCCAATCTAGGCTTGCCCTTGAGCAAATGGTACCAAAGGACCTGTCTGGGGAATGCAGGATTGTTTCCCAGGATCCTAATCTCGAAATTCAGGATAGGTCCCAACTTCCTGTCTCTGCTTGTGTTCCACTTCCTATCGTGTCTTGTTACAGGCCTACCGTTCCTCAGTAATAACAGTGACTCTCAGCAACAGAAAGACTAATATTATAGAGAGTACCGTCAGCTTCCACAGGAGCCCTCTGCTCTGCTCCTCACAGCAGCCCCGTGAGGCAGGCAGGGAGGGGGCCCCGCTGAGGGCTGAGGAGACGGAGGCTGAGAGAAGAAACCTGACGGCCCAATCTCACAGCTAGGGCTTCTCACACCCAGGGCTTCCCCTAGCACTCGCAAGATCTGTGATTTTCCCTGTACCACACTCAGCTAAACATTACTTGCCCTTTTTGCCCCTAAATTTAAATCTTTCAGGTTTCAAATTCTAACACTCTGGACTTTGCATAACAGCAAATACATCTGCCCTACCCATGAATGCCTTTGTGATGATAGAAACCTTATTCCTCTTTCATGCGCGCCTTCATTTTCCCACTCTGAAGGCTGGTTTGCATATGTGTTTGTTTACCTGCTGGTATATGAAATGCCTTTCATTTCCTTGATCTTACTGGACTAGTGAATCAGCCTCAAGGGTAGAAACTTAGAGCAGGTAGAAACTTCGGAAAACCCTTTACCCAGAGAATGAAAATATAACTGATTTAAAATGGGTTTGGTGACTGAGCCCTGGCAGCTTGTTTCAGGATATTTAGGGGTGTGTTCCTACCTTTTCTCACCGTGTGGCAAAAATCTATAACTAAGTCTTCCCACAGTCTGCTCATCAGAGATTGGGTGGGAAGAGCGTAGGTTTGACCGCAAGGGAGTAACCCTGATGTTCTTGGAGAAAGAGAGAGACACTACGGAAGCCCAGCAAGAGAGAGAGAAAGAAGGAAAAAGAAGAAACCAAAACAGACAGAAAGGGAAAGAGGATGAGATGGAAAGTCCCAGAATAAAATGCCAAATAGATCCCCGGAGGGATATTTCCCAGATGCCACGCTGCCTCCCAGGCATCCACACAGAAGTAGCAACTTGGGGCTGGGCGCAGTGGCTCATGCCTGTAATCCTAGCACTTTGGGAGGCAGAGATCACTTGAGGTCAGGAGTTCGAGACCAGCCTGGTTAACATGGTGAAACCCCGTCTCTGCTAAAAATTACAAAAATTAGCCAGGCGTGGTGGTACGTGCCTATAGTCCCAGCTACTCTGGAGGCTGAGGCACGAGAATCACTTGAACCCAGGAGGCTGAGGTTGCCGTGAGCCAAGATTGCACCACTACACTCCAGGCTGGGTGACAGAGTGAGACCCTGTCTCAAAAAAAGAAGTAGCAGCTTGTGTGTCTTCTCCACTCTTCTCACAGGTCTCTTGTCCAGCCTCGCCACATTCATGACGCCATTCAGACTTTAGCTAGTGCCCAGAGCTCGCCTCTTGGGAGAGGACTGGCTGGAGAACTCAAAGCGGCTCCCTTGCGTCATGAGAGCTCTGGCTCTGTCCTGCGTGCTCTCCCGTTCTCTTCAGCTCCTGTTCTGACAGGCTGAGGGGCAGGGCCACGGTCTGCAGTACGGGCAGACATGCAATAGGAGGACAGAACGTCAGCTCCCCTTGACATACACACAAAGTACTGGATTCTCTTGAGTCTGCATCCCCAACTCCTTCCCCTAAGGCAGAAGGAAGGAACATCTCACCCCAACAGACCCTCCCGCAAAGTCCACGCTAAGATTCTCTGAGTGCCACCGCCCAGTCTTTTCTGTCGCCCAGGGGAGGAGGGGATGGAAGGGCTGGGGTGATGGTTGCTGAAGGTTAGGCCAGTTCTAGGCTCTCTTGTGAAACACCAGGAGAGAGGTCTGGTCCCAACCATGCGTTACTCTCTTTAGGACCTAGTGTCCCAGATTTGGGCCCCAGTCATCAATTCCAGCATAACATGAATCCCATTCAATATCCTATTACATAAACATAATGGGCTGGGGAAATGGAATGTCCCCTATACTCACCATTGGGTCTATTGCAAAGTAGAGATAGAGGATGAGGGGGATAAGAAAAGCAAGGGGCAAATCGGTCCCTCAGAAAGGGCAGCATAAAACATGCCTGAGGGCAAGAGTCCTCTCCTCCCTGAAGACCCTCAGCCTGGCAGGGCCAGCTTGACAGGTTCCAGGGGTGCGGCGACTTGGCGCCTGGCCCAGGATGATCCCTCCGCCATGCTCCTCATTGCTAGGGTCTTCCTACCCAAGCACCCAGGACAAGAAGCCAGACTCCTGTCCATCTGGGCCCGGGGGCCTGCGCCCCATGCTGGAATAACCATGACTGCCTGGTGGGTGTTTTTAGTTCAGAAGGGGAAGTCGTTCTCCTGTGAATAATCTCCATACTTGAGCAAGGTGGGGAGCAGGTTGAGGGGGGAGAGGGGGTTGTCTAGAAAGGTGGGGAAGTTGCACCTGAGTGGGAAGTATCTCAATCCTGCATCCAGCAAGCAGAGCTGAGTAAGAGGCTGGAAAGTTCTGCCAGAGGCAGTGACACGAGCTCAGCCCCAGAAGCCTTTTGCCTCAGTCACCAGCTAAGTCTTCATGAACGCGTTTGAAATGTGAGATGACACCTTTTCTCCCTTCTGGGAGCTGGAGGAAAAGCAATCAGTTGAGAAATTCTGCTTCTGTCCATGCAGGTCAGGGGTAGGTCAGAGCAAGACCTGGCCTGCCCCTTTCTCTCAAAGTGCACCTGCAGAGACTGGTTCCACCTGGATTACACACACATGCAAACCAGCAGATGGCTTCCTCAAAGTTAATTACTGGATTATTAATTAAGCATCAGAGAATATGCCCAAGCTGCTGCTGAACTGCAATCCAATGGGCAGACTGAGGAGCCTCATTCCTTTCCCCTGCCTCTGAACCGGCCCCATGTGCTGGACCACAGGGATTGAGAGCTGGGCCGGGCGCCAGCATGGCCGTGGGCTCCATGGGCTACAGCCCATATGTGCAGCTACATGCCTGCCTCGGGGGGGTTTGTAAAGTTTAGATGAGATGATAGTTGTGAAAGCTTGTGTAAACACAAAACACAACAGAGGATTTTAAATACATACGAGGATTTCTTCAGGGAAGTTGGAAGGAAGACAAAGAAGTCTTTTGATTGTATTTGCTATTTTCTCCAGCTAACTTGTCTTCATGTTTAAAGTGGAATCCTTGCTCTACAGCTCAGCCCTGAAAGCTGCATCTCTAACCCCTGCGCAGCCCAGGCATTCTGAGTAAAAGAGAGCCCATCCCTTCTGTTTTGTAGTGGGAGCTCCAGAATGGACCTCCAGTGAGTGCTCTGCCAGGCAACTGATGCTGGAAATGGAAATGGCTCTGCAGCCAAGGAAGCAAGGATCCAGTTGGAGCCATCAAAGTCTTATTTCCTTGGTCTGTATAGATTTAGTCATTCCTAGGAATGTGTGGTCTTCGTGGCTGTGTCGGTCTCTTCTACCACCGAGCTGGTACGAAAGCTGTGGTCAAAATCTAGTCGTTCCCACAGACTCAATCTGTTTTTTTTTTTTCTCCCCATACCTGTGCATCTTCACACTTGTTCAAGGCTGGGATTCTCACAAGCGCATGACCTGGTCACACATGGCTCAGCATCCGAAGTGGCAAGACCATCAGATGCTGTGAAAACATTGATGCCGAAGTTCTGCCTCCCAGAACCACACAGCAGCCTCAGAACTCAGAGCCTAGAGATGAGCTCTGGACACCTGATGTCATCTGGCAAACAACAAAACGCCATGGCACCCATGCCAAAGCCACCTAAACAAGGGCTTCCTCTGCCCTTCCCAACCTCCTTGGCAAAAGGGCAGAGCTTTTCCTGCTGTACTCGGGCTGCCGCAAGGAAGTCTACCTGGATTTAACACAAGGAGGAGCAACATAGACCCTAATGCCCCCTCCCCCTAATAACAGGTGAACCACTGAAACATCAGCTGCAAAAAGGTTATTCTTCCAGGTGCTTCAGTGGATCAGCCAATATTCTATCCATTTAAGAATTCATATGTAGTGAGGAGACCCATCCCTATAGTTAAAATTTTGGGGATCATGTTAATATTTTACATACTCAACATCAAATATAATTAAATCAACAAAGATGAGAGTTCAAAATCTAAATAGAATGCAAAAGAGAAACAAATTATCCTAGCTGTATTTCAAATGAATGCCATAACCATACTTAAAGTGGAACAAGAACTAACCGGAGTAACTTATGAACATAGTACTTTGACTATGTATCACAGTCTAAAATAAAAACAACTGCAATTAATATTAAATGCCGGATCGAAAATTTGAGTATTTGTAGGAGTATGAATTACCAATTCTAAATCTGCTTTCTGTGAATTGTAAGCGAATAACAAAATATATTGAATAGGAGTCAAGTTTCTCACGGTTGGAGAAGGAATCCCAACTAAGGAAAGAGGAGAAGAATAACCCCCATAGTGATGAATTGGAGTTAGACGTATTAGTATGAATTTATGGTTTTTAATATACAGAGACCCAGATAGATCAATGTACATATTTATATTTACATTCCTTCCCTCTGCCCACTTAAAGTGTCTGTAAGGCCAGGCACAGTGGCTCACACATGTAATCCCAGCACTTTGGGAGACAGAGGCTGGAGAATTGCTTGAGGCCAGGTGTTTAAGACTAGCCTGAGCAACATAGTGAGACCACACTGCTACAAAAAAATAGAAAAATTAGCCAGGTGTGGTGGTGCGTGCCTGTAGTCCTAGCTACATAGGAGGCTGAGGCAAGAGGATTGCCTGAGCCTAGGAATTCAAGGTCACAGTGAGCTACAATCATGTTCCTGTACTCCAGCCTGGGCTACAGAGGAGATCTTGTCTCAAACAAACAAACAAAAAAAGTGACTATAAGCCAAGACATCCCAGTGGCAATCAACGTACCTAGCACCCAGATCTTGATTTCTAAGAATGATAGAATTTCTATGTAAGAAGGATAGAATTTCTATCTATCTTAGAACGAAGAATTTCTAAGAATGATAGAATGATCTATCATTCTTCACTTTAAGGAGCCAGGGCTCCTTACGGAAGTTACTAATTCAAGGCTAGGACAGAGAACATACAAAATGAGTCTGGAATATCCTTGCCAGAAAGTAGGGAAGTGCTGAAAAGAAAAAAATGACAAGGCTGTGTCAAAAGGACACAAGAGCCCACTTGAAGGGGCTCCCACTAGCCAAATCTGGCACAATTTGGTCCTGAAAGTAAATAATAGCAATAGAATTTCAAGGAGTAGAATAAGAATCTAAGTTCATATGGACATAAATAAATAAATTCACTGTTTTTTTTTTTTTTTTTTTTTTTTTCTTTGAGACAGGGTCTTGCTCTGTCACCCAGGCTGGAGTACAGTGGTGTGATCACGGCTCACTGCAGCCTCAACTTCCTAGGCTGAAGCAATCCTCCCGCCTCAGCCTCCTGAGTATCTGGGATTACAGGCGTGTATCACCATGCCTAGCTAATTTTTTTGTATGTTTTGTAGAGACAGAGTTTTGCACTGTTGCCCAGGCTGGTCTCAAACTCCTGGCTCAAGTGATCCTCCTGCCTCAGCCCCGCAAAGTGATGGGATTACAGGTGTGAGCCACCCTACCTGGTCATGACTAATCATAATATATCTATTTCTGCTCATTGTCACTGAGTGGACCTGGAGGCTGAGGGCTGGAAGAGCAACTGGAATTGCTGTAGTCCCAAACATATCCCCTTTCATGTTGATGTGGCCCTGGCCAAGGTATCATTCCCGTGTGGCAGGAAGAAGAGAAAGCCCTTCCTTACAGTGAAAAGACAGCTGATCCATGTGGAAGGAATTAGGGGGTTAGAAATTCACCATTTTGCAGCCATCAGAGCAAGAGCCAGTTCTGCCAAGGATCATCAATGGATGCTAATGCTAGTGAGTGAAGGATTAATGAGGAACAGGGTATTTCTATAGTCTCAAAGCATCCTCTACAAATTACTTATTAACTACAAAGAGAAATTAGTAACTTCTGAGTGGATTAACCTAGTGGACACCACCTTAAATAAATAGCCAAAGTTAACATCACCAACAATGGGACAAATGGAAATCACGTAGCTCCTACTACGATGTTCTGGGAAGAGCACGCCATCACTGCTGTGGTGTTCCTGCCAAAAATAGAAAACCTAAATCCACCTGTGACAGAGCATGCCCCAAACTGAGGGACATCACCCCCAATTCTGCCTATAAAATACAAAAAAACAAAAATAAGAAAACCTAAGGACAGTCTACAAAATAACCAATATGTGTTCTTTAAAAAAAAAAAAAAAAAGACAAGGTCATAAAAGACAAAGAAAGGCCAAGGGACTGCTCCAGATTAAAAGAGACTAAAGAGAGTATCACAACTGGTCAGGTGTGGTGGCTCACGCCTGTAATCCCAGCGCTTTGGGAGGCTGAGGTGGGTGATCACCTGAGATCAGAAGTTCGAAACCAGCCTGGCCAATATGGTAAAACCCCATCTCTACTAAAAATACAAAAATTAGCTGAGTGTGGTGGTGGATGTCTGTAATTCCAGCTACTCGGGAGCCTGAGGCAGAAGCATCGCTTGAACCTGGGAGGCAGAGGTTGCAGTGACCCAAGGTCGCACCACTGAACTCCAGCCTGGGCGAGAAGAGTGAAACTCTGTCTCAAATAAAATAAAATAAAGAGAGAGAAAGTATCACAACTAAGGGTCCGTATGATCCTGGATTGGATCCTGGAAGGAGGTCTGGGGGAGAAGCAGGGGGATGTTAGTGAGATAACTGGCAAAATTTTAATGTAGAGTTATGGATTAGAAAATAGGATTTTGTTTTGTTTTGTTTTTTTGAGATGGAATCTCGCTCTGTCACCCAGGCTGGAGTGCAGTGGCATGATCTCGGCTCACTGCAAGCTCTGCCTCCCAAGTTCATGCCATTTTCCTGCCTCAGCCTCCCAAGTAGCTGGGACTATAGGCACATGCCACCATACCTGGCTAATTTTTTGTACTTTTAGTAGTGATGGGGTTTTACTGTGTTAGCCAGGATGGTCTTGTGCTCCTGACTTCGTGATCTGCCCGCCTTGGCCTCCCAAAGTGCTGGGATTACAGGCTTGAGCCACCTCGCTTGGCAGACAATAGGATTTTTGAATGTTACATGTCCTGATCCTGAAACAGATATTGTGGTTAGGTAAAAGAATATTCTTGCTCTTAGGAAATATACACTGAAGTATTTATGGATAAAAGGACATGATGTCTGCAAATTATTTTTATACGGTTTAGAGAAAATATATACATATGTATAGAGAGAATGGTCTAATGATAAAGCAAAAAGGCAAAGTGTTAACAAGTGGTCAATTCGAATCGACTGAGTCAAGAGTATGTGGGGTTTTTTATTGTATTATTATAACTTTTCTATAAATGTAAAATTTTGCAAAATAAATAAATAGGTTGCAAAACATTATGAATGTATTTAATACCATTGAACTCTACACATAAAAATGTTAAGATAGTAGGCCTGGGGCAGTGGCTCAAGCCTGTAATTCCGACACTTTAGGAAGCCAAGGCAGGAGGGTCACTTGAAGCCAGGAGTTCGAGACCAGCCTGGGCAACATAATCAGAACCTTTCTCCAAAAGAGAAAAAAGGCAGGTGTGGTGGCACATGCCTGTAGTCCCAGCTACTTGGGAGGCTGAGGTGGGAGGATAGCTTGAGCCCAGGAGTTCGAGGCTGCAGTGAACTATGCTCACGCCACTGCACTCCAGCCTGGGCAACAGAGCAAGACCTTGTCTCAAAAAAATAAAATAAAATAAAATAAATTTTTATAACCAACTATAATAAACATGAAAATACAGTAACAGAAAAACATGGTATAAACCTTGACAATGTAAAAATAATAAAGCAACTATTAAAAAATGGAAATGAAATGAGAGAAATGGAAGGAAGTGTATGTGTGCCAATGTCCTATTTTTCATATGGGAAATAGGAAGTAAAGTGATAACAAATTAGTAACCTAAGAAACTGAGGTATAAGGAAATTATTTAAAGTTACAATGAGAAAAATTAGAAGACATGAAAACCAGAAGCCGTTAGCAATGACTGCCACTGGGGAATAGAAGTGAAGGAAGAGGGAAAGAAGGCTTTTTGTTTCATGTCATGCTGTATTGTGTGAATCCTTCTCACTGCATGCATGTAGTACTTCTATGATAAAAACCCTAGACTATCCACAGTGGCTTACACCAGGAATCCCAGCACTTTGGGAGGCCCAGGCAGGTGGATCACTTGAGTCCAGGAGTTTGAGACCAGCCTGGGCAACATGGCAAAACTCTGTCTCTACTAAAAATACAAAAAAATAAGCTGGGCATGGTGGTGTGCCCTTGCGGTCCTAGCTATTCAGGAGGCTGAGGTGGGAGGATCATCTGAGCCTGGGAGGTTAAGGCTCCAGTGAGCTATGATCGTGCCACTGGACTCCAGCTGGGAACAGAAAGAGACTCTGTCTCAAAGAAAAACAACGACAACAACAACAACTAACTTATTTTATATTTAAAGAAAAAATTACCACATTATTAGAAATACTTTCAAACCAGAATGGGTTTTTTGGCTAACCTAGCGTTAGGGATACCATTTACGGCTATATGTCATTTCATTCAGTGGATGAATTCACCAAAAGATTTCTGTAATTTCAATCACATTTTAAAATGTATTGAATGAATGGAATACTTAAAGATGGTGAATCCTTTTATAAAATCAATGCCTACCTCAACATTTTTTGTGTATCTTTAAGTTTTTAAATTTGTTTTTGCTTTGTGTTATTCTTTACTAATAACTACCTAAAATTAAAAAGGAAAGTGACTCAAAATGAGTCATGGCTTTTTGTTTTAAGTTAAATTCTGTGAATGCAGAGACTCATGGCAGAGCAGGAACGCAACTATTTTTGGCTTAGTGAGGGTTGCTCGGCCACCATTGCCTCTAGTTAATCAGTAAGCCCCTAAAGCCTGTAACCAGGGACCGTGATGTTACTCACAGGATATCTGCAGATTGGGAAAAGAACATGCTAGAATTTTTACACAGGTGAGTGATTTGTACCACACTACCCTTTTTTCTTTCTTTCTGGCTGTTCATGTGGGGAAGAAGACATTCACACAGCAAGTCAAAAACAAACAGGCTGGACACAGTGGCTCACATTTGTAATCCCAGTGCTTTCAGAGGCTGAGGCGGGAAGATCACTTGAGGCCAGGCAAGGAGTTCATCACCAGCCTGGGAAACATAGTGAGACCCCATCTCTACAAAAATTTAAAAATTTGCCAGACATGGTGGCACGTGCTGTGGTCCTAGCTACTTGGGAGGCTGAGATGAGAGGATCCCTTGAGTCCCAGGAGTTTAAGGCTGCAGTGAGCTATGATCACATCACTGCACTCCAGCCTGGGTAACAGAGTGACACCCTGTCTCTAAAAACAAAACAACAAAAAACGAAGGGAATGTAAATAGGACCTTTCTTCCAAGCAGTGGTAAATGTTAAAGCATTATTGTATTAGAAATGCATCAAAGCTGGGTGAGATGGCTGATACCTGTAATCCCAGTACTTTGGGAGGCCCGTGGGAGGATTGCTTGAGCCCAAGAGTTCGAGACCAGCCTGGGCAAAATGGCAAAACCCTGCCTCTACAAAATATTTTAAAAATAGCCAGGCATGGTGGCATGCACCTGTGGTCCCAGCTACTCAGACCCAGGAGGTTGAGGCTGCAGTAAGCCATGATTGAAAAAAAAAAAAAGGAAGCAGCAGCATCAAAGCTAGGTACTACATCCAAAGACTTTTAATGTCAAGCACACCCACCCTTTGATTAAGGTGTTAAAATTCAGAAAGAAAAAACTTAGGAATTCGATTATACTTGATAATTATTGAAGAGCAAAAAGAGATACTGAATTGAATTATACTGAAGTATGTGTATTTCTTTTTAATTTAATTTTATTTTTTTTGAGATGGAGTCTCACTCTGTCACCCAGGCTGGAGTGCAGTTGTTTGATCTCAGCTCACTGCAACCTCCGCCTCCCAGGTTCAAATGATTCTCCCACCTCAGCCTGCTGAGTAGCTGGGATTACAGGCAGCCGCCACCACACCCGGTTAAATTTTTTTTGTATTTTTGTAGAGACGGGGTTTCACCATGGTGGCCAGGCTAGTTTTGAACTCCTGACTTCAGGTGGTCTGCTCGCCTCGGACTCCCAAAGTGCTGGGATTACAGGCACGAGCCACCGCGCCCAGTCATATGTGTATTTCTCTTTATCCTACTACAATTAATTGATAATGTTCTAGGAATACAGAATTGTCTAATGTTTTAACTGTTATTCTGAAGAGAGATATTTTGGTCAGAGAAAGTATAAAATTAATGAAAAAGTAAGCTAAAACTCAGTTACTCTCCCCTACAAGAAGCCAGGGTGTTCAATCAGGCCAGGCAGCCAGAGTAAAAGCACCACCTAATGGCACCTTATTCAAATTACAAGAATAGTACTTCAGAGGCATTACCATAGCATCTAGGTGTTCCTTGCAAACCCCAGAAGATTAAATGATGGCAAATGCAGTATTTTGTCTATATCTGACTATGGATGAAATTTACCTTAAGGCAGTGAGAAGGTTTGAAGTTACCTAATCCCTCTATTCATAGCTAGGCAGAATGTATTAACCACGTTTTTTTTTTTTTTTAATCTGTATCTAATGATGTTACGACAACTTAAAAATCTTGCTGACCAAGGACATGAAAAACCTCTACAATGAGAACTACGAAACACTGATGAAATAAAGAGGACACAAACAAATGGAAAGACATCCCATGCTTAGAATTATTAATGAGAAGAATTACTGTTGTTAAAATGACCATACTATGCAAAGCAATCTACAGAGTCAATACAATCCCTATCAAAATATCAACGACATTCTTCACATAAATAGAAAAAAAACCCTAGAATTTGTATGGAACAACAACAAAAAAGAGCCAGAATAGGCAAAGCCATCCTGAGCAAAAAGAACAAAGCTGGAAGCATCACACCACCCAACTTCAAAATATACTACAAAGCCATGGTAGCCAAAACAGCATGGTATTGGTATAGAAGCAGACACATAGACCAACGGAACAGAATAGAGAATCTGGAAATAAATCCACATATTTACAGCCAACTGATTTTCAACAAAGGTGCCAAGGACATATATTGGGGAAAGGACACCCTCTTCAATAAATGGTACCAGGAAAACTGTATATCCGCATGCAGAAGAATCAAACTAGACCCCCATCTCTCGACCTATACAAAAAGCAACACAAAATGGGTTAAAGACATAAATGTAACATCCAAACTATAAAACTACTAGAAGAAAACATAGGGGGCATGCTTTGGGACATTGGTCTGGGAAAAGATTTTATGGCTAAGATTTCAAAAGCACAGGCAACAAAAACAAAAATAGACAAATGGGGTCATAGTGATCTAAAAAGTTTCTGCACAGCAAAGGAAACAGTAAATAGAGTGAAAAGACAACCTGTAGAATGGGATAACATATTTGCAAGATATTCATGCAACAAGGGACTAATATCCAGAACATATAAGGAACTCAAACAACTCAACAGCATAAAATGACTAATCACATTAAAAAGTGGTCAAAACATCTAAGTAGACATTCCTCAAAAGAAGACATACAAATAGCCAACAGGCATATGAAAAAATGCTCAACAGCACTAATTATCAGGGAAATGCAAATCAAAAACACAATGAGATACCACCTCACGCCTGTTAGAATGACTATTACCTAAAAAATGTAAGATGACAAGTGTTTGTGAGGCTTTGGAGAAAAGGAAACCCTTGTGCACTGTTGGTGAAAATGTAAATTATTACAGGCATTATAAAAAACAATATGGAAGCTCCTTAAAAATTAAAAATAGAACTACCATATGATCCAACAACCCCACTGTGGATACTTATCCAAAGGAAAGGAAATGAGTATATCAAAGGGATGCCTGCACCCCCATGTTTATTGCAGCCCTATTCACAATAGCAAAAGGAGTCAATCTAAGTGTCCATCAAAAGATGAATGGACAAAGAAAATGTGGTAAATGTATACAATGGAAAACTATTTAGCCATAAAAATGAATGAAATCCCATCATGTCAGCAACATGGATGGAACTGGAGGTCATTAGGTTAAGCGAAATAAACCAGGAACAGAAAGACAAATATCACACATTCTCACTCATATGTGGAAGCTAAAACAGTTGACTTCATGGAGGTCAATAGTAGAATGATGGTTATCAGAGGGTGGGAAGGGGATTGGGGGATAAAGAGAGGTTGGTTAATGGGTACAACTGTATAGTTAGATAAAAAGAGTAAGTTCTAGTGTTCTATAACACAGTAAGGTAACTATAGTTAACAGTAACTTACTGTATACTTCAAAATAGCTAGAGGAGTAGATTTGAAATGCTCCTAAAACAAAGAAATGATCAATGTTCGAGGCGATGGATACCCCAATTACCCTGATTTGATCATTACACATTGTAAATATGTACCAAAATATCACATGTACCCCATAAACATGTATAATTATTATATATCAGCTTAAAAATGTTTTAAAATCTTGCTGGCCTAGGAAAGACTGACCCTCCCAGACCTAGCCGATTCTCAGAGATAGCAAAAGGCTTAGCCATGAACATACCTTTCTTAAGCAAAATAACCAATGCTGAGTCTATACCTCCAAAAACCACCTCCTCATCTAACTCACATACCACACCAAGATTTCTCCTGACCCAAATCATTCCAGAGCCACGCATCTGGCAACCAGAGGCCACCCCTACAACCCAGAGCCCACTAGAATTGTTCAAACTGCCAATCCTAAGCTGTTCACCGTGCCCTGACTTTCCTCTCCTGAAAAAACCCCAATAAAGGCTTTGGGCTGGGCATTCCCCTCACTCCTGTCTTCAGCCCCCTGAGCATCCCTGGTGCTTCCCCTGTGGCCCTGCGTGGCATAGTGTATTCTCTTTTCTCAAGCAAGGTAAGTAACAAAAATCTTCTTTCAGTGACATTGACCTCTCCATGTTCTCACCTCTGTAAGTTAAAAACCTGCAAGTACAGATGAGTCACAGAACCCTGCCTAACCCATTTCAGTGAAGAACACTGTCACTCCAGTTTCTAGGTAGGACACTTTTATCCAGAACATGTCCCCACTCTATTTTTTACAAATATGCAGCATTTGGGGCCCAGTTGTCATTTTCAGGCAAAGTAACCAATGGGGCTATAAAATGGAAAGGGGGAAAGACAGAGGAGAAAGAGAGGAAAGGATGTCAGTGTGCACATGAAATACTTGTGCCGCATCTCAATCCTGAGAACAGGATCTGCCATTTCTCTCCAACTCCAGGAGCATTAGCCTCTTGTCTTCTGCTGCCTGTAAAGCTGCTTCTGTCCCTTGACCAGAGGTGGTTTTATGGTGAAGCTAACAGCTTAAGCCTCAGGACGCATCACTTGGCATTTGGTCCCTTCCAAAGATAATGCCAAATTTTCTATTTGCAATTTGTATCCTTTCTACTAAAGAGAGTCCATAAAAATGGTATAAGCTTCATGCCCTACAAAACCTGGGATAGTGAGAGGGTCATGGCCCTAGGAATCCCAGAAGCGAGTCCTGCTCTTCCACCCAACCATTTGGGCTCCAGTGTCCTCATCTTAAAAAGAGGGGCTTCAAGAGATATAAATATGTTTAAAGAAAAAAAAGAGGGGCTAACAAGACCTTCTTGTCTGAAGTTCCCTTTTGCTTCCTCCTCAGCCGCATTCATTTCTCTACATCTGCTAATAAAGCAATATGCTATTGCCTGGCATGTGTCTACCGAGGCTCACTTTGCATAATGGCTTTTTAAAGATGCTTAAAAAGCCCTGAAAAATGCATGGTAAAAATAAAAGTCAGTTCTTAACCATACACTGGCTAATGAACACTCAGAAAATAAGAGCTAAGCTTTTGTGATGAAGCCTGACACCCATACTCAAAATTGGATGTGTCAGGGTCAACTCAGGGCTATGTTCTGGGGCCAGTACCCTTGCTTCTAATCTGGTTCTGCCACTGTTTGTGTGTGGCTCTGGGCAAGCCATTCAACATTTGTGTCCTCCCGGACCCACTACTGCTGGAACTCAAGTCTCTGGGCTTGCTTCTTGACACGACAAGCAAAGGGACTAAGCCAGAGGATCTCTGAGGACTCCTCTGTGTCTTGATTGTTTGGTTCTGTTTCTATCTGCCTCTCTTGCCGGTGCCACCTCCCTATTCACCATTGCCCCAAAACTTGACCAGACTCTATCTTACCACGCCAAGCTAACTCGGGTAAGCCATCTAATTAAAGAGGAAAAGACAGAGAAAAAGTGTGTGTTAGTCTGTACTTGCACTGCTATAAAGAAATACCTGAGACTGGTAATTCATAAAGAAAAGAGGTTTAACTGGCTCATAGTTCCACAGGCTGTACGGGAAGCATAGCAGCTTCTGCTTCCAGGGAGGCCTCAGGAAACTTTCAATCATGGTGGAAGGCAAAGGGGAGGCAGGCATCTTACATGGCCAGAGCAGGAGCAAGAGGTCCTGGGAGGTGCTGCACACTTTTAAACAACCAGATTTCATGAGAACTCACTCACTATCAGAACAGCATCGAGGGAATGGTGCTAAACCATTCATGAGAAACCACCCCCAGGATCCTATCACCTCCCACCAGGCCCTACCTCCAACACTGGGGATTACAATTAAACATAAGATTTGGTGGGGACACAGATCCAAACCATGAGACAGCAAGGGAGGAGAGGACACAGAAGGGAAAGAGCTGGGAAGAAGAGCTGTACAAGAAGACAGGGAGCAGAGTCAGAACCCAGGCAGGCCTCAGCGACCTGGAAACTCCTCCTCCTGTGCTTGGGCCAGACACCATGGTTCTGATGGGGAGCCTACTCCCACGGCCGGCAGTGGGTTTTTTCCTAGAATAATTAGCCAGACTTTGGCCTGCAGACCTCCTAGAAAAGGGTCCACATGGACCCACTAGTGCCACACGTCAAGTCTCTGTGGTAAAGCAGAATGCAGAAGAAAGAGCATGAATCCGGTATACTAGTTAAACTGGCCTTTGGTGACTTATTCTCAGGCCAGCTTCCCGTTTAAGTTGCTATTGAGACTCTCCAACCCTGCGAGAAGGAAGACGAAAGCCTCAGTCTAGCTGCAGGCACTTCTTATTCCATAAGAACTAGGAGATTGCTGTTGTTTTTGTGTTTGTTTTAATATCTCCAGCAGGAGCTGGAGATTCTGGCAAGAACTATCATTCAATAAACACCTGGTAAATGAAACCGAGTTTTCTCCCTATTCCTGCTAAGAGCATGAGATTCTGCTGGACTTCAGACCTCCACACAGCTTGTCAGCTTGCCATCTGTTTTTGTCTAAGGCTACCTGCTTTCTCCTGCCAACTCAGTCTTCCTGAAACAACCAGATTGCAACAGTTCTCTCTGTCCAGTACCTGGCAGAGACAAGCACCCAATCATGGCTCGTTAGCCTTCCATTCACCTCCCTCTGCACCGGCTGTTTCTTTCTTGGTTTTTAGGCCCCAGGTTTCACAGCCTAGTCCGCTGGGTTTCCGTGTGCGGTCGGCTTCATCCAATCATTAAACGAGCATTTTACTTAGTGCTTGTCATGTGAGAGGCACTGGCCCAGACCCTTCCACATATGGCATCTCCTTTAATGTCATAAAAACCCTGAGAATCAGGTCCACTCACCCCATCACATAGTTGTGGGAATAGACTGGGAACCCACGGGTAATTTGCCCAAGGGCCCAGCCTATCCAGCAGCATTGTCAGAATGGAAAACCCAGAACCCAGGTTTGAGTCTACCACCAAAGCACACAAAGTGCCTCCGGACAGAGGCCCCTGGAACAAGACTTGGCCTGCCAGCAGCTCGGTGGGTCTCCAAACACACACTCATATTCCCGAACCACTCCAGACTCACTCAGGCCTGGAAAGCACCCTCCATCCTCAATAGACTGCCCACCCAGCAGGTTGTCCAGAACAATGTCCCACATTCTAGTGTTGGTCCAAGGTATGATTCTGGGTTTGAGACTCCTGCCTTAGGTCTTCCGCCTGAATCAGCTGTGCTGAGTCATGCATTTATTTGCCAATGGATCCTTCTGCTTATTTATACCAGTACCCCCTGGATTAAATACATACTCCCCACCTTAGTTTTATTATTAGCCATTTATATAATATAAGCTGAATGCTGACCAGGAACCAAGCACTATACCAAATATTTATGCAAATTATCTCTTTTAATTGTCTTCAATCTCTACAGTAGTTTCAATCACCGGGCAGTCATTTTGTAGGTGAGGAAATGGAGGCTTCGTGAGGTTACAAAACTTGTTCAAGGTCACAAAGTATTAGAGCCAGGACTTGACCCAGGCAGCACATGAACCCTCGACCACCACACCATTAACATTCAGATCTACAGCTCTTTCCTAGCTCGTTCACTTATTACTGACCAGTCTACACAGAGAGAGAGAGAGAGAGAGAGACAGAGAGACAGAGAGACAGAGAGAGAGAGAGAGAGAGAGCTACCCTATCTGGTCCTAAAATGATTAAAGCAAACCAAGAGTTAATTCATTCACCCTCCACCTAACTTCCAAGTGTCCCCACCCTTGCCAAACTTCCTGTGAGCTACTTTCTAATCACCGTGACCAAGAGAAGAGCAGGTCAAGACTGAAGGTGGCATGACACTCACTAGCCTGTCTTCCCACTGGGCACTGCCTCCTAATCTTGTGTTCTGCAGGCCTCAAATCTCCTAGCAGAATTTCTGATCCCCAAGACTGGAATACAATTTTTCAAAGGTTCACAGGAAATTTCTTGAGGGCCAGCCACTCCTAGAGTTCAGCTTCCAGCATGTTAGCCACCTAACCTACTCTCTGTTCCCCTGCAGAGGTCCTTGATTTACCATCTGGGTGGCTTTCCTTATACCATTTGGAGCAGGAGGCACATAGCAAAAAGGATGAAAGCTTGGGACTTGGCATCAAATGTCCCTGGCTTTACAGTGCTATAGTTCTTCTTCTGTCAAACCAAAATAATCATATCAACTTCAGAATGTTGTAGTGGAGATAAATGAGGTAATGCATATTAAGTGCTCAGTATACAGTAAGTGCCCACTAATTGGTAGCTATTATCATTTTCTCACCCTCCCACCTGGAATATGCTTCCCAAGTCCACCATATGTTCCACTTCCACCATTACTTTAAGACTTAATGCAAATGGCAACTCACCCAATTCCTAGCCAGGTGAGTTCAGTTCAGTAGAAGCAACACTGATGGAGCATCTTCTACACACAACCCACCAAGCCAGGTATTGGGGATACAAAAATAAATAAGATATGCCCTTGAATTTAAGTTCACAGCCTTAAGGGAGACAGAAAAGAAACAGCTCATTTCAATGCTACCTAGTAAGTGCAGTGCCACAGGATGCTGTGGAACAGGAGGGGTGAGTTAACCATCATGGAGGGCCCTGGGGGCCAAGATGAGGAGTCTGAGCTGAATTCTGAAGGCAGGGAGAAGCAATTGAAGGAATTTAAGCAGAGGGGTCAAATGTACAGATGTATGCTTCATAAAAGAATCACTTTAGTAGCAATGTGGAAAAAGAAGTTAGGAGAGTATGAATCATCCAATCAAGAAATGGTATCCTTAACAAGACAGTGCAGGGGAGGGAGCGAGAAAGAAAGGATGGATTTCTAGATCATGAACACCGAAGGCCTTAAAATTGGGCATTGGGCAGTGTCCAATCCTTCGATGTTTAGATATTAAGAGAGAAGGAGGCAACACAGAGGTCACTGTATCCATTACATTTTAGAAATCAACTCTCTCAGGGCCCTTAGGACAATTTAACTTGCATTGTAGTTTTCTGTTGTTTGTTCATGTGGTCAATCAACTAACGTTTACTATCCACTTAAATACCAGGTCCTACCTTGGGTGAAGGTTTCAATGACAAATTGTCGATAAGAAGAATCAGCAAAGATCAAGGGAAAGATATAAGCCCTGGGGAATGGTGTGGTTTGGCTGGAAGGTGTGGCAGGAAGATGAAGACGTGGGGAACCCGACTTGAGACTCAGGTGGGGTCAGACTGTGTAGGGCTGAGGCTGGAAAGTTTGAGCCCTGAGTGGTGCACATGAGGAGACACCAAAGGTTTTAAACAGGGGAGAGAGGAACGGATGCTCTCACAGGGGAGAGCCCAGAATGTCTTATTTGTCTCCTTTGGGAATTCCTGGGGCCTCACGTTTTCCATCTGGGTTTCCGTTTCATGTTGGTTCTCTCCCCACTGGTGGGGCTTGTTCCCCTGTTATAAGGCTGGGAAACCCTCCTGCCCCTCTCTAGAAGGCAGGACAGAAGCCCAAGAGATAGTGAAAAATTCATGTTGAGTGATCATGGATGGCAAAGACCCTGGGTGCATGTAGTTTCTGAATAAAAACCTTAGTATGGTTTATTATTATTATTATTATTATTATTATTATTATTATTATTATTTCTTCAGGGACCAGTTCTCTGTTTCTGGGGAGAGCCACTTCAATTCCATATCTACAGCATGCATATTTGCTATAACTAATGATCAGCAGGGAGAAGATAAAGAAAAAAAAAAAAAGCAAACACTAGGGCATCCAGAAATCCTTTTGGCTTCAGAACATAAGAGTTTTTTCAGAAATAAATTTACCTTCTTACATTGGTTTGATCCAGAATTAAAATGAGTTCATATTATGTGAGTCCTCACTGTGACTGTCCATGGAAGGCCTCTCAGGATGGGGTTTGGAGTTGTGGGAGATCTCAGGATTCAAAATTCACCACAGATAATGCCAAAAGTTTTCTGTACATCAACAGTTAATAATGGCTATAATATTTTGGCTATATTTTCTCATTAAACTGGATGACCAAAAAAGACTTTGGAGTTAATTACGTCTAAAGAGTGCACTGTAATGTTTGCATCCAGCCCACTGTCTGGGGATCCCGGTGCTCACAGGCCTCCATCACAGACCTGGCACATCTGGAGCCTACCTGCTGGGCTGCCTCGTGGAAGAGCTCCTGCACCTGGGACATCTGGGTCATTCTCCAGCAAACGGGATCCTGGTGATCTGGACAGGGAGACTGCTCTGGAAGGTAACAGCATCCTTGGTCAGGCTGGTTCCTCCTCTCCTCTGCTCTTGTTGTCCATCCTTTCTCTCTACTAGAATTGTTCAAACTACCAGGCGAGGCCCTGGCCGGGGAAGAAGCCTTGTCTGCCTCATCTGAAAACTTGGCGGGGTTATGTTTTTGGTACCCAAGTAGATCCCGCTGGTCCTTCAGAGCCCACCTGTGCTCAAAGGTTGCTGCCCTAAAGCCTCAGGCACTCCCAGCTCTCTCCTTCTTCCCTGAGCTCCTTAAATATGTGAGGGTCACAGCCCAGCTGCCCAGCCTTGAGGACACAGAGTCATACTCCTCTCCTGCCCTCAGGTGCCTCGTGAATCCCTCTCTCCAGGAGGAGGGCATCATGACTCACTAGACCTGGCTGCAGGTGGTGAGTGAATGTAGCTGAGCAGAGGGGAAAGCGGCCATGAGGAGGCTGTCTTGGGACCCTTCTGGAGCAGGGCTGGAGAAGGGTAGGGGAGAGAAGAGGGTGGGTGAGAAAAGGCTGGACAGGACTAGGGCAGCTCCTCAATCCACCCCCAGGCACCCACCCCTTCGCGCTGGACCTGGCTTTCCCTGAGGGGAGGGGAAGTTTGTCCCCCTGCTCTGTGTGGCTCTTCTCCCCAGCACAGTGCTGCAAGGTAGACGGGGCTCAGGACCCTTTGGAAGAAGGAGGAAGGGGGAGGACGAGAGCAAAAGGGAAGGGTAGAGCTGGTCATCCTGGGAAGAAGGCGACTAAGGACAGCAGCCAGCGCTGGCGAGGAGGGAAGGCGCCGGGGCACCAAGAGTGGGAACAGGGTTAGCCCAGTGGGAAGCTGGGAAGGCTGGGGGACTTCGTGGACTGCAGTCCTGCCAGAAGCCGGGTGACAGGTAAAGGACCAGAGCACCCGGGTGTCCCCCACAGAGCAAGGGACCCCGCTTCAACCCGCCCTTCCCGCCGCCCCGCAGAGCCCGCTCCTCTGCGGAGCCCCGACCCTCATGTCTGGGCGCGCTGGGACCGGACCCCTTGGCACCCCACGCAGACGCGAACCTCCACCCCAAGTACTGGGGCCACGCCCGTGTGCCGGCGCGCGGGTGACCGGCGGTAGGGGAGAATCCACCTGGGCCGGGAGGTGGGGGCAAAGGTGACCCCAGACCTGGCTCCTAACCGCGGGCCGGGGAGAGGAACTGTCCCGAGACCACCCTCTCCACCCCCCACAGCCCTTCCGCCCTCACCTGCTCCCAGGACAGCCAGCTCCCAGCGCCGGGCCCGCCCGGTCCCCGCCCCGCTGCCACGTGGCTGTCCCGGCTCGGCTGCACGGGTCCCAGCTGTCCTGTCCCGGCGGGGGCACCCCTGCCACGCCAGCACCGGGAGTCTCGGGCCCAGGTGGAGAGGGGGCGGTGCAGAGGCTTTCCCTCCGCAAGGGTCGGGCCTTCGCACCTAACTGGACAAGAACTTTCACCTGGGCAGGGGCAGGGCTGGCAGAAAACAGGGAGTAGGGGCCGCAAGCACACAGGCTCAACGTGACCAGCCACTGCTGCTCCCCCCTCGACAGTGCCACCAGCGGAGGTGTCCAGCCCCGGGACCAGGGGGCTGGGGACAGGAGCCTACCCTGTGCGGCTCTGAGGAATGGCTGTGAGCACTGCACGCAGGACTGAGAAAGCCCGGGGTAAGCCCGGAGCGCAGGGAAGCCCGCAGCCCCCTGGGCAGGTGCCGAGAAGCATCTGGACAAGCTGACCGAGACCCCGGCAGCGGTCTCCGTGTGCGCCTGGCTGCGTGATCAGGTGACCCCAGACTCTGAGGGCGTGGAAGCGCTTTTGCCAGGAAAGTGCTCTGGGCATGCTGTATAGGGGTGAATTACCCTTACCACTTTCAGCAAGATCCAGAACTGCCTTTCCTAGGGGTGAAGTAAGGTTTCCAGGACCTCATGTTGCAGGAAAAAAAAAAACCCTAAATTAACATACAGAGAGATTAAATTATCTCCATTCCCAATCTGGCATATTTCCTAAACCTTAAATAACTTGCGAGGCTTCCATGTGGGCTTCTGAGAAACAGGAGGGCAGCTGGGAGAACTTCCCACGCCCACAAGCCTTTGTGTGAAAATCCCTAAAAATAGAGGTTGTTCTTTTAAAAACAAAAGGGAAGGCTAAGCCATGGGAACACTGACAGAACCTAACCTCTCGCTTCTGCTCCAGCAAAGACGTGTGTGAAGATATAGAACATCAAATTTGCCATTTTTACCATTTTAAGTGTACAGTTCAGTGGCATTAATCACACTCACAATATTGTCCAGCCATCACCGCTATTTCCAAAACGTTCATCGTCCCCAGTAGAAACTCTATACCCACTAAGCACTAACTCCCCGTTTCGCCTACCTGCAGAGATAACTCCCTTCATCTACTTCCCGTCTCTATGGATTTACCTATTTTGTATATTTCATGTAAGTAGAATCATACAATACTTGTCCTTTTGTGTCTGGCTTACTTCACTCAGCATAATGTCCTCAAGGTTCATCCATGTTGTAGCATGTGTCAGAATTTCATGTTCAGCAAAGAAGTTTTTAATAACCCATCTCTGCCAGAAAAACAGACCCCCCAAAAATTACAGATTAGCCATCTGTGAACAAAGGACGAAGAGGCGGACAGGTTGACACAGTTATATTACTGGAATCCATTATGTAGTCACCCCTTGGCATCTGCAGGGGATTAGTTGCAGGCTCCCCAACCAACACCAAAATCCATAGATGCTTAAGTCCCTGATATAAAATGATGTAGTATTTGCATTTAACCTACACACATCCTCCCACGTACTTTAAGTCATCTCCAGATTACTTACAATACCTAATGCAAGACCAGGCACAGTAGCTCACACTTGTAATCCCAGCACTTTGGGAGACCAAGGTAAGAGGATCGCATGAGCCCAGGAATTCGAGACCAGCTTGGGCAATATGGTGAGAGTCTATTCTTTTCCCCACAAATGAAATTTTAAAAATTAGCTGGGCATGGTGGTCACACCTGTAGCGCCAGTTACTTGGGAGGCTGAGGTGGTAGGATTGCCTGAGCCCAGGATGTTGAGTCTTTAGTGAGCCATGATCATACCACTACATTACGCCTGAGTGACAGAGTGAGATCCTGTCTTAAAAAAAAAACAATCAAACCAAAAAAAAAAAAAACTATGTAAATCGTTGTTATACTGTATTGTTTAGGGAATAATGACAAGAAGAAAAGTTTGTACATGCTCAGTACAGATGCAACCACGCTCTTTTTTTTTTTTAAACCAAATATTTTTGACCTGCCATTGGTCAAATCCACAGATATGAAGGGCTGACTGTATTTCCATGATCCATCAGTATGACCAGCAGAGTCATTTTTCTTATTCATTTTTGGTGGGTCATACATCACACTTTTTTTTTTTTTTTTTTTTTTGCCTCAAGCTGGTTTCCTCTTCGCTGTCACCTTCCGATGAGCTGCCCTCTAAGTGTCACATGAATTCTGAAGAATCTACATTCAATTCCATATCTGCCTGAGTTAAAAACATTAGAAAAGGAAATCCACCTCTTGCTTTATAACCACCTACTTCCTGTCACTTGTCATTTTCTAAATAAATGAGAAATCCCCTTCAAAGCTTACAAGCATCTTCTAAACCCGGGAGCAAATGTATTTGTTTCTTTTCTTCATGTTAAGGCTAGAGAAACCTGCCCTTTGCAAAGAAAAAAAATATATATCCTGCTTAATGTAGATTTTTCTTAAAACAATGACACTACCTTAAAAAAAAATACTCATGTTGAAAAATAGTATCCTGGCTGGGCAAGGTGGCTCGCACCTGTAATCCCAACACCTAGGGAGGCTGAGGCAGGTGGATCATCTGAGGTCAGGAGTTTGAGACCAGCCTGGCCAACATGGTGAAAACATATCTCTACTAAAAATACAAAATTTAGCCAGGTGTGCTGGTAGGCACCTGTAATTCCAGCTACTTGGGAGGCTGAGACAGGAGAATCGCTTGAACCCAGGAGGTAGAGTTTGCAGTGAGCTGAGATCGTGCCACCGCACTCCAGCCTGGGCGACAGTAAGACTCTGTCTCAAAAAAAAAAAGAGAGAGAGAGAGAGAGAGAGAAATAGTATCCTGCATATCCTTTAAACATCGTCATTTTTAAGATACTGCCCTGCATGAACTAGTAAAAGCACGTTTGTTGCATCATTAATTTGTAATACTTTAAACAATGAGAACAACCTAAGTGTCCGTCAACAGAAGACTGCTTAGATAAGTTATGGTACAGCCATACTATGACAGCTGGCATTAGAAATAATTAGGTGCTTTTGGGCTGGGTGCAGTGGCTCACGCCTATAATCCTAGCACTTTGAGAGGCTAAGGCCGGGGAATCACCTGAGATCAGGAGTTTGAGATCAGCCTGGCTAACATTTCTTTTTTTTTTTTTTTGAGATGGAGCCTCACCCTGTCGCCCTGGCTGGAGTGCAATGGCATGATCTTGGCTCACTGCAGCCTCCACCTCTGGGGTTCCAACAATTCTCCTGCCTCAGCCTCCTGAGTAGCTGGGATTACAGGCGCCCACCACTGTGCCCAGCTAATTTTTGTATCTTTAGTAGAGATGGGGTTTCACCATATTGGCCAGGCTGGTCTCGAACTCCTGACTTCGTGATCCGCCACCCCCGCCCCCCCCGCCCAACCTCCCAAACTGCTGGGATTACAGGCGTGAGCCACTGTGCCCAGCCGCCTGGCTAACATTTCTAATAAAAATACAAAAAACAAAAACCCCATTTCTTTTATTTTTCTTTTCTTTTTTTTTTTTTTTTTTCTGAGACGGGAGTCTCACTCTGTTGCCAGGTTGGAGTGCAGTGGCATGATCTTGGCTCACCACAACCTCCGCCTCCCAGGTTCAAGTGATTCTCCTGCGTCAGCCTCCCGAATAGCCGGGATTACAAGCACCCGCCACCACACCCGGCTATTTTTGTATTTTTAGTAGAGATGGGGTTTCATCATGTTGGCCAGGCTTGTCTTGAACTCCTGACTTCAGATGATACACCCGCCTCAGCCTAAAAACCTCATTTCTAATAAACATACAACAAAAATTAGCTAGGCATCATGGTGTGTGCCTGTAATCTACTCAGGAGGCACGAGAATTGCTTGAACCTGGGAGGCAGAGGTTGCAATGCACTGAGATGATGCCACTGCACTCCCAGCCTGGCTAACAGAGTGAGACTCCATCTCAAAAAAAAAAAAAAAAAAAAAGAAAGAAACAAAGAATTAAGTGTTTCCATATGTGCTAACATGGAACTCTGTTCATTACATAATAATGAATAAATACAGCAAGTTGAAGAATAACATATAGTGTTTTTTAAAAAGCAGTGTGTACATATGTATATAGTACATATATATACACAATATATGTATACAGTATATATATATATATATACACTATATATATGTACTATATATATATGTACTCTATATATGTGTGTGTGTTGTACAGAAAAATACAGCCAGGTGCAGTGGCTCATGCCTGTAATCCCAGCACTTTGGGAGACCGAGGAGGGTGGATCACCTGAGGTTGGGAGTTCAAGACCAGTCTGACCAACATGGAAAAATTCCGTCTTTACTAAAAATACAAAAAAAATTAGCTGGGTGTGGTGGTGCATGCCTGTAATTCCAGCTACTCTGGAGGCTGAGGCAGGAGAATCGCTTGAACCTGGGAGGCGGAGGTTGCAGTGAGCCTAGATCGTGCCATTGGACTCCAGCCTGGACAACGAGAGCAAAACTCCATCTCAAAAAAAAAAGAAAGAAAAGAAAAAAGAAAAATACACATCAATCTGTTAATAGTGGTTATCTCCAGGGAGGGATTGAGATAGTGAGTATAGACTTGGGAGTACAAATTCTGAATTTTTGTTGTTGTTGTGGTAGAGACAGGGTCTCACTATGTTGCCCAGGCTGATCTCAGGCAATTCTCCTGCCTAAGCCCCGCAAAGTGCCGGGATTATAGGTGTGAACCACCAAACCAGTCCATTCTGGATTTTTATTTAATTTTTTTTTCTTGCAATGAGCACACGTTACTTTGGAATCTGGAGGGGGTGGGGTGGGAGATGAATAAGAAAATTAAAAACAAACAGTGTTTGGCAGATTGTATTTCCCATATGCTCTTCTTACAATATGATGTTGGGATTCCTTCAAAAGGAGTTAGGGTCTATGTTACCTCCCATTGAGCCTGAGTGGACCTTTGTAAGTGCCCCAACCAGTAGGAGAAATGGTAGAAATGACACTACATGACTTTGTGGGTTAGGTCCTAAAGGCAATAGGGAGCCTGGCTTCCTCACTGTCAGTGCACTTACCCTTGGGATTCAGCCACCATGTTGTGAGGAAGCCCAGGCCACAGGGAGAGGCCACTTGTGGGTGTTCCAGCCAATAGCCAGTGTCAACCACTGGACATGTGAGTGAAACAAGCCTGCAGATGATTCCACTTCCCGGTGGAGGCTCCAGGCGTTGTAGAGCAAAGACAAGCTGTGCTTGCTGGGCTCTGTCTGAATTCCTGACTCACAGAAACGATAAGAGAAAATAAATTACTGTCGTTGTTGTAAGCCACTAAGGTTTGGGGTAATCGTTATGCAGTGATAGTGAATACCTAGAACATCCAACCAAGGTTAAAAAATTAAAACATTTTATTTCCTTTCAAAGTAGTTCTATTTATTTCATTGTTTGAATTCATTGTTTTTGAAGCTCAGTTATACATAAAAAAAGAATAATGTTGTTATTAAACTCACCTTTTTTGTTAGATGGAGTTTCGCTTTTATTGCCCAGGCTGGAGTACAATGGCGCGATCTTGGCTCATGGCAACCTCCACCTCCTGGGTTCAAGAGGTTCTCCTGCCTCAGCCTCCCGAGTAGCTGGAATTACAGGCATGCACCACCATGCGCGGGTAATTTTGTATTTTTAGTAAAGACAGGGTTTCACCATGTTGGCCAGGCTGGTCTTGAACTCCCGAGCTCAGGTGATCCGCCTGCTGGGATTATAGGCGTAAGCCACCATGCCCAGTCTTAAACTCACCTTTTTCTCTATTCAGTAACAACTCAAGGTCAAGGTGAAGCACACAATAGTGAGCCTATTGCTTTGTGTGTCTCACCCAGCTCAGCCACAGGCAGATGCTCTATCACCTCTTTCCTTCCAGTGGCTGGCACTGAGAACTGTCTTCTGTGTGAAGGCTGGCAACAAAATCATAACCTGAAAGACAGTGTCATTTGTCAGAAAGTCTGAACTCTGGAGAGGGATCAGGGCTTCAACAAGGTCAACCAGAACAGGAATGGGAAAGCAGGTTGAAAACATTAAGTCATGAAGTGTATATACACAAAAACATATCTATCTCATAACCTAGGCCCTGGAACCACAGTCAAAAGTGCTTCGAGAGGTGCCTTCCCTAGTGTGGTGTACTTTTTATAATCACCTAGGGGTGGTTTCAGAAAATGCCAGTACCTGGGGGACCCACCTCCAGATATTCTGACTTAATTACTTAATTGGTCTGGGGTGGGTCCTGGAAATCAGTATTTTCTTTAAACTTCTCAGATGATTCTAATGCTCAGACAAGGTTTGAAAATCATGAGATTTCTAGCCCAATAGTTTTTTTTCCCCCTCTTCAAAACACCTGAGAGATAGAATATGTCTTGTTGGCAGTGATGTCTTATTGTAGTTACAATTTTCAATGACAGGGAGAAGGTGGATATATCACTGAGGCAGCACAAGTAATTTACTATTTAAACAGAGTACTTATATAAACTGCATATATGTTTTAGTTGCTCATTGTGATGCATCTCCCTAGGGCAAGCCTGCCTATTTAAAAACATCACAGGAATTCTGCACACACTCACAAGGGTTTGCCAGCTCTGAGGGTGGAGCCGAGATGGGAACCTAGGTCTCATGCCAATGCCAGGCTCTCTCCTCTACACAATGCAGCCTGTTTAATCCAGGCGAAGAGAGAAAACAGAAAAAGGTTTTCCTTCTTCATGGACTTTGAAAAGCACTTCCAAGAGCCCCAGGTCAAAGAGGGTGTCCTGCCAGAGGGCCACCCAGCATTCTGGGGAGTTGGGAGGGGGTGACTCGGGAGATGCAGGCCTGAACAAAGCACAAGCCCCTCACACGGGCTGAGAGCGCCTGGCTCCCAGGGAAGTTGGGGTGGGCCAGTCTTCTTCCTCCGGTTTCCCTGGTAAGACAGAATGGAGAGGGAGGGGCCGTGGCTTTCCTGGTGTCAGGCGTTCAGCTCCTGTTGGGCAGGTCTCTCCTCCAGGATCTAGGCTATTTGTTGATTCTGGGGGTTTGCCCTGACAAGAGAAAGTCATTCTGCCTCTATCAGCCACCTGGCATCTGTCATGGGCTAGGACCTGGTGGGAGCAAAATGTGATGCAGAAAGGAGCCTGAGAAACAGGGTCCAGATTATTTTATGATGACAGTGGCAGCCTCACTAGACTGTGACAACAAAGTGATTAGCATTAGCTTTTACTCAAATACCATCTATGGCAGACCCAGTGACAGGCTGTCCAGAGTGTAGATGAGAGAAGTCAGGTCTGGATCTGAGACCTGGTTCTCCCTCTTCACTGTGTGACCTTGCCCACGGTCTCCAACGTGTCTAAGCTTCCATTTTCTTACTTGTAGCATGGAGTTAATGATTAAGACCTGCTGAGCCTACCTGGCAGAGTGGTTATGAACATTCTAGAATTTTACTGGGAACTGAAATCCAGATCAGCTATCTCTTGGTTTCACAATCCACTATTTTCCCTCCCATTTTGAAAATCCCATGTCCAGTTTTCTGGTCTTACTGCGGTTATCCAGAGCCTCAAACTCCCTGGCAGTGATTCTTCTGCAGGACCGGCAAGCTCTCTTTGCATCCTTGGATATAACTCGGGGGGCCTGCATCCTCTCCTTCGACCACATTCACCAAACATCTGTTGCTCACTAAGGACTGTGGCCAACACAGAACACACAGTGGGAAGCAAGACCGCTCTGGGCAGGCAGGCAAAACAGACATTCATCAAATTCTCACACATTACCAACAGCCATCTAGAAGCTAGAGAAACTGTACAGAGTGATGAGAGAGATTCCGAAATGGTTAACGTGACCCAATCAGGAAAATCAGGGTAAGTTTTTCTGGGAAAGTGATGCTAGGGCTGAAATCCAAGGGACGCATGGGGTGGGAGTATGAGGTTTAATAGAGTGTAGACAGAAAATAGTGCCTTTGTAGCGCAAGAGGGCATGACCAAGTATCCAAAGCTGAAAGTAGTCCAGTGGTGAAAGAGCAGAGAGGATGAGAGGCTTATGTAGGGAAGGCGGGGGCTACGGGCAGCAGATGACTACACAGGGCCAAGGTAAGGAACGCCATGTTTCTCTAAGTAACAACTGGGAAGCTGCTGATGTATGGCTGTTATGTGGAGCAAGAACCAGAGGCCAACAAGAGTGTATGTACAGAAACTTACAGAAACCCAGGCAACACCTGGAGGTGGTTTGGGCTGTGGTAGAGGTAAAGGGAGGGAGGGTTCCAAAGAATCTGAGAAATATTCACAAGCCCTGCTCTCCAGGAGTGGCCTGACTGATCAGATCGTAGAATACTTACTGAACCCCATCCAGCAGTGAGCATTTTCCATTACTAGGCCTCACATGTGGACATGTCTCTTTTTTGCTTCTTCCTTTCTTTGCTCCTATGCAACTGGAGCAGTGAAAAAAGGGCTGGGGCCCACCTGCTCACTGATGAGTCCTGGCCATCCTACTCCTTATTCACTTGATTCTCATATACTGAAATGCCCCCGTCAGTGTGAGATGGTAAGGTGCCACGGGGAAGGAAGTGGCTCTAGAGGCCTTATAGTTCCAGCCACATTCTCTAGCTCATTTCTACACTAGGAAATGGGCATAGCACATATTAAGAGGGTGCCTTGTTTTCCACTGGCCATTGATTCTTGTTTGCCACTTTAGGGAATTTTTTTTTAAGGTTATGGCAAGTGCAAGTTGTAGTTGAGTGCAGAATTCTGGCACTTCCAGGTCCCTGGATTATAGCATCATCTTAATGCCATTGAATCTCCACCGTACTTCTAATACCTTCAGATAGCCCTCTGAATGCCTCCTGTACCCCCTAGCATTGCTCATTCATTCACACTTGCTCATTGTGTGAGGTAGCTTTATGCTCTCTGAACTTAATGCCTTTAAGAAGCTTACAAACTAATCCAGGGGGGGTCTCACAATCTTCTCCTGATGATCAATTTAGTTTTGAATGTTCCTGAAATATGAATACTAAAAAACAAATAAGCCTAACCTGCATGAGAGGCAGGGCTTCAAATCTCATCACATAGCATCTGCTGCTTGCTTCTATTCGATGTATACCTGTGATTATGGTATAGACACTCAGGAGAAAGAAAGAAAGAAAAAAGAATAGCAAAGAAGGAACAGAAACAGTGAAAGAAAAATAATGTAAGAGAAAAAAAGGGAGAGAGAAGAAAGTGGTTCCAATGTCTTAAACTCATTGTCCATAACTGTGCTTTTGAATCACGGGTTGGCCAGGTTCCTGTTCATGATTAACCAGTAGCTTAGGAGTGAGAAAGTGGGGACCTCCACCCCAGTATATTCCCTTTCTTTTGTAGGATGACACTTCTGCTTATTGTTCCTCATTTGTGGCAATGTATGTCAGTGTTGTTTAGACTTCATCCAGAATGTTCCATCTCGTTCAGGGTATGTGATAATGAAATCATACTTATTTTTGAGACAGGGTCTCGCTCTGACACCCGAGGTGGAGTGCAGTGGCGCAATCACGGCTCACTGCAGCCCCAACCTCCTGAGCTTGTGATCCTGCCATCTCGGCCTCCTGAACTGCTGGGGCTTTAGGTGTGCACCACCACACCTGGGTGATTTTTAAAAGTGTTTTTGAGAGATGGGGGTCTCTGTATGTTGCCCAGGCTACAGTCATAGTTTTTTAATGAAGCTTTTTGAATTATGTTCCTAAGGTTTAGGGCATGTGCTTTATAATACCCCGTACTCCATTTGTCAGTGAACACAAATTATGAGATAAGTAATCACTCATTTACAAAATTCCTATCACTTCTGCCTCACTAACTAGTTATTCCTTGGTCAATTAAATCCAGACAGACTCTCATATCTTCTTCAGTCTTTTGAACGATAATATTGTCTACAAGTGAAAGTTATTACATGTTCTGCTTTACATGAAATGAGGCTTCCAATCGTGAGGAAGCCAGACTCCCTACTGCCTTTAGGACCTAGCCCAAAAAGTCATGTAGTGTCATTTCTACCATTTCTCCTACTGGTTGGGGCACTTACAAAGGTCCACTCAGGCTCAATGGGAGGTAACATAGACCCTCACTCTTTTGAAGGAATTCCAACATCATATTGTAAGAAGAGCATACGGGAAATACAATCTACCCCACATTGTTTGCTAATTTTCTTATTTATCTCCCACCCCACCCCCACCAGATTCCAAAGTATTTGGAATCTGTATTTACTGAATACAGTAAATACACTTGTCCAACTCTGCTCTATCTTGCTTTTGTGCCACTTCAAAATCTGGATAGGCTGGGCACAGTGTAATCACACCTGCAATCCCAACACTTTGGGAGGCCAAGGCGGGAGGACTGCTTCTGTCCAGGATTTCAAGACCAGCCTGGGTAACATAAACTAACCAAAAAAACCCTGTCTCTACAAAAAATAAAACAAAGATTAGCTAGACGTAGTGGAGCAAGTGTGAAGCCTCAGCTCTTCAGGAGGCTGAGGCAAGAGGATCTCTAGAGCCCGAGTTCGAGGATACAGTGAGCTACGTTCACGCCACTGCACTCCGCCTGGGCAACACAGCGAGACCCCTTTAAAAAAATAAATACATAAAAGCTGAATATGGTATGTATTTAGTACTTTACAGTTTACAAATTATCTCAAGTGATTTGACATTCACAGCAATTCATGTAGGCATTTATTATCCTTATTTTGCAGATGAGAAAGTTGAGGCTCAGAAAAATGTGACTTGAGCAAGGCTACACAGATCAATCAAGGCAGAGCAGTGATTTAATCCTCTTAAGTCCTCTGTTTATTTCACTGTCCCTTATTTGCCCATGCAGCCTATAGATTATCATCAAACTACAGCTCTACTGTCTCACAATCATCCTCAACAAAAAACATGCATAGCTCATTTAAAGCTGTCCCATGCAGCATTGGATATGCTGCCTTGGAAGTACTTTCTTAAAGGATATTTTTAGTCCGAGGTAGGGTGATCACTTGAGACCGGGAGTTTAACAGCAAGCCTGGGAAACACAGCAAGACCGTGTCTCTATACAACATAATAAACATAACTGGGTATGGTGGCACATGCCTGTAGTCCCACCTACTCGGGGGGGCTGAAGCAAGGGGATCACTTGAGCCTAGGAGTACAAGGCTGCAGTGAGCTATGATCATGCCATTGCATTCCAGCCTGGGGCACAGAGCAAGACTCCATCCCCCTCCCCCCACAAAAAAACCATAAAACAATCCACAAAGAAAACCCTATTTTTTACACACATATTACTAGACTCTGTGTATATTCTCCCCCCCCCCCCCCCCCCAACAATGCACAAACTGCTCTTGGCCATCTTCTGTGCTCTCAGCCATCTTATGCAAATTACTCTGCATGCCTTTACTCTGCTATGTCCTCTTTCAGCCATTTCGTGATCTAGCAATCAGTCTTAACCCCCATACTGTCTTCACAAAAGTTGCGTTAGGGTGATGGTGCTGAAACTCCCATAGTTTTCCCATAGGGGAAACTACCATATCTGAAGTTTAAAAGGTAAGTTTCAGAGGCCAAAACACCTTTAAGGAAATGGCCAAGAGAGAGAATCATATATAGAGACAGCTGGAAGTTATTTAACATAAAGTACCATAAACATAATTGTAGTCTGGGAGGATTGAACAAGTAGCATATGACTTCAAAGGGTTTAAAATATTAATACCTTTCCATGAAGACTGTGCTAGAATGACGAATCAGCCTTGGTTTAGTTATTTCTCCACTTCCAGGAAACCATCTCTCACCACCCATTTCCAACCCCGCAGTGGGGTACAGGTGACCCTCTAGTGTATTTTCACTCTCACGTGTGTGAACCTCAGTCCTGTGGTAGGTCAGTTCCTTCAAAACAAAGTCTATTTCTCATTTGCACAGTCCAGGCTTGAATCCTATCCCTAACTTTGTTATTTTAGGTAGAGTATAATTTTTGACAATGTTCCCTATTTCCACTTTTTTAGTCTGTTTATGTATTTTCTATCTTGTGGGATTTATTAAGATTATATTTTCCAATCCTATCCTAAAACAGGGAATAAATGTACTTACAAGTTCGAGGGATAAGATTACTCAGCATAGCATTCAACACATCTTAACATTCATTGTTTGCTTGAATAATCTAAAGAACAATACTGCAACCTGCAATTGATAACACTATAAATACCTTTCACATGGTCAAATAAAGATGCTAATGGCCTCAACCATCTATTATACACAGGAAGCACAATGTCTGTTATTAAATAGGTGATTGGTGCTGAATGAATGTAGGGTCAAAGAAGTCAGCCCCAGTGGATTCAAATCAATAGAAAACACAGTTCCTACCATGGGCAAGGCATTTCTTTGGCTCCCTTCCCCACCTTGACACAACATCGTATTTTCAGAACCTTATTAAGAATGAGAAGCTAGGGAAAAATTAAGGTTACAACTTTAAAAGTTCATCTGTATTAGTGGGTAAATATGTAAATACTCAAATGTTCTCTAACAATTCAAGTCCATTTCTAAACCTGAGTTTTCCCAGTCACTTGAAAATCACTTTGAGATGTCATTCTAATTTACAATATCACATTTCACATCCCAGCTCTTACACATACGCATATGCAGCTGTGTGAGTGTCTGGGTAAAATGTTCCTTTTAATTACACTTGAAAATGACAAAAGAATGAAAATTATGAGACCCAAATTTTAGCTTTAGTTCACTTAAAACTTTTCACCTCCATTTATTCTTTATGCATCATATGAATATAATTTATATCCTATCAGGTTCACCAGAGAAGAAAGAAAACAGAACCAGCCCTCTGAAAAAAAATTTTTAAATTCAATCCAAACATATAATCAGAAAAATCTTCATACTCACTTTGTGCATGATAAATTGTCAAGTAAGACTCAATGACAACACATTAATTCAAGTGACTTCAATATTTTATTTTTTCTTATAATCTTTAGAAGACTGGAGAAGTATCATGTAGAGTATCTCCCCACCCCTCTCCCCACCATTCCTAATCATTCAAGAAAAACTGGGATCTAGGAAATGCATTAGTAGACTATCAGTGGTATTATTATGTACAATTGGTTAAAGCACCATGCTAATAAGGCCAGGGTCCTAGGACTGATCATTGCAAGGGCCAATTAGTTTAAATTTGTTCCATGGACCCAGACTGCACTCCTAACTGCAGACAACTTTCTTACAATGCATCCCGCTGGTCACAAGCTAGGGTACTGGCAAGGTGGTAGATGGATGAAAACAAATCTCCACTAATGAAAGAAAAAAGAAAAGAAATCCCACATATGCTGATAGTGGGTTAACAGAATCTTATCTGTAAAGAAAAAACCACATATTTTCTTAGCCCTATGATAAACACGTTTCAAGTCTAAAATATTCAATGACAGTAACATTTGACTCTTGCATTTTAGAACTGTCTAATAAATAACATTCCACACAAAACTATAATAAAGGCCCTGATAATTGTTACCCAATTTGTGTAACTGTTAATTCCACACAGACATACTTTTCTCTTTACTGTTAAATCTATGCACCATGATTTTTGCATATTTACCATTCGTTATTTGGTTCAGAATATTGTGAAAAATTCAGCTCGAAAATTATCCATAAAACTGTATTCTATTATTTTTTATTTTTCAAACAACCAGTGTCCACATTTAAAATGCAGAATTTGCAAATATTAGTCTGATAATTCAATTTAAAGTAAAGCAAAACAACTTCCTTTAGTATCACAATACATAAAATGGTTTTATAAACTCCAAATGGCAAAGATAACTATATGACAATAGTGTTGAAAGCCGTGAAACTCATTAAACCTCTTATCAATAGGTCAGTTTAAAGAACATCTCTATGTTCCATGACTATGCATGAAACAAGCTTTCACCGTATCATAAAGGCTCAGCAATTCATTCATGGCATAATATAGCGTCAAGCAAGATTTTGTTTTTACAATGACAATTAAAATAGATTTAAAGAAACAAAAAATCCTCCCAATTGTTTAAAAACAATTCTATTTGGACAGCAAAATATTTTAAAATATATCGACTTACCAAATTTCAATTGTCAGGATGCTGACTACTGATGCAAAAGTTTGTATTTAAAAATATCACAAATATCTTTTTATTTAACAGTGAAAATTTCAATGTGATAAGTTTCATTGCAAAGCAATTGTCACCTGAGTAGATTTTAAAATTTAGTGCTCCTATTTTTTGGGGGAGAGGGGAAGGAAAGACCCATTTTGTATCTGATCCCAAGTTTGCAGTTGAGTCCTTCACAATAATTTCTTAGGGAGTTGAAGAAACAACCTGACGCAACCTTCCCAAGACACACGATGCCCCCTTTCCCTCGAAAATTTGCTCTGGCATTTTAGGAACTCTCAGTATTCATCAAATATTTCCATTTCACTACCCACTCAAGCATAGCAACCCAATTCATTCAGTTCTATACAACAGTGTCTATATTATGTACATATTTAATTATCAATAGGAAATAGAAAATAAAAATTTACAGTGATTGAGAAAAGGTCAGAAAATGGGATAGGGATAGTAATACTGTATAATCAGAATATCCTATTATCTTACCAGTTTTAATGACAGGGTTTTGCTTTTATTAGTTGAAATACAAAGAAGGCATAGGGGATCCCAGGAAAATAACACTATATATCAGAAAATTCAACGTGCTCCACCATCAGGATTTCCATCACACATTTAATTTCTTCTGTACAATGTTTATAAACTTGTTTTTCTTTTCAAAATCATCAGATTTTCAGATTAAATTCAGCACTACACAGTATGCCCTTGAAGTAAAATGAGGTTACCTGCTTTATTTGGATACCAAGTTCCCTTCAGACAGCATTAAAATAAAGACAAGTAAGACTACACAGATAAAATCCAGTATAATTCAAATCCAACAATGAAAAATTTCCCCCATATTGTTGCAAAATTCTTTCTACTGAAATGCTTTGCTACAATAATAAAAAGCATACATTACATATAAAAGATACCAGTGTACTAAAAAGTGACAGAAGTGGACTAGCAAATCCTTCAAAGCACATTATATAAATGACTAGCATTTAAAAACATTTTTTTCCTATAAAATGTAGGTCATATACATTTATAAATTGGCGGTTTTATTTCTAAAGCAGTGATGTGTGTGTTCAAATAGCTGTTCTGTACAGTATAATATCTACTCACTTGAAACTATAATAGGTTTGTCTTTCTTTGTATTGAAGTTGAATAAATTCATCTGATCAGCTGAGAAATCAAGCTTGAAAAATAAGTATCTAAAAATCAATGTAGAAAGTTTAGAATTATTGAAATGTAGTTATGAAATATGAAGAGAACTATCTATTTCACAATGGAGCTGAAGTCACCTCAAAACTTACGGGCTTGAATCTAAAACAGAAACAAATATTAAAATCCAAAGCAAATCACAAAGTTAGGTAGCAGTACAGAAGCAGGAAAAAAAACCACATCCCTTCCTTCAGTGTGATGGGCACTAAGTTTTGCGGTCTTCCTCCATCTTGCAGAAGAGTGGTAAGGCCATTCAATGCTTAGTGAAAGTGAGTACAGATGAAGTCAGATTTAGCCTGTCTCCCCTGCAACTTCAATTATGCTGTGTAAACAGTGTTACGTTCCAATAGGAGGAACAATGGAATTTGCTTATAAAAACTGATTAAAGATAATCATTATTAAATGAAATAAGGATAATTAATAACTCTGAAATGTTTTTAGAACTTTCCTGATGCTACTTGTAAAGTTAGCACTGCTATGTATTATTGCTTACATACAGTACAACATCATATGCCTTCTAACATAAAGCAGTACTGTGATTTGTTTGTACATATTTACAGATTCTTAAAAACAAGCTGTAAAAACATTACATACTTTCAGACAATACAAATTAGCACATTGGTACTCACTTCAAAACAAATGGAATGCATAACATTAATAAACATCATAAAGGAAGACTCACATAAAAGTCCTTGATTGTCAAGACACGTTTATATATAAACTCTAACTGTGCAGAATTAAAGATTCAATCATAGGTACATCCTTATTTGATGAACCATATTTACAGCATGGTATTGCATAAAAAAATAAAATAATGTTTACAGGGTTTTACTTTTTTATCCATTGGATTAAAGAAAGCAACAAACATAACAAGAAATGTTTGTCTGCTTCAGTTTGTTTCCTACCAAAGTTTAAGTGAAAAAAGGAAACATGGTTTTTATTTGCAGAATATAGCAAAACAACTGGAAAATTATTTCCCTGAAATAAAGCAATTTGAAACGGAAAAGGTTTTAAATTAAATTTCAGACTCAAAATATTTCTGATTATTATAGTGCTTCTTCAAGTAAATATACTGTGGAAAAAAATGAGTTCTAGTTTAAAATGTTCTAAGTCTAAGAAATGCAGTACTACAGTAATGCCTACTTTTTAAAGTTTCCCAGCCCAGCCTTTTTTTTTTTTTTTCTTTTTTTTTTTTAAACAGCCCTTTAAAAACCCAAATTAATCAAATGAAAGAAGTGGCAAAAGATCTAACCTAGCTGGCACTCTGCAAGTGTCTCTCCTCTGTGGAAAGGAAATCCTGCCCTGAGCACAATTTTTGACATAACTGCCTTCTGCCTCTTGATATAAAAATGATCTGACCGATGGCTGGCACCCTCAGTCACAGCTACGAAGATGGATTCCTACCTTATCAAGTACCACATTTGCATGTAGACCCAAAACATTTAAGAGCCACTTAAACACTCAAAACAAATGAAATATGTGTGCAATAAGGTTTTTAAAAACCCTTTAGAAGATGTTCAAGAGATATTACCTCATCTAACGTGATGTTTCCAATCTTCAAACGTGAGAGTAGGTCCCAAGAGGAAAAGCACACCTCACTCAGATTGATCAAAAGTTTAAGGGTGTACCAGCATGTTTTTATAGAACAATGCGCTCACTTTGAGAAATGAGAAACATGAATTGCAAAATAGTATCTCATATCCTCCATGTTTCAATCTAAAGCAGCACACAAGGCTACTTATTTTCTCCATTAATGCCCAGATAGAAATTAAATAACCTTCTGAACCAAAGTGGGGAAACCCAAAACTGTTGAGATGTTTATCATATTATGATAGAACAAGGTAACTCTGGTAGGCATTTGGAATTTCACAGTAAGAGAGTGATGACTATACATAAATGGTAAGTCAGTAAGTTATGCTGGCTGAGTATCACTTATCTAAAAAATGCTTGTAACCTGGTAGAAAAGTCTGCCATTATGTAGATTTAAAGAAATGTGTGAAAACAGGAATGCAACACCTGAAAGTCAGCTTGCATAACTACCATTTTCAAAGGCCTTCCTTCCCAAGCTTACCCTAAGTGCTCAGCAAGAGTCACATCCTAAAAACTGTGCTGGTGATGTTAAAACAACTGAAAAAACCTCTACACTGTATCAAAATTACATCAAGTTCTCCATGGAACAAAATTTTTGATCAGGCTCCAAAACAACTCAAAAAATAAATGCCTACTCTCATCAAAAGTACTATGAGAAAAATACCAATGCCTATCTAGGGTGAGCACAGTTCCATTTTTAACGTATCACCTGAATGAAGCCTTTTTGTAATTATGTAACGCACAACACACACAATCTTAAGAGTCAATAATGGCAGAACTTAAATATTTACTTCAAAGAAGTCTAAAATTCTTGAAAACTTTGGCAGCAAAGAAAGCTGTCAAATGGGAAAACTAGTACTTCAAGCAAAACTTAATAACCAAAGTATAGAGGAAACCACATTAAATATAATTTATATTCCTTATCATAAAAACACCAATATATTCAAAATAAATGAAGGATGTTAAGGGTGGATAGTTATTTCTTCCCTTTCTTTATGAGAACAGTCTTGGGATAACATTAAATTAAAGCAAAAATAATTTAAATGGATAACATATTCTATATTGAAACAAAGACTGCACATCTACAGGGCCAGTATAAGAGTCAAAATGGAAATTAAGAATAGTTCCATTTTCCAAGGGTATTAATTTTAGATTTTCACTGGTGCTAAATCAGTATGTGCATTGTGACGAAGATGGCAGAAATTCAAAATGTAAAAATGAAAAAGTTGGAACAAAGAGTCAATAACTAATATAACTTCCAAAAATCAAAATTGCCCAACGCATAACTCAAACCATCATTCTTCAGAAAAGTGTGTGAGTGTGTGTGTGTATATAAAAGCACTATTTATTGTACCATGCTGTATTATTTTAAGACAGAGTATTAAAAAAAAACATTCATGGTATAGGATAAAGTCTGTAGTTTATTTAGATTTTGAAATGCAACAAAAATTTTCCGATCACTCATCTAGCTGAAAAAGAAATGGTAGTTACTGGAATTAGTAAACACTTTTGGTTTGTAAAGTTGTAATGAGCAGTGTTCATTAAAAAGTAACTCAAGATAAAATAAGCAATTAAAATGCCCATTTCTTTAGTTTCTCTGGATGCTGTTTAATTATCCAATCTATCAAGAATCTAGAAAGAAAAAGATTAAACCAGGTTTTACAGTTCCAAAGATATCCCAATTTCTTTTTATTGCCAAAAGTTAAAATTGTCAATTATGAGATGATTATGACACAACCATATCAAACCTAAAAATCTAATTTTTTTTTACTTTGAGAAATCAAAAATACCAAATAGATTCTAAGTGCTCTATGTTAACTGAAGTGTATATGTAAAGTAAAATACAATTAAGCTTTAAAACGTGGAATATACATTTTGTGTAAGCATTATGTTCTTGGGAATGTAATCTACAGAATTTTTTTTACTAAAACTTCAAAACCTTGATACCTGCACATGAAAAATCATAAAAAATATCTAGGTACAACTGTACAAAGAAACTGACACCAATATGCATACTTCCATAGAGAAGTGACTGCTTCAACAGTTGTGTGTTTTGGTAAGTTTTGAAAGTATGCATATTTTTAAAGTAATTAGGCTTTTAAATAGTGGAGTCTTAGACTATCAGATTTTTATTACTTTTTTTTCTTCAAAAAAACACATGTCAATATAATGCAAAATGAAAATCAAGGGTATATGGCATTATCATTCTTTTTCAAAGGTGGTTTCTTGGTTTTTTTCCCCCTATAGGACACACTAATTTATTTAAGCCATAATCTCTTGACATTAAACTTTTTAAGTTCACTCTGTCTGTAAAGTATACTCAGATTCCCTGCTGAAGTGCAATGACTATGCTGAAAAACTTAGAAACAGTATGAGTAAATTTCACACAATTACTAATCTCCTAAGAATGTACAATGTTATCAGTTAGGAAACAATTGTGCGAAAAGTCTTTTTTTTTTTCCTTTTTAACTTGGTGTGGGTGGAATAGCAAGTTTCTGATCTAAAACAAGTAATGCATTGCTTCTATAAAGGTGACAACATGTAAGGCAGTTCAAAGAATGCTGACTAACCAAACGAAATGCAGTTATTGGATTATCTTGCTATTCATATCAGCTTAACTTGTTATTACGCATTGCTCTTAAATCTGTACAGCACTCCATTTACACAGAGTAACCCCACTCCTGATTAATCTGTTCTAAAGTGCCAGTATTATTTACACTTTTTTTTTTTTTTTTTTTTTAGCCAAAAGTCTGGCCAGTTGTGGCATCAGGTGAAGATGTCATCCCAGCTCTATTATCATTTACATTCACCAAGGGAAATTCTGAAAATTCAGCACTTGTCCCTGGTCCCCGAAGGTTCACCTGTCCATTGGCAGTGCTAAATTGAGTAGCTATTCCAGCTCTTGATCCATGATACGGAGCACGGAAGGGCTGTTCAAAGGAGCTCATTTGGTAAGCTTGGTGGACAGGCTGGGCCTCAGCTTTCTTCTGAGAAGTCACTTGATCCAAAAAGTCCTGTGTTGATGTGGCAGAAGCATGGTTTGTCTCATCACCTGAAAAGGGAAATGAGTGCTGTGAATCACCAACTATTAGTCCAAAATGGGACTTATCTGGAGTTGTTCTTAGTGGAGAATTCATTCCTGATCGAAAGCTATTGATGGGCATGGTGGCATAGACCTGCTTGTCTATGGAAGAGAATGCTGGCTGATTAGGGAGGGTCTGGTTATCAGTCACAAAGTTAAGGCTCGGGCTATTCAAATAGGCATCATTTTGGCTAGTTCTGTCCAAAGCCTGCTGCAGAAACTTGGAGTATTCCTGCAACATGTTGGCTTTATCTGATGAGGATGCTTGGGAGCTTGATCCAACATTCTCTGACGGGGTGACCTCTGGTACTTCTGAAGAATTTATTGATATGCTAGAAGTCACTTCAGTATCTGCAACACTGAAGGATATCTCATGCTGTCCATTAGCTTTGTGGGAATAATGATCCAACAGAGTCTGCAGTACCTCATCTGGAATAACATTTTTGTCATGATTACTCTTAATCTCCACATTCAGTGCCTGTGACTCTAATATGGATGCCGTGGTACTTTCATCAATGACACTTGCCACAGCTGCTTGTGTTACAGAAGGCTGAGAAGCTATGGTACCCACATTCAGAGCATATTCCCTGCTGTTGTTACTTGCTGCTTGAAGATACCGCTTCTTCTTCAAAAACTGCATGGCATCATCATAATTAGTACTACTATGCACAGGTTTACTGGGCCCCTCCTGCAAATTATCAACCTGATCAATGTCAGCATTGCCTTCTGAGTCCAGTAAAGCCTGTTTATCCACAAGTTCAAAAGCATACTTTGAAACTTTGCTCTCTTCATATGTGGATAAAGGTGAAATTGTTTGATTTTGCTCCAGTGGCTGTTTCAGACTTCTCTTACTATTAATTTTTTTGAGAACTAACTTAGGTGGGTGTATTTCTCCTGACGCATCTTCTAAATGAGAGCCCCCAACTGAAGAATGTGGCATTTCAACAGCATATTCTGCAACCATATATTCATCTTTTACTTTAGTACTTGAAGAATAAAGAGGCAAGTAATCATTTTTGTCTTTTTTCAGGTCAGATTTGTCCAAAGCACTCTCTTTGTCCATTCCAGATGATTTTTTCTCCGTTTTCTGCCTTTTCTTTTTTGGCAGTGAGTTGTCTTTTGGTGACGTAGAAAAGCCAGAATCTTCCTCAGATGTCAGAAGGCCACCTTTGATGGCACATCTATTTAGTTTTTTGTCATGATTTTCATGGCACATACGTTTATGTTTCAATACACGATCTGTTCTGGAAAAATACTGTTGAATTCGGAGGATGGCAGTGGGTTGTGTTTTTGGTCAACCAAGAAAAGAAAAAGTGAAACAAAACAATTAATATAAAGATATATTAATGCGATAACATACATAATTCGAAACAAACTCACTGAGCCAGTTTTCTATTATAAATCTAATCCATAAGTTAGAAGGCCCCTCAAATAGTTCTAAGTAGTAATATTTTCTAATCTAATTTATAATTATTGTATAATTTAATTACAATAGAAGAATTTCAAGCCATCTCTCTTACCTGTAAACAGTATTCACACTGGTAAGGTTTTTCTCCACTATGAGTTCTCTTATGCCTTTCCATATGATATTTTTGTATAAATCTCATACCACATTCATCACAGCGAAATGGTTTTTCACCTAGCACATAATATAGAAAGTTTAAAACAAAACAAATATTGTAAAATAATGAATTGCTTTGCCATAAGAATCTCTACAATAAATGGCTTTTGAAAGTTATAACTTCCAATTTCATTTGTGAAATATATTTTGCTTTATAAAAATGAAAAGGATTAGCATATGCTATTGGAAAGAAAAGGATGAATACAGGCACAGTCCATTTTCCTGTCTTTTGTTATATGCATATGTAATATACTCTTTCCAAGGAGAACAGCAGTGCCAGGAATTTATAGCAATATGAACAGACTAGCTGATGTTTCTAATCTTTTTTTCAATAACATAAAATATTGTGTAACACTAAAAAAAAAGTTACCCATGCACAGTACAACACAATTCCTGGGCACAGCTTTTTAACTCAATTTCTTTTTTTAAAATGTTTGTGGTTAAATAAAATCTGAATCCTGAAAACATCCTTAAAAATCTAATTTAATAAAATATAAAAAGAACTTAGAGTCTTAAGTTTGTTTATACTTATTCTTTTCCTCAACTCAAGCCAGCACTTCCTATGTCATTTAGGGAATGCATTAAACGGAGTATTGTTAATTGGACATATAACACAACACACAACCCCCACCCCCATTTTTTAAAATTCCCTAATGACTCCTAGAATCTTCTGATCCATAGTCAGGCATGTTATCCATTGTGCCACTGGCCCCAGCAATGATTTCTAAGCCGTAAAGAACCACTACTACAAAGCTCTACAATAGTTTTTACTGATAAAACCACAGTCTAAGTAAACAGAAGGGTGCGACAAGAAGTTACCTTGAATAACGCTTGTTGGGGGAAACTACTGTTTCTACCGTTCAAACATTTAACAAAAATTTTACCAAAGACTACTAGTCTACCCATAGCCCTTGTTGTAGGAGGTTAAAAATATAAAACATACTACTTGTCTTCAAAGTTTATAACATAATTGGGAAAACAAGATACACACATTTTAAAAAGACAACTAACACTATGTCTATTCTGATTTACTTTTCCATCTTTATATTTCACTCTTTCTCTTTGTAACCCTTTCAGATAAACCAATAGCTACTTTTACCCTGATTCACGCTGCTCCTTCGATCAGGAAGGCCCACCTTTGGGTGTTCACATACTATATTCCCTTTGAGACCCAACTCATCTCCTTTGGGATGCTCTATCCTATTCTCCCAGGTGAAAGGTATCTTTCAGTTTCCACAGAATTCTATCTGTACCTCTCCTACGGCACTCATTACTTTCAACTCAATAATCATTGAGTTAAACTTTTTTTAAATTTCAAATTACTGAGTTGACATAATTATAACTATTTAATTATTTTGTATATCTCTATTCTTCTACTAGATTGTATTTCTTTAGCTCAGAATCCAGGTCTAACAAAGTACCTTATGCAATTAAAAAAATTTTTTTTCTTGTACAGATGGTGTTTCACTATGTTGCCCAAGGCCTGTCTCGAACTCCAGGCTCAAGCAATTCTCCTGCCTTGCCCTCCCAGAGTGTTGGGGTTATAGGCATGAGCCACTGTGCCTTGCCCCTTGTGATATTTTTTAAGTGCCAAGTGAAAGGCATAAATGGTGACCATTACAGTGGATTATTAAGGGGAAAATGTTACTATGAGCTAGTATGATTTGGAATAGTTTCTTGGAATTGTTGAAATTTAAGCTGAGTAGCAGAGAGATTAAAGCCAAGGGAAAAAAAATGTTGGCGGGGGTGGGGGGAGGGAAATAACAGTACTCTAAGTGTTTAGATACTATAAAATGTGCAGGAGAAATGGTGTCTAAGAAGAGAATTTAATTGGCAACAAGTAAGTTGTTTTAAAACTTTCAGGAATGTAACTTCAGTAATTACTGTAGAGCTACCAAATTTTAGAGCTAAAGGGTTTCCAGTGGCTTTTGAACTGTGCTCTTTCAAGTTCCAGAGGCCCAGATGGACGGCTGCTGATGTGGCAAAAGGCTCAAAGTTTGTCACCCAAAATTAGTACAGAATAGCTCACTTTTATACAATGGGGCTCCAAGTAAGGGTTCCAAAGATTCAGAGACTAGAAAGATAGCTTACGACAACAAATCCAGACCAATTCACTCATTTTATAGAAAGGAAATACTGAAGGCTGAAAAGTTAAGGCATGTGGTCAAGGGGTTAATGAATGCATTAACTACTGAAGCAATGGAAGTTGGGAGAGAAAGTCACTTATAAAGGAAGTTTGGAAGTGAAAGAAATGAAAAGATGGAGGTGGGAAATAATAGTTAAGAGGCAATCCATTCCAGAATAAGCACTGTTTGACAGGGAGACTGAACTGACTGAAGGCAGAGGAGCCAGTGAAGAAGAGAAATTGATTATCAATACTGAATACTGCTGAAATGGTGTACAATCAAAAGAACAAAATCCAGAGGAAACAAGATGGGAAGGGAAGGAGATTACAGGTAATGTTGTTGGACAGGGGAAGAAAGAATACGTGCCAATTTTGAAATAGAGCTTGTAAAGCTGGGTGCAGTGACTCATGCCTATAATCCCAGCACTTTGGGAGGCTGTGGAGGGTGGACTGCTGGAGCTCAGGAGTTCAAGACCAGCTTGGGCAACTTGGGGAAACCTGTTTCTACTAAAAATACAAAAATTTAGTCATGTGTGGTGGTGTGCGCCTGTGATTCCAGCTACTCGGGAGGCTGAGGTGGAAGGATCGTTTGAGCCTGGGAGGTGAAGGTTGTAGAAAGCCAAGACCGTGCCACTGCACTCCAACCTGGGTAACAGAGTGAGACCCCATCTCAAAAAAAATTAAACTAAATTTAAAAAAGAATGTAGATGATAGAGCTCATGAACGTCAGAAGTCAGTTATTTATCAAAAGTGAGAAAGAATGAACGAGAAAAATTAGTAAGTTGATTACAAGTCAATTCATTCTGTGTATTTGTGGATTGGAAGACTTAATACTGTTAAGATGGCAAAATTCCTCAAACTGATCTACAGATTTAAAGCAGAAATTGACAACCTAATCTTAAAATTCATATCTAAAAGAGCCAAAACTATCTTGAAAAAGAACCAAGCAGGAGTACTCTTACTTTCAGATTTCAAAATTTACTACAAAGCCACAATAACCAAGACTATATGATAACAGCTTAAGGACAAGACATACATTTCAAGGAATAAAATTCACAGTCCAAAAGTAAATCCTTACATTTATGGTCAACAGATTTTCTAAAAAGGTGCCAAAGTAATGGGGAAAGAATAGTCTTTCCAACAGATTTGATACCCACATACAAAAAAAGGAAGTTAGACACCCTCCCACCAACTCCCACACCTCTCACATCATAAACAAAAGTTAACTGAAAATGGATCAGAGGCCTAAACGTGAGACCTAAAACTACAAAAATGTTAGAAGATAATACAGGACCTTAGTTAGGCAGTGGTTTCCTAGATAAAACCAAAAGCACAAGTAACCAAACAAAAAATAAATAAATTGGACTTAAAATTAAAAACTTTCATGCTTCAAAGGACACTATCAAAAAAATGAAAAGACAGGCCAGACACTGTGGCTCACGCCTGTAATCCCAACACTTTGGGAGGCAGAGGCAGGTGGACCACTTGAGGTCAGGAGTTCAAGACTGGTCTGGCCAACATGGTGAAACCCATCTCTACTAAAACTACAAAAATTAGCCAGGCGTGGTGGCACACTCCTGCAACCCCAGCTACTCGGGAGGCTGAGGCAGGAGAATCGCTTGAATCTGGGAAGCAGAGGTTGCAGTGAGCCAAGATCACACCACTGTACTCCAGCTTGGGCGACAGAAAAAGACTCTGTCTAAAGGGGGAAAAAAAAAAGCCCACACAAATGAAATGACATTTAGGAAATATGTCTGCTGTTGGGACTGAGGAAGAGTTTGGCACTTCCTCAAAAAGTTTAACACAATTATCACATGACCTAGTAATTCCATTCCTAGGTACATATCTAAAAGAATTGAAAACATGGATTCCAACAGATGCTTGTATGCCAACACTGATCACAGAATTATTCAAAATAGACAAAAGGCAGAAGTAACCCAAGTGTCCATCAACAGATGAATGGATAAATATATGACATATACAAAGAATGAAGCATTATTCACCTAGAAAAACGAAATTATGATACATATTACAACATGAGTGAATCTTGAAAACATTATGCTAAATGTAAGATGCCAGATACAAAAGGGCAAACATGGAATGATTCTGCTTATATGAGGTATCTAGAACAGGAAAATTCAGAGTGATAGAAAGTAGAATACTGGTTATCAGGACTGAAGAAGAGGGGAAAAGAGAGTTATTGCTTAATGGGTACAGAGTTTCTATTTGGTTACACAACATTATATATGTACTTAATGTCACTGAATTGTACACTTAGGATAAACTTCATGGTATGGTTGTAAAAAGTGAAGACGTAATTCACAGAATGGAATAAAAAATATTTACAAATCATGTATCAGATAAGGAACATGTATCCAGAATATAAAGGGAACTCTTACAAGTCAACGGGAGATAGACAACTAATTTAAAAATAGGCAATGGATCTGAATGGGCATTTCTCCAAAGAAGATAAACAAATGGCCAATCAGTACATGAAAAGAGGCTCACCATCATGATCATTAGGGAGATATAATAATTACAAAGACAATAACAAAAGCACGGATATAGAGAATTGAAACCCTTATACATGGCTGGCAGAACTGTAAAATGGTATTAAGTGCTTTGGAAAACAGTTTTGCAGACCATGAAAATGTTAAACATGACCCAGCAATTTCACCCCTAAGCACATACCCAAGAGAACTAGAAATGTAAGTTCACACAAAAACTCATGCACAAGTATTCATAGCAGCATTATTCACAATGGCCAAAAGAGGAAACAGCTCAAATGTCCCTCAACCAATAAATGAATGAAAATGTGACATATCCAACTATAAAATTGGAATGGAATATTACTCAACTATAAAAAGAAATAAAGTACAAGCTACACACATGCCCCAAACAGGCAAATCCACAGTGATAGAAAGTGATTAATGGTGACCCAGGGCTGGAAGGGAGTGGAGAATGGGGAGTGACTACTAACAGGCATTGGTTTTCCTTTGGGGGGTGATGAAAACATTCTAAAAACCAGATAGTGGTGATAGTTGTACAACTCTGTGAACATACTAAAAACTATTAAATTATACATTTTAAATGGGTGGATTTTCTGATACTGTGAATTATATCTCAATAAAGTTATTTTAAAATATGCATGGTAATACAATTGACACTATGCAAAGTGAGAAGTTATTTTTTTTCACTCAAGGAGCTCAAGATTAATTAAAAATAAATTAACTGGAGAAAGTCGGGTACAGCACCTCACGTCCGTAATCTCAGAACTTTGGGAGGATGAGGCAGGCGGATCACTTGAAGCCAGGAGTTTGAGACCAGCCTGGCCAACATGGCGAAACACTCCCAACCCACTGTCTATGAATGAATGCATGCATACATACATATATAAACTGGAGAAAACCCATGTTTAAATTACTTGCTACATTCTAATAGATGAACCAATAATTAACAGTTTATTTAACTAAAAGCAACACTACGGCATTTCCTTTAACAAAAGATTCAACCAGGTGTGGTGCCTCACACCACTGATCCCAGCACTTTTGAGAGGTTCAGGTGGGAGGATCACTTGAGTCTAGGAGTTCAGAACCAGCCTGGGTGACACAGTGGACCCTGTTTCTACAGAAAATTTTTACAAATTAGCAGGGTGTGGTGGCACATGCCTGTGGTCCCAGTTACTCAGAGGCGCAGGCAGCAGGATTACTTGAGCCTGGGAGGTTGAGGTTGCAGTGAGCTGTGATTGTGCCACTGTATTCCAGCCTGGGTGACAAGAGCAAGATCCTGTCTGCAAAAAAAACCAAAAACCAAAACCAAAACAAAACCAGAAACATTAATGCCTTAAAAGTGATTTGTACAAATGTTCCTTTGTTGCTAAAAACAATCCTCCTCCCAACTAAATAGAGCAATTGTGATGGCTAACTCAGCCAAAACTGGATGCAACATAAACTCATCTTCTATGACCATTTATTATTATTTGATTGGGTCTCATTTTTTATTCCTGTCTTTTGCTCTCCTTTAGTACCTATTTCCTCCCTTTTTTACTGTACCATCTTTCTTCATATCCCTTTTCCTCCCTCCCATTCTTATACTCGTCTCCGTTCCTTCCTTTTAAAACTAGCCATTCCAGAAATTTTTAAAATTTAAGTTTTGCCACTTAAGGATCCCTGTTTATGGATTAGGGAATGTATTTACAGAGTTAAAAAAAAAAAATCAAAACACTTAAAGAAAAGTATACAGGAAAATGTCTTCCTCCTATCTTTGGCCCTGACAAAGGTAACTACATTTATTTGTTTGAGCCAGTTTCTTTACAGAGTTTCTTTCAAAGACAGGGTCTCGCTATATTGCCTAGACTAGTCTTGAATTCAGGGGCTCAAGTGATATTCCCACTTTCTGAGTAGCTGGGATTATAGGCATGCACCTGGCCAGGTTTTTCAACACAACATAAGTAAAAATGAATACATAATCTTTTCTACTCTTCCCTCATTCTTTTACAAAGATAGCATATTTAATTCACTATTCTTTTTTTTTTCCTTCAGTCAACAATGTATCTTGGAGATCTTAGCAGCAAAGAGAATTAGCTCATTCTTTCTCACAGCTGATGTTATTTATTTTTCACTGATGGAAAGACATACTACAATTTATTTAACCAATCCTCTATTATTTCCCAACATTTGCTATTATGATTTTGTAATGGATAACTTTGTAAATATACATGCAGGTATATTTGTGGAATAAACACCCAGAAATAGAATTTCTGGACAAATAAAACATATATTTATGATTCTGAAATGTATTACCAAACTAGTCTTCAGAGGAGATGCTATGAATCTGTACTCCCACACCAGCCATGGATGAGTTACTGTTTCCCTATAACCCACTACGTTGTCAAATTTTCTGATGACTACATATCTAACAGTTGAAAAAACTATCTCAGTAGGAGGTGGAGTCATCTTATATTTCATTTTCTGCGAACTGTCTGCTCACATCTTCCACCTACTTTTTTGTAGTTCCAGTTTTTTTGCTTGATGACTTAAAAGAGCTTTATTAAGAAGGCTGGTCTTTTGTCTATAATGAGTCTCAGAATTTTTTTTCCTGGCCTTTCCCCTGCCCTTGAATGGTAGGGGTAGAGTTGTTTGCTCTTAGAGGTTTTCATTTTTATGTAGTTGAATTTATCAATCTTTTCTTTTATGGATACTGGATTTTGAGTGTTATTTAGAAAAGACTTCTCCACTCTGATCTGCTCATATTTTCAGACATGTAAGTTTAAACTGTAAGTTTCATTTTTTACATTAAATCTCTCATATGGCTGGGTGCCATGGCTCATGCCTGTAATCCCAGCACTTTCAGAGGCTGAGGCAGGAGGATCACCTAAGGTCAGGAGTTTGAGACCAGCTTGGCCAACATGACAAAACTTCCTGTGTCTACTAAAAATACAAAACTTAGCTAAGCGTGGTGGCATGCGCCTGTAATCCCAGCGACTTGGGAGGCTGAGGCAGGAGAATTGCTTGAACCTGGTGTCGGGGAGTGGGCAGAGGTTGCAGTGAGTCGAGATTGTGCCACTGCACTCCAGCCTGGGCAAAGGGGTGAGACACTGTCTCAAACAAAACAAAACAAAACAAAACAAAAAAAACAACAAAAAAAAAATTAAAAACAAACTCTCATATATTTGGAGTTTACCTTGAGGCAGAATGTGAGGTATGGATAAAACTTTTGTTTTTTCAGATGGCTATCCAGTTTCCCCAACACCATTTATTGAAAAGTTCAGCTTTTCTTGATCACATTTCTTACCATTCCTTTATCACAATCATACACTAATTAAGTTCCATGAGTCTATCCTTAGACCTGCTAATCTGTTCCACTAGTGTGACTGTTCATAAGCCAGAACCAAAATGTTTCAATTCATAAGCCTTTATAATATCCTTTACTGTTGGTAAGGCTAATCTTCCTCATTGATTTTTCTGCATTCTTCTCGTTTGTCCTGCTGGACCACTTCCCTATAAATTTCAGAATTAGCTTATCTGGAATTAGAGGGAGGAGAGTTCTCTTAAGTGTTTATGTTAACTTATGAACAATTTGATATTCTTTATGACGTTTACTCTTTTCTCCTAGGAAGAAAAAAGATACGCCTTCGCATTTCACAAACCTTTGTATCCTCAGTAGTGCTCTGAATGATTTCCTCATATGGGATTTTCTACATCTTCTTAAATTCATTCCGGGGTTTGTCTTTTTGTTGATATTGTGAAAAGAGTGTTTTCTTCTGTTATATCTTCTATTCCCTGTGTGTGTGTGGCTATACAAAGGGTATGGTTTTCTGCTATTTTAATGAATTTACTTGTTTGCAGTAATTTTTCAGTTGAACCTCTTGGGTTTTCCAAGTTTATAATCATATTGCCTACAAAAAATATTTTTTACCTTATTTTTTCTTGTCTACTACTCTCGAACAATTAAAAAGTGGTAGTGATAATGGGCTCTATATGTTACTCCTGATGTATACTTTGGTATGTTTCTGATTCTTTTTTTAAGAGTTTTTTTTTTTTTTTTTTTAAGAGACAGGGTCTCACTATGGCACCCAGGCTGGAGTGGAGTGACACAATCATAGCTCACCGCAGCCGTGAACTCCTGGGCTCAAGTGATCCTCCCCCACTTTAGCCTCCTAAGTAGCCAGGACCACAGGCATGCATCACCATGCCCAGCTAATTTTTAAAAAATTATTTTTTATAGAGACAGGGTCTTGTTATGGTGTCCAGACTGGTCTCGAACTCCTGGCCTCAAGTGATCCTCCCAACTCAGGCTCCCAAAGTATTGTGATTACAGACATGAACTACCACGTCTGGCCTATTTCTTCATTCTTGAAATAAGAATAAAATGACTGATATCTATTTTTCCTAAGAAAAATAAAAACACTTAAATGAAAAATTCCCTTGTGGAGAAAATCCCTTTATCATTTTAAATCTATACAGCACTTGAGTGATTTCAAGACTGACAGAGAAAGCTTACCTGAAAAGTATTCAGAAGTTTTAAATGTTTTTTTACATCCAGGAAAGCAATAACACGGTAAGGAAAAAACAATTTCCAGGTGTCCCACAAAATGGTAATTTTCCCCTACCCAAGGGCCCTAAAGTTTCTCTTCTAACAGTTATCCAGTGAGACTGTTTCTCCCACTGTGATGCTTCTCCCTGGTAACTTTGACACTGCACATAATCAGCTGTTTACGGATAAAAATTTTTACTATAATATATGGGTAACTGTTAGGGTAAACTATATATGTGAGAGAGTTATAAAGACATCTATGTATAATCTAGCTCACTATGGTTTGACACACTAATCTGATTTTTGGCAACTGCAAACCTTCCTTTCCCTCTTCAAACTATTCCATCTGGCTGCTGCAATGACCCACCCTATCAAAATGGTTCTTATAAATCACATTCAGGTCACCAATACAACCAAGTCTCCTCAGAAATCTTTTTTTTTCTCTTTTTTTTCTGAGACAGAGTTTCGCTCTTGTCCCCCAGGCTGGAGGGCAATGGTGTCATCTCGGCTCACTGCAACCTCCACCTCCCTGGTTTAAGTGATTCTCCTGCCTCAGCCTCCTGAGTAGCTGGCATTACAGGCATGCACCACCATGCCCAGCTAATTTTTGTATTATTAGTAGAGATGGGCTTTCACCATGTTGGCCAGGCTGGTCTTGAACTCCTGACCTCGAGTGATTCACCCGTCTTGCCCTCTCAAAGTGCTAGGATTACAGGTGTGAGCCATCATACCTGGCCCAGAAATCTTACTAGTCCTCTAAACAGCATTCAACGCAAGTGACCCCTTTCTTTTTCTTGAAACTCACTTTTCCCTTGGCATCTATGACATCCATATTCCTTCAACCTCTCCAACTGCTCCTTCTCAGTGGTCTTTCCAGTTCACCCTCTTCCTTCCAAATGTGCAACGTTTTTAGTTCTTCAAAACAAGCTTTCTGCTTATCTCATTATATATTTTTCTCTTTGGCAGGAAGGGAAGCCCATCTATCCATAGCTTTAATTACTCTCAAATCTGAGCTCCAGAACCACATATCCAAACTGTTTATATAATATATCCACTTCTATAACACTTAAGGATCTCAAATACACCATATCTCAAAATAAACTTAGGGACTATGACATGGTTTGGCTCTGTTCCCCACCCAAATTTCATCTCAAATTGTAATCCCCACAATCCCCATGTGTCGAAGAGGGACCAGGTGAGAGGTGACTGGATCATGGGGCATTTTCCCTCATGCCATTCTCCTGATAGTGAGTTCTCACAAGATCTGACGGCTAAGGCAATTTTCCCTGCTCTTGCTCGCTTTCTCTCACCTGCCACCATGTAAGACTTGCCTCTTCCCCTTCCACCATGATTGCAAGTTTCCTGAAGCCTCTCCAGCCATGTGGAACTGTGAGCCAATTACACCTCTTTTCTTTATAAATCACCAGTCTTGGGTATGTCCTTACAACAATGCGAGAATGGACTAATACAATCTTCAACTTACAGGTTACACCACAAATGGCACTCTTCTCCCACCTAAACTGCACAAGCGAGAGGACTGTACAATTTTTTTCTTCTTTATCCTCTCTCCATATTTGGACAATTGACAGGCCCTACTGATTCAGCCTACTAAATACCTATCAAATCTGTTCACTTCTCTCCACTTCCCACTGTCATCACCCAAAGGTCAAGACACCATCATCCTGTGGTCTAGCCTATTACATAATATCCTCCTAAGGAGTAGTCTCTCCGGGATCTACCATCTTCTTCTAATGCCACATTACAGTCCGGCTCTGTTTATTTCAGTAAATCTGATCTTGTTTAAAGCATATTGATGGCCTTCTGCTGTTCTAAGAATAAAAATTAAAATCGGGTCCTCTATTCATCTGGCCCCTACCTTTCTTGTGTCTGACCTTTCTTCACAATTCCCCACTCTGCTTTCGAGCTCTAATCAAAGTGGCTTTCTTTCGATTCCTAAACTACCATGCTTTTTTCTTACCTCTATAATCATTTTCTGCTAAATTTTTTCTACAAAACTTACCCAAATCAATTCTTTGTTATGACTGCAAATGTAAAGCACTTAATACTCAAAATATGGTAGTCATTGTTGTATTAATCAGAATATATGTGGATATTATTTTAATAATAAAGGGTCTTCATAAAATCTGGGTGAAAAATACTTAAAATGAGACTATGACAAAGTTCACATGGCATAGTAATACATACTTGACAACAAAAGGAAACATCCATATTTAATAAATCATTACAAAGTGTAGACAATAAAATTTACAAGCATCATAAATATTACCCTAACCAAAAAAGATCATGTACCATTATGTGATGCAATATAAAATAGTACTTAAGAGTACAGGTTCTACAGCCAGATGAGTTGAGTTTTAATGCTGGTCTCAGCATTTCTTACTGTGAGAAATAAGCATGTATTTAAACTTCGAGGACTTTATATTCTCACCTGCAAAATGGAAATATTAATAGAATATACCTCAGACCCAAATATTAAATGAGATAACTAATGTGAAGTAGTAATTTAAGAACGAAGCCTAGCACAGTAGTTCTAGGTAACAGCTCAAAAAATGTTAACTATTAAGAACAGGAATGACAAGGTTGATAAAAAATTATTACTGCCATACTTACATATTGATTATAATTATAACCCAGTGTCTGGGCTATATATCCTAAATGAAACTATCCTTAAGCTGAACAATAAACTTGAGAAAAGGTGAAACAATGACAATTACTAAAATAAACCCATGGACTAATAACCACATACCCAATAATTTTCCTTAACACTTTAGAAAAATATCAGAATATCTTTGGCATATAGTCCTTCCAGAAGGTTAGAAAGATCATTTATCAGGCTAAGTAGAACTCATATACTATGCAGGAAATTACATCCTATAGGAAATCATCTGAGACTAAATGACAACCAACAAAGTAAGATATAAAGCCTGAGAAGCTACAACACTAACACAAAGACATGTCAATGTCAGTTAAATCAAACTGACAAAAAACTCAAAGGCATTAAGGTATCTAATGAAATAAGTAATTTTTCTGGGTATCAAACTTTTAAAATAACACCTTTCTAGTATAGAATGGTTTTCTTTCACTAGAATGCAGGGCCGTGAGAAACTTCAAATTCTGCATTTCAAACATCAGAAAGATTGGCAATGTTTGCCCATTTTGTAAATAACAGATTTCAATAAGAGATAACAAATAAAAACTTTCCTTCCCCAAAAAGAAAGTTTAAAAAATTCTTCCTTTTTTCTGGGTTTTCTTCTGCAGAGCTATGAAATTACACATTTATATACACTGTAATAAAGTAGTCTATTTCTCAAGTTCCTTAGGATGAAACAGCAAATGAGAGGAGGAAAGCTTTTTTTTTTTGAGATGGACTCTCACTCTGTTAACCAGGCTAGAGTACAGTGGCGTAACCTTAGCTCACCACAACCTCTGCCTCCTGGGTTCAAGTGATTCTCATGCCTCAGCCTCCTAAGTAGCTGGGATTACAGGCACCTACCACCTGGCCAGGCTAATTTTTTTGTATTTTTAGTATAGACAGGGTTTTACCATGTTGCCCAGCTGGTCTCAAACTCCTGACCTCATGTGATCTGCCTGTCTCGCCCTCCCAAAGTGCTAGGACTACATGTGTGAGCCACCATGACCGGCTGACGGAAACCGTTTCATGGCTTCCATAGCTTAGGTTTTAAACTTCCACTTTCTGAGGGAGCCATCAATGAAAACTGATCAATTACCTCTAGTAAGAGCAACATCCTAAGGAAGCCTGTTCACAAATTAAAGATCTGAGAGTTGGTCTAGGAAGCATACATGAAAAATACAAAACAAAAAAAAAACCATTGTCCTAATTCCAAATAAGCTGAACACCATACATTTATGACACTTTCACATCTCACTTTTCTATTAGCCAGTTATACAGTCAGTACACAACTGGTACTAGCATCTAAATATATTAACACTAAATAACTGATGTTCCAATGATGGCACCTAGGGAGTACAAGACCTAAATTAAAGCAATAGCAGTTACTGTAGACACCATCTAAATATGACATATGTAAAATTAGTAAAATGGCTGGATATGTAGGCACCAGTGAATTCCTACCAAACATAAATGAGTTAGAATCCCAACACGTACAACAGAGTTTAAAACAATGTTTACTAAAAAGTATCCTGACTTCTAACATTTTAAATTAGTCACATCTATTTCTGAACTTGATGTAAGCCCCCAGTTTCCAGCTACCTCTTGAAAACAAGTGCCCTATAATAAGAGCTCAACAGTGAAGGCTACTTTAAGCCCATAATGGACTTACCAAGTCAGATGACTCTCTGTTGAGTCCCCTTAAAAGAAGCCCCTGTCATCAGCTTACTCTGCATACAAAACTGTAAAAATGCACATCAGTTTTCTTCCCTTTTAAAAAAAATTAACTAGCGTATAAAAGATGAAGGACCATTCTCTCAGAAAGCATACTTTTTTCATGACTAAAATCATTTTCCTAATCAGGGTCCTGTGGCTTTTTGCCCACCCGTACGATGTCACTATTATTCTGCCACAATAAAATGATTTGCTTTTTTTATACTAGCTGTACCTTACACTTTAATTTCATATCCACTGTATTTCAGAAACATGGTTTAGGTGCTCTAATTTGAGCACAGAGCATTAACACTACTTTTATGCAAAGAAATGAGAGTGAGACTCAGAATTAGTGACAAATTCAGCAGCTATCTCTTCTGGATTTGGCTGTCAATTAAATATCTAATAAACAAGCACTACAGACTCCAGGAACACGAAGTGTTCTGCTACAAGAGCTCTATTTCTTCAAGTATCATCTTTAAAATGCAGGTGTAATTTGCATTTCAATCTAGAATACCTGTCTTATTTCTGTCTTTAAAGCTTAAAATCTCTATTCTTGTACACCATACACAAAAAAACAACTCAAGAAGGATTAAAGACTTAAACGTAAGACCTGAAACCATAAAAATCCTTGAAGAAAGCATGGGGGAAAGCTCCTTGACATGGTCTTGGTAATGATTTTGCAGATATGACAACAAAACCATAAGCAAATAAAGCAAAAATAAATGATTAGGACGTCAAACTGAAAAGTTTCAGCACGCTCAACAAAATGAAAAGATAACCTACGGAATGGGAAAAAACATTTGCAAGTCATATATTCATCAAGAAAAGAAGCTAATATCCAAAATGCATAAGAAACTCATACAACTCAATAGCACAAACCCACAAACAGCCTAATTTCAAAATGGGCAAAGGACCTGAATATACATTTTTCCAAAGGCATGCATGTTTCCAACAGACATATAAAAATGTACTCAACATCACAAATCATCGGGGAAATGCAAATCAAAAACATGAGATGTCAGTCACCTCATACCTGTTAGGATGGCTATCATCAAAAAGTCAAATGGTAACAAATGTTGGTGAAGATGTGAAGAAAACAAACCACTGCACACTGTTGCCGAGATTGTAAATCTATGATACAGCCATTATGGAAAACAGTATGGAGGTCTCTTAAAAAAAAAAAAAAAAAAGAAACTAAAAATAGAACTACCATATGATCCAGTAATTTCATTTCTGGGTATATATCCAAAGGAACTGAAATCATTACCTTAAAGAGATATCTGAATGTTCATTGTAGCTTTTTTTTTTTTTTTTTTTTGAGACGGAGTTTTACTCGTCACCCAGGTTGGAGTGTAATGGCACGATCTCAGCTCACTGCAACCTCTGCCTCCCAGGTTCAAGAGATTCTCCTGCCTCAGCCTCCCTAGTAGCTGGAATTACAGGTGTCTGCCACCATGCCCAGCTAATTTTTTGTATTTTTAGTAGAGACAGGGTTTCACTGTATTGGCCAGGCTGGTCTCAAACTCCTGACCTCAGGCGATCCACCTGCCTCAGCCTCCCAAAGTGCTAGGATTACAGGCGTGAATCACCAAGCCCGGCCACTGTAGCATTATTCACAATAGTCAACATACAAAAACAATCCAAGTGTCTGTCAGTGAATAAATGGATAAAGAAAATGTGGGGTGTGTGTGTGTGTACATAATTAATTATTCAGCTTAAAAAAGGAAAGCCTGTCATTTGTGACAATATGGATGAACATGGAGGACATTATGTTAGTTGAAATAAGCCAGACATAGATAAACACCCATGATGTCATTTATACATGGAATCTAAAGAGGCAGAACTCAAAAAACAGAGAGTAGAATAGTAGTCACCAGGAGCTGGGGTAAGGGGGAATGGGTGGATTTTGGTCAAAGGTTACAAACTTTCAGTTGTAAGATGAGTTAGTTCTGGAGATATATAGCATGGGACCTCTAGTTAATAATTTGTACACATGGAATTGCTGGGAGTAAATCTTAAGCGTTCTCACCACACACACAAAAGATCGTTATGTGAAGTGATGGTTATGTTAGTTGGACTGTGACAATCACTTCACAATGTATACATGTATCAAAACATCATGTTGTATACTTTAAATATATACAATTTCCATTTGTTAATTACACCTTGATGAGGCTAGGGAGAGGAATAAATTATCCTCACCAGGTGATGAAAGTTTTGCCCCGGTCATGATGCTAATAAACCAAGCCTGGGAATGAACTCTGGCTGGCTGCCTTTCATCTCCAGAAAAGCTGCTTCAGTGCTTTATTCATCTGAGATACTTTATCTCAGAGCATCCCCGAGTGTGGACCTCTGATTACATGTACATACTTCTTTCAAATAATCTGTAACTTACCTATAAGAAACTAATGCTCAATATTTTCTATAGTTAAAAAAAATGTAGACCAATAAAATGCCAAATGGCACCCCAGTCATTAATTCGTTTAGCAAGTATTAAGTTGTTACCAGTGTCTGGACTTCTTCCAGGTAGATGACAGCGGTTGGAATGAGTTGAATCTAAGTTTTCTGGTTTTATTGTTTGTTTATTTCCATTTTTTGGACTATTTGACTATTTGGTTAGTTCTGAAAGCATCATCACAATCAAGACAATACATTTATCTTAAACTACAAAATTTCCTTTTATTCTCTATATTTCCTTTCTCCCGCTCCTCTCTGTCATCCCCCTCCAGGAACAAATTGTCTGCTTTCTATTCCTTTTATTCTCTATATTTCCTTTCTCTTACTCCTCTCTGTCATCCCCATCCAGGAATAAATTGTCTGCTTTCTATTCCTACAGTTTATGTTAATTATCATTACGGATCTTTTCAAACATACACAAAAGTAGAGAATCCATAAAGACCCTTCACTCATCTATCACCCAGCTTCAATAATCGCTCATGCGATTCTCCCACCTTAGCCTCCCAGGTAGCTGGCTCTACAGGTATGCACCACCGCGCCTGGCTGTAACTACATTTTAATTGTTACAAGCAAAGCATGAATCTGAAAATTAGTAAGAATAAATACAAATTAATCATATGTTAAAAATATTTTCCAAATGTAATTTATTACCCATATGATGTACATTAAATCTTTTAGTGCTTCAGTTTGGTAGTAAACTTTTATTTTAAATATTTTATTTTACTTATACAGTCTAACCCATTTTTTAAGAAATAGATGTTATATGAGAATACTTACATTACCCACTGAATATTTTAAAATTCATAATGTTCTTTAAAATATATAATAAAACTTAGGCTCCAAACTCAACAGAGAAAAATTAAATCTGATATGTCAAATTTTTGGTTTTGAATTTCTATTTCAAAAAAATATGTTAATGTAAACTCATTACCTTTTTGCTTTTTATTCTGTATTACAGTTAGAAATACGAAGTTAATAGTATATTGCACAGAAAAATAAAATTAAACATGATGTTATATCTTGGAGAATACTAAGAGGCCTTTCGATAAAAAAATACTTCATCAATTTGAAAAACAACCTATGGGAAAAAAATGCAAATCACATATCTAATAAATGAAAAACTCTCAAAAATCAACAATAAGGAAAGAAACAATCCAATGTTTTAAATGCGTAAAATAGCTGAACAGACACATTATTCCTCTACCCCACAATATACAAATAAGCACATGAAAAAATGCTCAACATGTTAGGTCCTTATAGTAAAACCACAATGAGATACTAGCACACACTTATTAGAATGACTAAAATGAAATACAGCAGTGCCAAGTGCTGTCAAGGACACAGATCAACTGGAAATCTCATAAGATACTGTGGAGATGTAAAATGGTATAGTTGCTTTGGAAAATGCTATGGTGATTTTTCATAACATTAAACATACAGGCATACCTTGGAGATATTGCAGGTTCAGTTTCAAACAACCATAATAAAGCTAACATCACAATAAAGCAAGTCACACTAATTTTTTTGTTTCTCAGTGCATGCAAAACATGTAAAAGTTATGTTTACATTATACTATAGCCTATTAAGTGTAAAATAGCATTACGTCTCAATAAAACAAACATACATATCACAATTTAAAAATACTTTATTGCACTGGATGTGGTGGCTCATACCTGTAATCTCAGCACTTTGGAGGCTGAGAAGGGCAGATCACTTGAGGTCAGGAGATCGAGATCAGCCTGGCCAACGTGGTGAAACCCCATCTCTACTAAAAGTACGAAAATTAGCTGGGCATGGTGGCGGGCACCTGTAATCCCAGCTATGTGGGAGGCTGAGGTAGGAGAATCGCTTGAACCTGAGAGGTGGAGGCTACAGGAGCACTTTTAATTTCCTTTAAGAACTTTTTCCTTTGCACTCACAACTCGGCTTCCTGGCACAAGAGGCCTCGCTTTTCAGCCTCTCTTGGCTTTCAACATGCCTTCCTCACTAAGCTTAATCATTTCTAGCTTTTGACTTCAAGTGAGAGGTGTGCGAATCTTCCTTTCACTTGCACACTTAGAGGCCACTATAGGGTTAACTGGCTTAATTTCAATATTGTAGTATCTCTGGAAATGGGGTCACAGTAGAGGCAGAGAAATGAGAGAACAGCCAGTTGGTGGAGCAGTTGGAACACACACAACATTTATCGATTAAGTTCACTGTCTTATATGGGCACAGTTTGTGGTGCCCCAAAACAATTACAATAGAAACATCAAAGATCACCGATCACAGATCACCACAACAGATAAAATACTACTGAAAAGGTTTGAAATATTGAAAGAATTATCAAAATGTGACACAGAGATAGAAAGTGAGTGCATGCTGCTGGAAACATGGTGCTGACAAGACGCTCAACACAGGGTTGCCATAAACCTTCAATTTAAAAAAAAAACTGTAATTTGCAAACTGCAGTAAAGTGAAGTGCAATAAAATGATGTATGCCTGTCCACTTATCATATGACCCAGCAATATCACTCCAAGGTATTTTCCCAGTGGAATACTACTCAGCAATGAAAAGCAATGAACTATTGGTGCATCAACACAGATGACTTTCAAATGCACTATACTAAGTGAAGTAAGTCAGATTCAAAAGGCTACATATTATATAATTCAATTTATATGATGTTCTGGAAGAGGCCAAACTACAGAGACAAAAATCTTACCAGTGTTTGTCACAGGATGTTGGTAGGAGAGGGGCTCACTTCAAAAAGTACAAGGGACTCCTGGGGAGTGACAGAACTAGTCTGTATCTTGATTATGGTAGTAATTATGAAACTGTCAACACTCACAAAACTACACACTAAAAATGGTAAAGCTTATTGTATGTAAATTGTATGTTAAAAGAAATCTGAGATCAACAACACATATTTCCCTTCATGGAAAGCGAAGATTTAAACTACCTATATATACCTAAACATATCTAAACAAAACACTGGAAAAAATCCTCAGCTTTTTTGCAAAATAAAATAAATTACCATTTGTCCATCTTTCTCCAAAAGATCAAAACTTCCTGATTTATTGATAACCAGATGCACTAAAAACTTACTGAATTTCTCGTCTGATGACTTCAATTTGCTCAGTGATTGATACAGGGTAGGGGAAGTGTTGGAGGTTTATGGAAACGAGAATGTATGAAACACCTGTTTAGGAGAAAGACTGACAAGCTTTTAAAAGGGCCACACAGTAAATACTTTAGGCTTTCATGGGGCCATATGATCTCTGTCACAACTACTCAACTTTGCTGTGTAGCCACAGATAATACATTAAGGAACTGGTATGGCTCTGTTCCAATAAAATTTGAATTACGACAATAGACAGGTGGAGCTGGCCCATTGTTTGAACTAAAGACCCAATCTGGATGAGCAGGAGAATGAAAAGACTAAGGAAATCATTTCCAGAAGTCATTATGGGTTCACTTAAAATCTAAAGTGACCCTAATTCACTGCGGCTTTCTGTTGGAGTAAAATAGTCAGGTGAATAAAAAGATCATTGAATTTACTTATGGCTGTAATTTAGCCAACGTAAGTACTACGTATGAGAGGGCAAGGGTATGAATGTAAGCAAGGGAGTGAATATGATAAATGATGACAATTTAAATTAAATAAGGAAAATGAAGATACAAGGAAAAAGAGGGATAGTGAAAAGGAGGTAGAATAACTGGATTGTGAGTCCTCCCGAAGACGAAGGATTGTTGAAACCTAAGTACTAAATGACATGAGGAGGAATGATAGGAGAGAGTGTCTGGGAAATAAGAAACTAAAGTCACAGGAAGACTAAAGTTTGGTGAGCAATAGTCTAAAGTATGACTATGACAGAGGAAGAATAAATGACAGTGTCAACAACAAAACAAGAGGTCTAAGAACTGAGAGGGTGGGGCATTCAAAATAACCTGACAGGGTTGACAAGCTTTCTTTCTTTTTTTTTTTTTTTTTTAACACAAAGGGCCACACATTAAATAATATTAAGCTTTGTAGACCAAAAGGTAAAAATCAAGGATACTGTATACAAACTCATGTAATAAGAGAGAAAACAATTTCCACAACAATTTTATCAATGAAGTGCAAACTATAATAACAATGCATAACTTTTCACCATACAGGTCTACTAATGAAAACACTGGAATTCTCTTTTATAGGGCTTCAAAATTAGCATTACCTATCATTAAAGTCAACTGTATGTTAATGCTGATCTGCAATGAGATTTTATGTATTTCATTTTTGAAACCATCTTGTCACAAAGACATACTGATAACAATCCATGAAAACGTGATTTTATCAAGCATTATTCACCACTTGGAAAGCATTTACAAAAAATGTTATTAGATCCCTGATATTTGCCTTTTATCATGTATTACACTGGAGATTAATTACTCCCAATTAAAGAGTAGGTAGAGTTGCAGAATTAAGTGGATTCTGAAATATAAAAATTCTCTTTGCACTTGCATCAAGGTCCAAAATCTGATGAAATTGTAGTTTGAGCTTGGAAAATAAATCCATTGCCTATTTGTGTGAGAATGGAGACTTTGCTTCTTGTTCTAACTTATATCATAGGAAGTACATAAAGAAGCATTTTGTGATTCAATATCAGGTGCTGTTAAGATAACTTTATCACGGGAGAAATTTTACATATAGACACTGGTTTCCCTTGTAATAACAGACTGAATTTATTAAGAAACATTTTCAAGTCTTCAGCAAAAGCTAATTTCCAAAGCTATTCTTTAGTGATTGAGACTGGTGCTATTAATTCAGAAAACGTTTAATTTTGGCTTTACATTCAAAAGCTCTCAGTAAGACTTTACCACTTCTAAGATATTAAACTGCTATATAGTAGAGTAAATCAGAACACTCAGCTTCCATAGCTGACAGAAATTCACAGAACACTGATAACGGTTAAGTCCACCAGAGCAAATGCAGTTCACTATTCACACTATTGGTTCAATGACACATAATGTATTCAAACGTTTCTCACAAAGTACTGGTCACAAAAACTACCATGAAAGGCCATAAACTTTAAATGCTTTGTATTACTTCTCAAGTTTTGTAAATTAGTCCAACTCCACATGTATTTTTTTCCCCACCATTCGCTGTAACACAACTTAGCAGATCCACTTCAGTTTATATTAAAATAATGTTTTGTCAAGTTCTTTAAAATATTCATTTTTTGGAAAACACCTTGACATTTAAGTTGCATACCATTCCATTTATCCATTTAAAGTGTATAATTCCATCTTGAAACTATTCTTGCCTATGGTTCTTGCACAGAGACGAATTCTTCAGTCACTTCAAACCTTGTATTGACTTCTTGAAAATAACAGGGTAATATTGTACTATAAGAAGAAATATATATTTAGGCTGGGCATGGTGGCTCACGCCTGTAATCCCAAGACTTTGGGAGGCCAAGGCGGGTGGGTCGCCCTGAGGTAAGGAGTTCAAGACCAGCCTGGCCAACATGGTGGAACCCTGTCTCTCCTACAAATATAAAAATTAGCCAGGTGTGGTAGCATGCACCTGTAATCCCAGCTACTCAGGAGGCTGGGGCAGGAGAATCACATGAACCCAGGAGGCTGAGGTTGCAGTGAGTCGAGATTGTGCCACTGCACTCTAGCCTGGGAAATAAGAGTAAGACTCCGTCTCAAAAAAAGAAAAACAAATATACATTCAATTTTTGTCCCCAGGTCCAGACAAAGAGCTCCTAAAACTCTAGTAATTTCCTGAGTGAGGTGATAAAAGCATCTTTTGTTCTAGTATTTGGTCTTTGTCCCTGATTCCTGACGGAGCTCCTAAAATCCTTTCAATTTCCTGAGTGATAGGAGTGTCTTTTGTTCCTGACACAGAACTCCTAAAACCCTAGGAATTTCCTGGGTGATAGGAGCCTCTTTTATTCTAATGAGGCGACTCTTTCTGGGACCCTAGATAGCTTCAGGATAGGGGCTGGTCACCAGAAAGACAAGGCCTTGAGTAGAAGCCTAGAAATTTCAGCCCCATTCTCCTCAACCTCCAGGAACGGAAGAAGGGCTAGAAACTGAGTTAATAATCAATCCATCATGTCTACATTACTAACCTCCATAAAAATCCCTAAGTAATGAGGTATTGAGAGCTTCTGGGTTGGTGAACACATCCAAGTGCCAGGATGGTGGCACACCCTAAATCCACAAGACAGAAGCTCCGGTACCTGGGACCCTTCCAGACCTTGTCCTGTGGACCCTCTTCATCTGGCTGTTCATCTGTATCCTTTATAATAAAATGGTAAATGTAAGTAAAGTGCTTTCCTGGGTTCTGTAAACTGTTATAGCAAATTATTCAAACTCCCTCCCCTCGTGATTTATAGCCAGTTGGTCAGAAGTACCAGAGGCCTAAACTTGTGATTGGCATCCGAACAGGGCGCAGTCTTGTGGGACTGAGCCCTTAACTTGCAGGATCTGATGCTAACTCCAAGTAGTTAGTGTCAGCATTTAATTAAACTGTATAATAGGACACTGGCTGGTGTCCAGAGTTGGAGAAGTGTCTGTTGGTATGAGGAAAACCCACACATTTGGTGTCAGAAGTGGGCAGAAACAGATCATAGTAATTGGTACCATCTGTCAACTCATCAATAGCCAAGGAAAGCCACTTGAAATCATCTGCCTTGTTTTTTAATTGACTATTGATGTTGATACCATGTAGGATTTCATTTGAGAATCAGAGTTCCATCAAAAAAAGTTTAAAAGCCATTCTCCTATATTAGTTTCACTCCAATTTCTTCTGTTTATATTACTATTAAATTTCACCTGTATTTATTCTTCCTCTGAAATGTCTTTCATGTCCATTTCATTCCATTTTCAGTCTTAAGGTCTTCTTCAGACCCTCATCACTTAATAAAATATACTTTGCTAGAGTATGATAGTAGTATTCCTAAGAAATCTCATTATAAAACAATCATTTCAATGAGGCAGGGGAAAGAGAGACTGAGATTAGTTTCAGAAGTTAGTTTCCTTCAGGGGAAAAAAATTTAATAGCTAATTAATTAGATCTACAATGCAAACACTGCTGAGTAAATATATCCAGAACTCTCAGTTCAAAAGAGTAATGATTTCATGTAAACTTCAAGTTTACACACAATATTCCAAGAACAGCTTTCAAATACAAAATATCACGTAAAATACAAGGGCGAAAATGAACAAAAATACTTTTATTCTGCTAAGACAGTCTGTTACTACTGCTTATTTTTTCGCTGTAATATTTTACTTTTTAATATCAGAAAAGGCCTAGATAATGTTAGACACTGAGCAAATTCTCCTATTAAATAATCTAGCAGAAGTCTGGATGATTAAAGCATAGCAGCAAGTATTGCTTTTAGTAGCCAGCTTCCACCCATCCTGTAACAATCAAGAGCTTCTTCAGCCTTGCCTGGCATCTCATCTCCTTAATAACAGCACTTGAAAAGTTTCCCAGCCCGTCTCTAGTATTTCTGTTGAAGGCTTCTGCATAAGCCAAACACCCTTGGATTTGTCACAGAATCCTACCATTTTAAAATAATACCTTTCAGGTTCCTATAGGTCCACTGTCTATTTCTCCTAAACATCATTTAAGAAAACAAAATGTCTGAAGAACAGGTAGAGCACAATATCCCAATATAAAAATCTTTGGGATAAAGTTGGACTTTCTCAAGACTCTAGAGTTACAGTGGATCAAACTCCATGTCCTCCCCCTCTATCCACTGGTAAAGAACTCAAAGGTTGATGAAGTGGGCAAGACCATATATGACTGATTTTTAAGGTGAAGAGAGATGAAGTGGGAAAGAATATATATGATTTTTATGGTAGAGTTCCTCCATTACATAAGTACAATAGGCCCATATAGAATACTGTGGGTCTTCAAACAGCAACAAATAGGTTGTTCTTTTTGTGTTTGCAGTCATTTTGGGTTTTCTCATGAATGCATTTGTCTCTTTAATTTTAACTAACCACACAAATGTAAAACAAGAAAGAGTAGGGGTCATTATTCTTGTATCAGATCAAACAGACTTTAAACCAACAGTAAAAAAAGACAAAGAAGGTCATTTTATAATGACAAAGGATTCAATTCAATAAGAAGACTTTGCTATCCTAAATATATACACACCCAAAACTGGAGCACCTAGATTCATAAAGCAAATATGTCTAAACCTAGGAAAAGATGTATACAGCCATACAATAATAGTGGGAGACTTCAACATCCCACTGACAGCATTAAATAGATTACTGAGGCAGAAAACTAACACAGAAATGCTGGACAAGTGTCTAATTTCTCACTTGACCAACTGGACCTAATAGACCTCTACAGAATACTCTACCCAACAACCACAGAAAATACATTTTTCTCATTTGCACACAGAACATACTCTAAGATCAACCTCATGCTGGGCCATAAATCAAGTCTCAATAAATTCAAAAAAATGGAAGTCATACCAAGCACATTCTCAGACCACAGTGGAATAAAAATAGGTATCAATACCAAAAAGAACCCTCAAAACCACACAATTACTAGAAACTAAACAACTTGCTCCTGAGTGCCTTTTGGATAAACAATGAAATTAAGGCAGAAATCAAAATATTCTTTGAAACAAATGAAGACAAGAGACACAAGCTACCAAAATCTATAGAATGCAGCAAAAGCAGTATTAAGAGGAAAGTTTATAGCACTAAACTCCCACATCAAGAGGACAGAAAGATTTCAAATTAACAATGTAACATCACACCTAAAGGAATTAGAAAAACAAGAACAAACTAATCCCAAGGCTAAAGGAATAAAAGAAAACAGAGTAGAACTAAATGAAACTGAGACCCCAAAACCATACAAAGAATCAACAAAACAAAAAGTTGGTTTTTTGAAAGGATAAACAAGGCTAACAGACCACTAGCTAGATTAACAAAGGAAAAAATTCAAATAAGCACAATCAGAAACAACAAAAGTGACATTACAACTAATCCCACAGAAATACAAAAGCTCCAAGGAGATTATTATGAACACCCCTATACACACAAACTAGAAAATCTAGAGAATACAGTTAAATTCTTATAAACACACAACCTCCCAAGATTGAATCAGGAAAAAATTCAAACCTTGAACAGATCAATAAGGAGTTTCAAAATTAAATCACTAATAAAAAACACACCAACCAGGGGGCAGGGGGAAAGCCCTGGACCAGATGGATTCACAGCTGAATTCTACCAAACGTACAAAAGACAGCTGGTTCCAGTCCTACTGAAAAACTATTCCAAAAAATCAAGGAGAAGGGATTCCTCCCTAACTCATTCTACGAAACCAGTATCATCCTGATACCAAAATCTGGCAAAGACACAATGAGAAAAAAAACACTAAAGGCCAGCATCCCTGATGGAAATAGATGCAAAAATCCAGAACAAAATACTAGCAAACTGAATCTAGGAGCACAACAAAAAGTTAATTCAGTTTGATCAAGTATGCTTTATTCCCGGGATGCAAAGCTGGCTCACCATATGCAAATCAATGAATGTGATTCACCAAATAAACAGAATTAAAAACAAAAATCACATAATCATATGATCAGCTCAATAGACACAGAAACAGCTTTTGATAAAATCCAACATCCCTTCATTATAAAAATCCTCAAAAAACTAAGCATCAAAGGAACATACCTCACAATAATAACAGGCATCTATGACAAACCACAATCAACATTATGCTGAACAAGCAAAAGCTGGACACATTCCCCCTAAGAACTGGAACAAGACAAGGATGCCCATTCTCATCACTCCTCTTCAACATAGTACTGGAAGTCCTAGCCAGAGCAATCAGGCAAGAGAAAGAAATAAAAGGCATCCAAACAGGAAAAGAGAAAGTCAAATCGTCTCTCTTTGCTGACCATATGATTCAGTATCTAGAAACCCTAAAGACTCTGCCAAAAGGCTCCTAGACGTGATCAACAATTTCAGTAAAGTTTCAGAATACAAAATCAACAGCATTTCTATACACCAACAACATGCAGCTGAGAGACAAATCAAGAACATAATCCCATTTACACTAGACACACACAAACACACACACATACACACACACACACCCATACCCTAGGAATACATCTAACCAAGGTGAAAGATCTCTATAAGAAGAACTACAAAACACTGCTGAAGGAAATCATAGATGACATAAACAAATGAAAAAAATATTCCATGTTAATGAACTAGAAGAAATCAATGCCATTAGAATGTCCATACTTCCCAAAGCAATCTAGAGATTCACCACCATCCCTATCAAACTACCAACGTCATTTTTCACAGAAATAGAAAAAAAATTCTAAAATTTATATAGAAACAAAAAACAAACAAACAAATAAAAAACGACAGCCCCAACAGCCAAAGCAATCCTAACCAAAAAGAACAAAACCACGACTTCAAACTATACTACAGGCTACAGTAACCAAAACAGCATGGTACTGGTACAAAACTAGATACACAAACCGATGGAACAGAACAGAGAACCCAGAAAACAAAGCTGCACCTACAACCAATTGATATTCAAGAAAGTTGGCAAAAAATAATCAGTAGGGAAAAGACTCCTAATAAATGGAGCAGCGGAAACTAGCTAACCATATCCAGAAGAATGAAACTGGACTCCTACCTATCACCATATGCAAAAATTAATGCAAGACAAATTAAAGACTTAAATGTAAGACATAAAACAATAAAAATCCTGGAAGAAAACCTAGGAAATACCCTTCCAGACATAAGCCTTGGCAAAGAATCTATGATTAAGTCCGGCAATTGCAAAAACAACGAAAACTGACAGGCAGGGCACAGTGGCTCACACCTGCAATCCTAGCACTTTGGGAAGCCAAAGTAAGAGGACTGCTTGAGGCCAGGAGTTCAAGACCAGCCTAGACAACATGGCAAGACCTGGTATCTACAAAAAAACTGCAACAAAAACAAAAACTGACAAGTGACACCTAAAGACACTAGCATTTCTGCATAGCAAAAGAATCAGCAGAGGAAACAGACAACCTACAGAATGGGAGGAAACATTCTCAAACTATGCATTCAACAAGAAACTAATATCTAGAACCTGTAAGGCAGTTAAATCAACAAGCAAAAAACAATTAACCCCATTAAAAACTGGTCAAAGGACATAAGAACAGACAGTTCTCACAATAAGACATACAAGCAGTCAACATACGAAAAAGGCCAGGCACAGTGGCTCATTCCTGTGATCTCAGTACTTTGGGAGGCTAAGGCAGGTGGATCACTTGAGCCCAGCAATTTGAGACCAGCCTGGGCAACATGTTTAAGCCTGGTCTCTACAAAAAGCAAAAATCAGCTGGGAGTGGTGGTGTGCACCTGCAGTCCCAGCTACTCGGAAGCCTGAGGTGGGAGGATCACTTGAGCCCAGGAGGTCGAGGTTGCAGTGAGCCCAGATCATGCCATTGCACACCAGCCTAAGTGACACAGCAACACCATCTTTAAAAAAAAAAAAAATGAACACCATAATGACATACTATCTCACACCCCTAAGAAGGGCTATTACTAAAATGTCAAAAAATAACATATGTTGGTGAAGCTACACAGAAAAGGGAACATTTATACACTGTTGGTAGAAATGTGAAGTATTTCAGCCACAGTGAAAAGCAGTCTGGAGATTTCTCAAGGAAGTAAAAACAGAACTACCATTTGACCCAGCAATCCCATTACTGGGTACATACCCAAAAGAAAAAAAAAAAAATTCTACCAAATGACACAGGCACTCATAGGTTTATGGCAGTACTATTCCCAACAGCAAAGACACACAATCAACATAGGTATCCATCAGCAGTGGACTGGATAAAGAAAACGGGGTACATATACACCATGGAATACTACACAGCTATAAAAAGAGCAAAATTATGTCTTTTGCAGTAACATGGATGCAGCTGGAGTCCATCACCCTAAGTGAGTTAACGTAAAAAATAGAAAACCAAGTAACACATATTCCCACTTACAAGTGGGAGCTAAATCTTGGGTACATACAGACATAAAAATGGGAACAACAGATGCTAGGGACTCCAAAAGGAAGAAGAGGAGGAGTAGGGGAAAGGCCTGAAAAACTTCCTATTGGGTACTAGGTTCACTGACTGGGTGACAGGATCAATAGAAGCCCACATTCAGAATCGTGCAATATCCCCTTGTAAGAAACTTATATATGTACCCCCTGAATCTAAAGTAAAAATTTTAACTAAAAAAAATTGTAACAATTAACCTACAACCTTGTCAATTCACTCCTAGGTAATTAAGAGTAAACTTAATTACCTAGTATATTTGCCAGAGTATATTTTCTGGAATAGTATAATTGTGAATAGTATAATTACCAGAGTATATATTCTGGAATAATTAAAAATGTACACTGAAGCTAGGCACAGTGGCTCACGCCTATAATCCCAGCACTCTGGGAGGCCAAAATGCGAGGATCGCTTGAGCCTAGGAGTTTCAGACCAGCCTGGGATAGATAGGGAGACCCCATCTCTAAAACAAAAAATTAAAAAAGATTACCCAGGCATGGTGGTATGCTTCCAATATTCAAAAATCCTGAGGTCTTCAGGAGTTTGAGTTTAAAGAAGTAATTATTTTTCCAAAAGAATATGGTGTGAAATAATTTGTCAAACAAAGCATTATATCGAGACCCAACTGAGCGAATGTTTCATCTTCTGTAGAATATAAAATAATTTTTTAAGGGGCCCTACATTAAAGGAAGGCAGGTTAACAAGTCAAAGAGTAGAGAAACTTATCTTGTTTTAGAGTACATTTTCTACAGCTTTTGAAAATATTTTAAAAGGGGAAACCAAACCATACTATGGTCAAATAAGAAAAATAAGAAACTACTGTCAAAAGTAACTTCAGTCAGGCATGCTGGTGCACCCCTGTAGTCCCAGAAACTCAAGGAAGCTAAGGTGGGAGGATTGCTTGAGCCCAGGAGGTAGAGGCCTCAGTGAGCTATGATCATGCCACTGCACTCCAGCCTAGGCAAGAGAGGGAGACTTCATCTCTGAAAACAAAAAAAGTATTTAAGTTTTACCTACTTTCTCAAAATGACCAAAACTAAAGTAATATTACATTCCTTAAAGCTTAACTATGTTGTTCCATTTGTTTTAGAAAAATTTAAATACCTAAATTTGATTAATACATTTAAATATTTTGCATAAAAATATTAAATATTATGCAATTTTTTTCATATTAGTTATGATTAACAGTAAAATATTTTCCAAATTTCCATCTTTCCTCACAAAACACTTATTTTTTTTAACATGGTAGTTAAATGCCTTGGTATCTTATAATGCTTTACAAGATAAATCTGACACTCCTTAGCTTAGCATCAAGGCTAGACAATGCAATTCCAAAATCAAGCTTTCTAGACTTATCTCCTCACCTCCACTCTCCCCGTCCTTCCTGCTCTCCTCAGAACAGCTATTTACATGCACATCTTGCCTCTGCCCACTCCATTGTGAAACCCAGTCTTACCCCTCCACCCACAGACTTCTTTCCAGTGAAGCATTACAGGCCAGGTCCAGGACTGGCTTTGCCCTTACCTGAACAAAATAAAAATCTCCCTGGTTAAAACCAAAAGTTGATGTCACTTCGAAATTTCCTTTGTGCTTAATCTACCCTTTCAATAGCATATTGGTTAAGGGCACCAACTTTGAAGAGCTAGATTGTTATTTACCAGTTATATGCACTGAGGGAGGTGACTTAATCATTTTGAACCTCATCTGTAAAACAGGAATACCAGTACCCTCCTCACAGGACTGCTGTGTGGATAAAGTGAGATGATTTATGTATTGGGTTACCAGTGCTTGGTAGAGAACAGGTACTCAATAAATTTACTTGAGTATCACTAGGCTTATGATAATGATGAATTCTTAGGAATTGCTAGTTTTTTTTTTTTTTTTTTTTTTTTGAGACGGAGTCTCGCTCTGTCCCCGGGCTGGAGTGCAGTGGCCGGATATCAGCTCACTGCAAGCTCCGCCTCCCGGGTTTACGCCATTCTCCTGCCTCAGCCTCCGGAGTAGCTGGGATTACAGGCGCCCGCCACCTCGCCCGGCTAGTTTTTTTTGTATTTTTTAGTAGAGATGGGGTTTCACAGTGTTAGCCAGGATGGTCTCGATCTCCTGACCTCGTGATCCGCCCGTCTCGGCCTCCCAAAGTGCTGGGATTACAGGCTTGAGCCACCGCGGCCGGCCGCTAGTTTTTTTTTAAACTACAATGAAGTACCCGCCTCCTTCTGGTTCTTCTAAGCCAGCATATATGACACACTGCTTGGCCTCTTGTCCAGCATCTTCAACTGTCTGGGTGTTTGCCTTGTCTGCCTCAGTTTTAACTTTAACTGTGTGTGTTTCTGAATCTATTATCTGACTATCTGTTTACCTATTCTTGCCCAACGATTCCCAACTTCCTTCAGTACACTGTAGATTTTCCTTCTGGTCCTGGCTTCCATCATGCCTTTGCTTTACTACCTATGGTTCCTGTGATGACACTTGACTCCCATGCAACACATGGATTACAAAGCCTAAATCAAGTCCCCCTTAAGGGACCCTAAGACCCACTCTTAGGGTCACTTAAATTCTATCTCTTCCATGAAGCCACCACTCTGAATCCTGTCTGGTCTATTTCAATGAAATTGTAAAGCTCAGGTTGTCTGCACCACTGTGTTGGAAATTTGACATATGCTTCATTAAACTGTGAGTCGTGTGATTCACATGTTCATTCACTCAATGACTATATAGAAGAATGAGACTACTTCAACCAAGTCTCAATTTGTTAAAGACTTGTTAAAACAAATGCTAAACATCTTTTTAAAATATAGCTGCTATGAACAAAGAACATTCTATATAGATTTGAGGGGTAGGGATACTCATCCATAAAATATACACACTTAATTGAAAACTGGGCAACTTTCATTATAAAGCCTCTGATTTGCCATATTTCTGTTGTAAGACATAATAATAAATGGAATCAATCTTCTGGATGACTTCTCCTATCCTCCTAAACAAAAAAAAATTTAAGTATGGTTTAATATTTTTATACATATATCAGGTTTTTATCAATTTATATATATAATTACACCATACTTTAATTATATACATATATACACACATATACATGATTTCTTTTATTGCCTTTACTGAGATATTTTGATACATAGTGTTAACTTTTATATGTTTTATGTATAACCAATCTTTTAGTAGGAATTATTAACAGCTTTGCAGATTTAAAAAAAAAATGGTTTCTAAAAGCTTTTTTAAAGCAGAAAATGTCAGTCCCAGCAATCCATACTTCTCTGCTTAATACTTCCTTGGCAAGATCTGTCCACGCCAGTGCAGTCTGGGCTTCAGCAATCACAATGCTAGGAGCTTGTAGTGCACACAACATTCTCAGTTATACAAACAGTATTCATTTCCTTCAACCTCACAAATTAAGAGTTAAACTCTAAGTAGGTCTTTAACATTTTCTTTCTTAAGACTTCTCTGTTAAAGCTAATTAACTATAAATTAGGGCTTGAAAAACGTGAGCGGAAAACTAATTTTTATCAATAACTGAACCATACTAAGGGAAATATAAAGGGTTAAGCTAAGTTAGTCAAGGGTAAATCAACATTCTCTGTAACCCCATCCCATTAACCCAACTGGTTTACAAAAATAAAAGTGCGTTATTATTCAGCTATTTAATACAGTTGTGAATAAAAGTCATAGTAAAGAGGGAGAGGACTGCTGTATTTTTAGGCATGAAGAACACCAACTTAGATGACAGGTTTTCCAGTATTTTTGTATTTTTAAAGACAGATCTATATACATCTAAGAACTAAAGGCTTAAAAAAGAACCTTACAGAAAAAGAAACCTAGTGAACATATATAATTCTGAGTTAGTTTTTTCAAAAATTTCTTTGTTTTTGGGAGTAGAATCTCTCTCTCTCTCTTTTTTTTTTTTTTTTTTTTTGAGATGAAGTCTGGCTCTGTTGCCCAGGCTGGAGTGCAATGGCATAATCTCAGCTCACCACAACCTCTGCCTCCCAGGTTCAAACGATTCTCCTGCCTCAGCCTCCCGAGTAGCTGGGACTAAAGGCTTGTGCCACCACACCCGGCTAATTTTTGTATTTGTAGCAGACATCGGGTTTCACTATGTTGGCCAGGCTGTTCTTAAACTCCTGACCTTGTGATCCGCCTGCCTCGGCCTCCCAAAGTGCTGGGATTACAGGCGTGAGCTACTGCACCCGGCCAGGAGGAGAATCATTTATAAAAACTTCCCTATAGAAATAGCTTCGTAACATTTTTACTAATTGAAATAAAAAATAAATTATGAAAACTGGCATAACTAAAAAGCAACCATAATTTGTATAACAGAACATCAGGGCAGGTATTCTGTGGCTTACTATTTAGAGGAATTTACAAAACTAAAATTAACAATGGTACTTAGGTTTTTTACTCCTCAATCCCTCTTGGTGATAAGACTGGAAGTTTCTTAGAGTAAAATGTTCATTGGGTGAGAAGAAAATAACACAACTACGGATATATGCCATTCTAACATTTATTCTATATATGGATTTTTTAAATAGGCACCTTAGACAAGGAAAGGGCACATCAGACAAAAGTACTTGATCCACAAGGAAATCTGCCAATGATGATAAATATTTAACCTTGATATGCACTTGATCAGTAATTCTGGCCCTAAACAAAATGATCAATTAGAATTATCTTCAACCTTAGCCTCAAGTCCTCATCTTCTCTCACACATCCAAAACATCACCTAAATAAAGGATCTGTAATATTTACAAAAAAGATAATATTCACAAAAAAGGTAAATCTCCCATAATTGTCAAAAATAGCAGTCCTGAGGATATTTAAAATGTGAGTTTTCAGTGTCTTAATCTAAAGGAATAAAGCTTAAACCAGAATTTCAGGGATCAGCCTTTGGATGAAAAAGTACTCTCCCCTAAAATGGTATTTCATAGCCAAGCCCAAATTTAGGAAATGGAATTAAATAATAGCCTGTCTAGGGCACGTTAAACATTTTACCTTTTGAAACCAAATCAACTATGTTCTTGGTTTTAGTAAGACACAGGTTTCTTTATGGTTGGCCATAGCTACCAAGCAAGTAATGATTTTTAACCATGTTGCAAAGGGGCAGAGAATGGGCTTGGAGGCTTGAGGGACCAGGAGGAGACAGTATAATGAGACCTAAAGGGAGAAGGAAGGATGTATGGAAAATGGAGCCTTTAAGGGCTGATGGTTTTCACCAACCTTTGAGGGTCAGTTAGGTGACTCATTACTCACTTGAAAATTAAAAAATGGATAGAAATATGGAAAATCTTTTTTAACGCTGTAACTATTTAAATGTATTCTTCTAAACTAAGGGCCTACAGAGAAAGAAAGCCTTCACGTGGGCAAACTTTAGGGCACTACCCTCCTCCAAAAATAAAAGCCATTTAGAAAATGAAAGAACAGTAAGAACATAATAATAAATGATGGAGATCTATTTGTGGTTCTAGATATATATTCCCAAATAGGTTTAACAAAAAACATTTTACTGCCTTTAAAAAGAATCTACAAAAAGAATCAAGAATATGAAGAAGAGAAAACTATCCCCTTATATCACTTCCACCTAGTGGGGAGGGAACAATAGGGCAGAATTGATTCTCTCTTCAAAAGAACTTTTCTTTGTTAAGGAATCCTAGTGATTGCTTTGCCCTGGTTCCTCTCAACTCCTTATCTTCTTCTATACTGTTCTCTATAATATGAGAACTCCAGCCTTTGCTTCTACCGCTCTTAGATGCTACTATACCTATAGGAAGGCTAAGCCATAATTGGCTTAGTAGCAGAGCAAGAAAAACTCAAAAAGGCCCAAATATAACTTTCTGCTTCTAGTCCCATTCTGCATAGCTAGTGATTTCACATGTGTACTCTGGAATCACAGAGGCTTGAGCTGAAATCTTGGTTCCATCATTTATTAGATATACGCATTTGGGAAAGTTCCTTAACTTCTGTGCACTTCTTACTACCTCCTCATCTATAAAATGCGGATAGTAATGACTCCTGCCTTTCACAATTAATGTGAGGACGAAATGAGATATTTAACAAAGTTTTCTGGTACTTAGTAAATTCTAAATAAACATTAACAACCCATTATACTCTGCTTAAATCCAAGATTCCCCACGGTCTAGTACAGTTGATTACAGAATTGTGACCAGCACTTTAAAAAAAAAAAATTCATACACACACACACACAAAATATCATAGTGCAATAAAGGTAAGTACTGTTTCAAAAATATTTTTTTCAGATACACACCCACCCACACACATATATTCTTAACTTAGCCTCATGCAGCTTTTCTGTGACACCTTCCCTAAGTAACTTTCACAGACAGCACATGTGTCTCTTCTTCAGGGCACAACAGTATCTTCAGAATTTTGTATAAAATTCTAGAACACTTAACTGCACTGTGCTTGTTTATATGTGTGTTTTTCCATGTCTATTTTCCCACAAGAATGGAAACTGCAAGGAAACTGCCTTATGTTATCTATTTCTGGTGCTTGAAAAACACTGGATGCTCAATAAATTTTTGTTGAATGAATGAGTAAAATATCAAACCCTAATAGGTATTAAGAACACACAAAAATAATCACTTTCATTTTTATCTGATCAGGTTTTATTGTTATACAGGAATTTAAATTTAGCTATAAGTCACACAAAATCTATAAATTTTTTCTCCCATAGTGCATAGTATAGCCCCTTCTAACACAGATGAATACGTTTACTTAAAAAACTGAAATGAGTAATATGCAAAATGATTGTTAAAAAGTAGTACATCCAAGCATACAGACGTGTTGCACAGTTAAAGTTTTATTGTTTTATTTATTTGTTTATTTATTTTATTTTTTTTGAGACGGAGTTTCGCTTTTATTGCCCAGGCTGGAGTGCAATGGCGCGATCTCGGCTCACCGCAATCTCTGCCTCCCAGGTTCAAGCGATTCTCCTGCCTCAGCCCCCCGAATACCTGGGATTACAGGCACGTGCCACCACGCCCGGCTAATTTTGTATTTTTAGTAGAGATGGGGTTTCTTCCATGTTGGTCAGGCTGGTATCGAACTCCTGACCTCAGGTGATCCACCCGCCTCTGCCTCCCAAAATGCTGAGATTACAGGCGTGAGCCACCGCGCCCGGCCTGGCTGAAGTTTTATTTAAGCAGATCAGACACATTCATGCTTCTTTTTAGGGGCAAAGAAAATTGAAAAAAAAGTTATCGGACAGAAAACGTTGCTTCTATATGACAAACTGTCCTTTCATAAACACTGCAGGTTCCATGAGAACACATCTAAATAACAACACTGGGCAGGTACTTGCTTGAGTACTTTTAAAACAGAAAAATATGAAGAACTTTAATATTTCCAATATTCTCATATTATCACAATTCTCAATTCTATTCAAATGCAAAATTCAAAGTTATACAAATTTACCAACTCTGCTTTCATTCCATCACAAAAAGCAAAACACTGGAAATCAATTCTAAAGAAACACTTTTCAACATGCTTAGATGCAACAAAGGTTAAGCCGACAGACTATTAAATCAAAGTTACTTATAAAAGCTGGTTTTACCACTGGCAAAAATAGATGCAAATAAATATTTTCTCTAAAATGAGACTTAGGTTTTTAAGGTATGTGTTCCTTTATAATGATCTTCTAGAATATTTCATTTCTAAATCATTAATAACTTGACTGAGAAATTGGCAATTCTCAGCTTTTTAAGATTACATGTTTACTGATAGGGTAAGGTATATACATGAAATGCAAAGAAAGAGAATGAATTGTACTGCTGCTTCAGTAGTCAGGAATTCGCTTCCTACCTCAGACTAATTAATGATAACTTAAAGCTTAGTAAACACCTAAGGAAATAGCAATTTCAGAAAATCTTCCTTTTGTGACTTTAAACATGTATTTTAGGTTATTATGCAACTCTATTTCAAAGTAATTTCTTAGGCTTGGACATTAAAGTTAAGTCTTAACAGTTAACATTTATTGAAGGGATAAAAAAGATAACCTGTGATTTATAGTCTACACGAATGGAAATGGCAGCAAGTCACTGCCACTTATTAAAAATTCTTCCCTCCATCTGAAATAATCATTTTAATGAACCTAGTAAGGGTGGTTAACACTCACCAGTATGAATCTTCTCATGTCTCTGTAGCAGGTACTTCTGTATGAAACGCATGTCACATTGACTACATTGAAATGGTTTTTCGCCTTAAAATAATTTCACATCCACAAATTAGTTACTGAATTAAAACAACAGTTTTTAGTTACTGTTTCTGAGGAAAGAAAAATCTTAGATGCCCAAATTTTGGAAAATTACAAAATAGCCATACAATTTTTTGATGTTATTAACGGAATTTTATTTCCTCTCCATTTTTTTCCCAGGATTTAAAAATTCATATTCTCACAATCACATAAAAATGAGATTAAATTTGATCTATATATTCAAGGGGGGAAAAGGAAATAAATAAAACAATTTAAAATTAAATTTTAAAATCATGGGGTAAGAAAGAACTCTACAGGTTCTCACGTGTCTTAAACATCTTTTCTTTCTTTTTATTTGGAAGAAGGTGTGCCCATCCTGTTTTCTCCCTAGTTAACCATCCATTTATGCCCTTTTACATATTTTCTTCAGAACCTTCAGAACTTTCTAAACATCCCTTTTTCGAAAGATCTTGTCTCTTCAAACTTTCTCTCTCTGCTGGGGCTTTTCCTTTTAAGGAAAGTATTCTCTGGCCTGTTCTATGCTGAGAAACCTTGTTTCAGTCCTGAAACACTTCTACCTTAGTACTTTCTCTCCTTCCCTTTCACTACACCTCCTTAGAGGTGTATAGTCCACTCTAAGTCTCAAATTCTTCACTGCCCACTTGTGGTTTAACCCTTATACTCTGCTTTCTGAAACGCTACTTGTGATCTCCTTGCTATTTATTCCAAAGATTTTTTTCTCGGTTCTCTAACCTCTATCCTCCCTAGGGCACTGGCACTATTGGTCACACCCCGCTTGGAATTCTAGCTTCTTCCAGCTTCTGGGACACTATTTTCCTAATTCATCAAATCTCCCTTATAACTGTTTTTATTCCTCATTTCATCTTACATGTCTAGTTTGTTTACCCAAAGGTCTGCCATCTTTAACACTGTTCTCTACAACTTCATTATCTTAGCTATCATTTATTTATATTTGATTTCCAAATCCATGATTTAAACTCTGCCTGGATATTTTGCATACACAAAAAATGAACTTTGACAAACAGGCTTTTAATAATACATTCTCTAATCATTTTTCTAGCTAAATGGAGCACATTAAGCCAAACAGGTATCCAATTAAGACTATTTAATTAATTTTACACATCCATGCTAATTGTTTTCTTACTCAACATTTTTTCCTGGTTTCCTTCTGACATTCCGGCCTACAAAATCTCTGATTTGGAATGCCAGATTAGCTGTGGTCTTAGGAATGAATGATGTTTACACGAAGATGAAAATAACAAAGATAATAACTTTAATGGCCACAAGCCCATTTCAATTCGAGAAATACCTGTATGAATGAAGACATGTCTCTGTAAGTGATAGTTCGTTCTAAAGGCAGCATTGCAGTGCTCACAAACGTGAGATTTAGGGGTTTTCAAACCAAGTGATCCATCCTCATTTATTGTAAGGATCTAGTTAAAAAAAAAAAAAGGCAAAAACAAAAGAAGTAAGTTTTAAAAACGTAATTAAATAGTAATTTTTAAAAGAGATAATGCAAACAACGGTCACCAGAGATTATGAAATATTTTGTTTTTAAATAATCTTGAAAAGACTATTAGAAAAATGTTATTAACTGTAAGAAAGTACAATGTGACTCAGAATGAGCAAAAATCACTAATAAAACCTTGGAAGCTGGTTAAGTAAGATCTCATCACAGCCTTCTCCTCTGTAATGCTGATGCGTGATGGAGTTCCTAAGTGTTCAGTTAGGGTGAGCACAGGTATATTTTCAATTTCAAATTCTCATATATGCAGGAAAAAAGCCTTTAGACATGATCTAAATATCAATCAGTATGGGACTAATTAAATAAATCATGGAAAATGAATACAATTTAATATTATGTGGTTGTAAGAATGACAAAGCTTTCTAATACTTATATGAAAAGGTGTCAGGATTTGTTAAGTTAAAAAAAAGGCAAAGTTTAGAAGTGTTTTGCTAGTTTTGCAAAGTTTAGTGTACAGTTTTGCTAACTTTTGTACATAAAAGGTACATACAGGAATATATATTTGTATAGGCATAAAAACTACTTGAGAAGGATATATATATATAGAAGTATATATCCTTGATTGTGATGGCTGGGGAACTGTGCAGACAAGAGATAAAATTGGAGGGAGGTTTTACACTGTATACCTAACACATTTTTTTGAACCATGTAAGTGGTTACCTATCACTTAAAAAAAAAAAAAAAAAAAGAGAACACTAAGTTTACAAGTTATAATATGTAGAATTTAGGGTCTGTTTCTAGACCCTAAAGGTTATTCTAGAACTACTAAATTATTGTTAAACATATTCCTAAGAATATTTGTCAAACAAATTACAAGTGGGTATGGGGTCCATGTGGGACATAAGTACTGAATAGGAAAATTATTTCTTAAAAAAAAATTTTTTTTTAAAATAGAAGTGGGTAAAAGGAAGGAAGACAGGAGTCAAAGAAAGCAACCTTATATTTCTGCGCTTATTGAGATTAACAGTATCGTGAGTCTGGTCTAGATGGCACCAGAGAGAAACTCACCTTAGGCTGCATGTATTCCAATTTATCAACAACTTGTTCAATGTGCAACATTAAGCTGCCTCTTGGCCAGGCATGGTGGCTCAAGCCTGTAATCCCAGCACTTTGGGTGGCTGAGGTAGGTGGCTCACTTCAGCCCAGGAGTTCAAGACCAGCCTGGGCAAAATGACAAAACCCCGTCTCCACAAAAATTAGCCAGGTGTGGTGGCACATCCCTGTACTCCTAGCTACTTGGGAAGCTGAGGATGGGAAGATCATTTGGGCCAGGAGGTCAAGGCTGCAGTGAGCCATCATCATCCCACTGGCACTCCAGCCTGGGCAATAGAACAAAACCGGTCTCAAAGAAAAAAAAAAAAAAATGCCTTTCATCAGACATGTGGAAGAGTGAAAATTATTCCTTTTTCATTATTGAGGAAAGCAAAAAAAAAAAGGAATATGATGTTGAAGCAGCAAAGAGAACCAGAAGATCTGATCAGGAGTATGGCCAGTGAGGGGGAAACAATGCTCTAGGTGCGGGCATACAGAATGGGAGCTAAGGAACTGTCCAACATAGGTAGAGAAAACTGGGAAACAAAGAACTGTGGAAACTGATGAGGGCCTGCAAACACACAGCTATGACGCCTTCTCAAACCTAGAAAAGGGTAGTAGGTAAAGGAAAACGGCTTTAATCTTTAAAACATTTTTACTTTAAATTCAAGAAGACAGTTTAGCTTATACTATATGTAAATCAGCAGTAATTATTATGCAAATTATACAGGGCATTTGGATTCTGGGCAAACAGCCAATGTGGTCAACAATGCTTCAAAGTCTATGCACCAAAGTCATGGAAGGGAAACATTTGGCAGGAGAATGGAAGTGGGTGTCACAGCTTCCTGAGGAGAGTCAAAGAGAGTGGAACGCTTCATCTCTGGGCCAGTCAGTTTTAAATTTTTTCAACCCCTCCAAGTCACATAATAATAAGCAAGTTAAGACTGTGCAAAAGGAAAACACACAAAATCTTTTAAAATATGACTCAGAATATTTTTGACATAAAACAAACAAAAAGATGTTAAATACTTATATAAAAACAAGACAGCAGCAGGTATTTTTTTCATGTATGTTGATAACAAATAAGAAAATCCAACTGCCAAAAAACATGGCACTTCAATAGCTTTCTGTGGCATAGCAACTGCAAGGAAAGGCTTTGTAAGGAACAAATCTGGCCCAAGTTGCTTAATGTGAAACGGATGTAATCCTTGACTGTACAAAGTCCTTTTATGAAGAGTTGAGGAGTTCTAGGTCATTGTTTTCTGGTACTGCTGCCTTTCATTGTAGATTCAAGCCTTAATTAAAGGTGAATTTTGTGGATGAAACAGCTACCACTGCCTTGTGGATAAACACACAGGAAAATATAACTTTTTTTAAGTTCAAAGACAGAAAGACCAAATTCTTGGACATTTTATATTTTCCTTTCTTTTTTTAGGCCACAGTAACAAACATCTTGGTTTAAAGGACACAGAGTAAACTCATCTTGACTCAGATGAGCATCAATGGCCCTTTCAATTTGTAGCCTGTTTTAAATATATCCAAATGATTTTTATTCCCCCTTATAATCTCAGTGTCCAAAATGGTATCTGGAGCATAGTGGAGACTCTATTCCTGTCAACGGACCTGGCTGCCTGCTGTTCATATCAAATACTCCTCCTAGCTTACCACTTTATTGTTTTTTAAATGTGTTGCTAAAAGCAAAACTTTACTTTTCAATTTTTTAGTCTTCAGATAACTGAGTAGTGAGAGAAGCAGGTAGGCAAAGAATAAAATCCCTTAGCAGAACAAAACTAGCACATTAATGCAGGCAAAATTTTCTTCCCTGGTATTGACTTGCCTTCTTTACTTGCTCACATCTTTTCAAGACCTTTAATGTAGAATGTGATCTACCAGCTAAGTGTGTTTGCCTTGGAGATTAGCAGTCTTACCTGCAACTGGTTCCATAAAATATTTTTGCTTTTCTTTTTCCCCCAACACATGAACACCATTACAATTAAAGAATTTTATGTTTAAAATGTTAAATTCTAAGATGCCTGCTATAGCATTTTCAGATGCTTTATCTTGCCTCTTGTCATTGCTACTTCAGGAGAAATATGGTATATTACATACACCAAGTAATCAGGCTTTAGCAAATGGAGAAATCAGTAATACTCTAATTCTCAACACACTAGATTTTTATTTCTTATGTGTTCAGTAAATTTAAAACAAGATTTTACAGGAAAAAAATTGAGTATCAAATGGAATTTCTCAGTTAATCTGCTTTATTAATCTCATATTCATTGTGATATATTTTCTGTTTTAAGACAAATCCATTACCAGCCAGCTACCTAAATATACACATATGGTGAACGTTATCTTAAATAATACACCCATTTTCATTAGGCAAAGCCCTAAAGTCTGCCTATTCAAATTCAGAGATTTTTCACTCCATAAGGATCACTGCCACTAAATGAAACCTGACACCCCTCACTGAGAAAAAGTTCTGTTTTCCTAAAAGGCAGACATGATTTTTCACATTCAAATGTGTACTACTAAAATTATTAAAGCATATTTTAAACTAAACACTGTAAGTTTTATCATATATTCCTGAATCAATCAAAATCAGCTTCTAAGCCACCAAAACTCAAAAGACAACTTAGATAAGAGAGTTTATATTTCTCACCTATTATGAGATGTTCTAATGCAACTGGGGATGGAGAATGACAGCTGTGACAATTGTCTTTACTCTCCAAATCCAATGAGAAATGGAAAATAGTGCAAGTCCAAAGATAATACAAATAACAGTCACCCTGAGTAATACCCATCACGGCAACTTGACTGTCCTGGTCATCCTTATTAACCCACTCTAACATTGTCACTTTCTTTTATTCATCGAGTTTTTTTATTGTTTCTCAGTACTAGATTTTTCTCATCACCAAATTGCATTTTTAAAAGGCAATTCACTGTATCATAACCATGGTACAACTATGTTAAGCAAAATGACCCTGGGTTTTAGAAAAGGCTGTTTCTTCCCTGTTTCCTGAATATTAGGCAAAGAAGTAGGTGATATTTTCTAAAGAAAGATTTACATCAGATTTTTTTTTCAAAGTTAGGGTTCAGTTCTATGGAAAAACAATTTGCCCAAAACACACAATTTCCTGGGAAAATTAGATAAATAAAACTCTATTATTTTGCCAATCTTCTTCCTGCATTTTCTTACTATTCCATACTTCCTGTTTTCATCCTCAAGTCTTATAATCAGTTCATCTTTAAAGCTACTTCTTCCTAAATCAAGGTAACATGTAGAAGAAAGCATCACAAATGTCTGGTACATCTACTTCTCTGTTTTTTTTCATTAAATTTTCCTTATTTTACATAATTCAATCTTAAATCTTTTTTATACCAAAATCCAAAATCTTTTCTGGGAACCAACAATATATAATAAATTGTTGGGAAAGGATTCTCTATACAGTTTATAATCTATTTGATGTGTGAAAAGTACTCTTCCTCAGTTCAGCATAACTTTGAATAATCAATTTTTATTCAGATCACCTAAAGTGTTACAACAAACAACCCAGTTCCTTTCTTCTGATGAGAGATCCTGGCACATAACAGGCACTCAAATTATTTGTTGAATAAATGAAAAGAAGAGATATATTTCAGAATAAAAAGATGTAATTAAAAATATCCTCTCAGTTACTAAGGAGCTTGAAAAGACCTATATAATATATACAACATGGGATTTAGATAATATTGTTACATTTTACTGAAAAATATTCTTAGAATTCATTAATGTTAACCCAACAATCCTCCTAAAACCATTCTGAGATGGAAAATGTTACCTTCTAATTCATGTAACAAGTGAATACCAAAGTCCAGTAGTAATACCTCATTTATTCAGAAACTTCTAGTGTCAAGATTTGAGGTTTTCAAGCTTAAGAGTATAACAATCACCAAAAACAGACTCAAAGGGGCAAAGGAAAGTGATGTTAAGTGGCCACCCAGATATACAGCAATGTAAAAATGAATAGCATGTCACCACGGAATGAGAAGTGAAGTGATAATAAGCAGTATAACAGTTTAAGTCTAACAGTGAGGATTTTCAGGGTCAGGTGGGTAGGGGAGAGCCCTAAAATCTCTGTTCTCCTAGAGGGCTTCAACTGCAATACACGATTTTTAAAAATGTTTATCTCAGCTTCAAGACATTAAACACTGAATTACGTTCAAATACACTATATTTAAAAGGAAAGCAACACGTTAAAGATTTCCCAAAAAATGGTGAAAATAAAATGAAATTTGGTATTTAAAAGGTGTAAGCTTCTATTATGTAGAAAACTTACTTTCATAAAACAGCTAATTCCACAACAGATGCAAAGAGCTTGACCTAGATGATGTTTCCTAGCTCAGTTACCCTCTTCATCAGGCATCCTGCCAAGTGTATTTAGGCAGCTTTCAAGTATTAAAACCTACCTTAAGATGACCAGGTTTTCCCATTGCATTTAAGTTTTCAAAAAAAAAAAAAAAAAAAAAAAGACTCAGCTTTGCCATATGAGAAAGGTTCAGAAGGCAATTATTGCTTAAAATCCATGGCAGCTAAAAGGTGACATAACAATACAGTACTTCACAAAACTTACCATAAAGGGAGCCATAGTTACATGGATGTTTATAAGCTCTGATATTTTTACTAAAACTGTATCACATTAGTTATATTTCTTGTGCAGGTCCCCAATCTAATACTACACAATGGTGACACAAACTCAAAATATTCACAATGGCAAGATTTTAAGATTTGGAAAAGGTGCTGGGGGATAGTGGAGTCCTCTAGGCATAATAAATCATAATTCTTTGAGGAACTTAAAACTGTTTTTAAGGAATTTGTAACAAGTAACACTTATTGATTTACAAACATGGGTGAGTTTCTCTTTCTCTTCATACCAAAGAGCAGAACAAATTACTTTAACAAAAGTTCTGAAGCATACATTTTTATACACACTCTTGAGAAAATGTAAAATTACTCACTGATTATCCCTTAAAGTTCTAAGACTCCAGACACAAAAAACCCATTCATCTCGAGATGGCAGATGAGTGGTTAAAAACAGTTCACAACCATTCCCTGTCCCATTACATGTAACATGCCAGGATAATTGAAAAATAATTGTTTGTTCTTTATTAAAACAAACACAGGGTTCCACAATGTTGCCCAGGATGGCCTTGAACTCCTGGGGTCAAGCAATTCTTCCGTCTCAGACTCCCAAAGTGCTAGGATTACAAGTGTGAGCCACTGTACCTGGCCTGTTTGTTATTCTTACACCTCTGTCTTAGGTATATTGTTTCTAGTCACTTCATCTTTCTAAGAATTTCTCTAAAGGGCTTCCTTAAAACATTCTCTCTTAGAACAGGACAACTCTGTCATCTGGCCACTATAGGTATATAAATATAGAAATATTCTAAAATGATACATTATAAATGAGTTTTATCTCAAATTAGACAAGCAAAATAGCTTAAAGTCTGTAAATACCTATCTATATTTACAAATACCTAGAACATATCACCAAAAACAGAGTCCAACACCCAATAAGAAGATAATAATCTGGGTTTTAGTCAGAATTTCAAGAAGAGAGCACATTGGAAATAGACACCCCATAGATCAGCAATGAATCCAAAGTAACAATCAATCACTATCACAAACGATTTTAGAAATAATTTTGTACACAAAACCTGGTATTATTCTATATTTGAAGAACTTGATTTGTTCATTAATGTAAAGAACCCCCAAAAATGATATAAATTACTGAGAAAAACATTAAAACCCCAAGAAAAGAAGTGGAGGAAGAGGGAAGAAAAGAAGGGAGAATTTCACAAAACATGAAATATAAAATGCCAATAAAAATTTTAGAAGTTTAGTGTAACCAGAAACTAAAGAAATTCAAATTTAAACTATAATGAGGCTCCCATCTTAAGCAAAGTCACTCAAGACCAGTGAGAATGCAGACAGATATACCTCAGGTTCACTGCAGGTAGAAATGTAACTAGTGTAACATTTCTGAAAAGAGTAACATTATCAAGAAATCTTTCTAAAAGTTCACACCCTTTGATCAATAGTGCACAGAGATACATACTCAAACATTTTAAGTGCAGCATGATTTAAAACAGAAACAAAAGGACTACAACTTTCAAACAACATAATAATGTCCAATAAAGCAATAATTAAATATAACATGATCTATCAAAAAATAGATTATGTAGCTAATAAAAGGATTACAAAAAACATTAAAAATTTAAAGCACAAAAATTGCTTACATACACTTTAAGTGTTAAAAATCAGCTAATTAAATCTATATTATACCTACATATCTATCCGCACACATTTGAAAAAAGATAGAAAGGGAATATGGCAGAAAATCCAAGTCGTTATCTCAAGGAAATGTAACTATGGGTTATTTTAGTCTCTATGTTTTTCAAAATTTGCTATCACAGACATACTTATATATCCCCCAAATACTGGTATGCTGGCAAATATTTAACCACCAGCTAAGGAATCAGGGGGTAGAGAAGCATTTGCTGATTTCTGGGGTGTAAATATTCCCACCATAGCTAATTATAAGCTACCAATCGTTTTGGCAACTAGTTTGCAAATGAAAACTTGCAAGCCAGCTCGAGCTGGCTCCAACACTCCAATAAGTCCAAAAGTATAAAAACCATAAATAATAATGATGATTATGATTTCAAAACACAAATTTTTAAAAAGCCATCAAAAAAATCTATTACAGTATGATCTTTTTGAAAAGGACTTTCTCACCACATGAGGGAAGAAAAAAATAAGACTTAACTATAAAAATGCAAATATACTGCGGAGAGTTCAGAGAATTTCTAAGAATACCAAAAATGCTGCATACATTCAGCTATCACTATACTAAAGAGAAAAAAGCAGGCCAGGAGTGGTGGCTCATGCCTGTAATCCCAGTACTTTGGGAGGTTGAGGTGGGAGGACTGCTTGAGACCAGGAGTTGGACTCTACCCTGGCCAACATAGGAAGACCCCATTTCTGTAAGAAATTCAAAAATTAGCCAGGCATGGCGGCACATGCCTGTGGTCCCAGCTACTTAGGAAGCTGAGGCAGGAGGATCCCTTGGGACTGGGAGTCTACGGCTGCAGTGAGCCGTGATCATGCCACTGCACTCCAGCCTGAGTTACTTGCTGATTTACTAATCCATTCATTAACCCATAAAATATTTATTGAGGATCTACTATGTCTCCTATTCCAGGCTCTTAGGATACAGCTGTGAACAAAATGAAGTCCCTGCCCTCATGAAGTTTACATCCTATTAACAGGGATCCTATACCTTTTCCTGATGAATAACTGGTATTACATTTTCCTGAAACCTTCATATAAAGATAAGGAAAACTAACACAAATGAGAAGAAAGGGCAATGCATGCCATCTGTTAGAGATATGGAAAAAGAAAAGTTCATTTTTAGACAAGTCAGGAACCTGGTGAAAGAGAAGCAGAAAAACTGAAAGCAAGGCCCACCACCTCCATGCAGTCATGCACCCCTTCCTACTAAACCACACAAGAATTTTACATCTGCCTTAGGGTCCAGCCAGGTTCTTGCCTATAGAATTAACCAACAGTTGGAATTAAGGGGTTGTGATTACCACCTTAATATATTGTCTTACTTTTGCAGGAGAACGTTGTTTCCGCTTCTTCTTTTTCTGTAAGTCTACTGGCTCTCTGATTTGTTTTTTGTCTCTCATCAGTTGCTCAGATACATCAGTAAAAGTAATTTCCTGCTTTACACTTATCTGTTTAAAAAAAGAAAAGCCAATTTTAGACATAAAAAGTTCATTGTGACAAAAGGCCATTTTATGTTTAATCCTTTGCTAAACCCACATATAGGTAGGTGCTCCCAGAATGATGATCTGTGTGTGTGTGTGCTAACTATATACTGTGCTATAGAATTCATCAACAGGCAGTGAGTAATAAGAATTGAGAGTACATAAATTGAGGGATAAACAATTTTTTTTTTAAATCTACCTGAGAAAAAAGATTAAAGACGTCCTGGGAAAAGATGATCATAAGACCAAGCAGAAGTCAGGAAATCGTAACATCAATTTCATTCCCACATTTAAGGAAACTGATACTTAAAAGCACAAAAAAAAAGGTTAAATTCCAAAACTCAAAACACAATACTGAATGGGCTCTGTATTTATAAAATATCAAGTAAATCACACAAAATTCTAAAAGATAATTTATCAAAAGAAGGACAAATTAACAATGAAAATCTAATCATCATCATGCTCAACATTTTTGTCATATGACTCAAGATCTCAGCCAGTACTTTCCTGGGCTCTACAACAAACCATCATCAAATATGTGTTTACAGAAGCAAGTATAATTTTAGGCCGCTACACTGTACAAGACATGATACTAACTACATAATAGAGAAATACTAGAAGAAACATTAAGATTTCAACAGTGTTCTTCAATTTTCAGATCTCAATTCTCAGAGTTACTTGTCCTTAAAGAAAGAAAAGAAAAACCAAGGTTCTAATATCACTAACGGTACTGTCGTCACTTCTCATCAGATTTGATGGTGTTCAGTCATCCCCTCCTCACTGCTACATTTTCAATCTATCCTTGAAGTTAAACAAGAACCTTAAAACTAAGAAACTTTCAACTCGGGCTATAAAATACACTAAAGATCCTTGAGAATAATTCAGTAAGAACAATATGCTAATGGCTACATTTTCAATAACCATACTAAAAAGCATGATGCAAAAGATGATCAACATCTTACAGATTCACAGTGTAAAGGTGGAAAACAGCTGTGTAGAAGAGGTTCACAAGAAAAATGCAACCTAAGCCAGGAATCTCAGACTGACAAAATAAAAAGTGGAAGTTCTCATGAATTCCTGAAATGCAGGCCATGGGAGAATCACAAATCAAGAGCCTTGGCACAAAAACATTATGCAAATGATAATTTATTTAGCTAGTAATTCTACCAAGTTACAGAAGGGTGCAGTGACCACTCTTCTGGCTTCGTTGGTATCAATTATTTTGAATACAAAATAGGATGGTAAAATCACCACCTACAAGACTTGGGAATACAGACCTCTTATCACCTCTGAAGTGATATTTACTGAAAAACAATTACTGGGAATGGGTATGAGACAAGAAAAGATAACAGACTATGTAAGCACCTGTGGAATTTTTCTGCCCAAAGTAGGGCAAACATTTCTGTCAGCATGTAAATTCCAAATAAACTGGAAATGTAGCACACGGCAATAAAAAAGAGGAACTCTTTAGCAAGTGTCAAGAGTGTAAGATAAATTCATAAATAAGTTCTGCTGTTAACTGCCATTCACAAACCAAAGAAGAGTCTTTATATGCAAACAGTAAAAAAGATTAATACATATATCTGAACCTGTTATTTCCACATATATGGAAAGTGATTATACGAATACTATGATTTTCACCTAGTCCCATTAGTACCCTCATGCCTATTTGCAGGCCTGAATTTCAATGCTGTTCTTATTACCAGTCCAGAAATGCCACCACCACTACCATCCACCACCACCCTACCTGCCCTTCTTCAGATTTGCCTAAACTCAGACATCTCTCCTAAAACTCTAAGGCCCCTGCTCATCCACTGAGCCAATCTCCCTCTGGGCTTCCCACTTTGAAACTACAGAAGCTACCAGACATGATTTCCTTTTCACATCTCCCTTCTATACTCATCTAACCTCTTCCCCAAGTTAAGACAGAAGTAAAGACCTATAGTGTCATGCTTCCTCTCCTCTTACCACTCCCTATGCTGGTTCTTTCTTGCAAGTTCTAAAACATCTCTTAATTACCCTATTTCTCATTTTCAATCTTTCCCTCTTTATTCTCCTGACTTTAAACATAAAGAGTCCTCCCTATACTGAAAATATCCTTCCTTTGATTCTAATCATTAACTCAACTCCAGAATGACTTGCTTTATCAAGACTTATTTCTCACCCCAAAATAAAGTCTTACTTTTATATTTAACTATTTAGTGTACATGTATACTGTCTTGATATTTTAAAGTAAGATACTCTTTATTGGTATTTCTTATAACAGCTGTCATTCATTTTCTCATTCAATGGCTACTAAGTGTCTGCTCTGTCAGGCTAAAATACTGTAACAAAAACATTTACTGAGATTGTAATATGTGCAAAGTGCCATTCTACATACATTCTAGATACTACATTCTAAATATGAGATTTCCTTTTCAAAGGTCTTAAAATGTAGATGCAGAGTTCTGATACATTACCAAAAAACAAAAACAAAAACAAAAACAAAAACAAACAAAACAAAACAAAAAAACACCTAATACAGACAGCACATGTCATACTCAAACTGAACGGAACAGAGAATAAGGGTAGAAATTCAAAGGGAGAAATAAAGACAATGTGAAATAACTGCATCAGACTTTAGGGACAAAACAACAGATGATGACAGCTGCAAGTTTATCACATATATCCCCCGTTTTAATTTTTTCTTGCAGATTTGCTACTCTTCTCAACTTCATCTAGTCTCAATAAGTGATGTAACAAATATAAATGTAACTAAAATAATGTTGCCAGACATAATATTATGAATAAGTATTTCACTACAGTTGCAAATTTTGGTCTACCCTCTCTCCCCACCTTCCAAACAAGATGACTGACTCCTTGGAATCATTTTAGACTCTTCCTTCTCTTCATTCCCAACATCCTGCACCCATACCCAGTGACATCCACTTCCCTCCAATTAACCATACAACCTCACTGACTTAGAGCATTATCATCTCCCAATGTATTCTTCTACAAATAAATTAATATAAAACTATTTCCTTATCATTTCCTCAGTGAGGAATTGGCAACAGACTGTTGCCTATAGTAACCATTATCAGCTCCCCAGCTCAACTTTCAAAATTCTATATGATCTACTTTACAGAAAAGACCTAAGGTACTCAGCAGAAGGATATGACCTTACCATCACTCCTCTCCATTTCTGGAGTCACATGTTCCTATCAATTTTCAATTTCAAATTTTGGTATTCTCACTCATCTTCCAACCCACTGGAATAAAATCAAGGTGGTCTTTCTGTTTTCTCCTATACTCTACTACTGATTCCATTCCATTCCCACCCATTTCCACGGCTCTGCTGTTTCACTATCTATTTTATAGTTTCCCTGACACTACTGGCTACTTCTTCTCTTCTTAAAAGCACACTGAAATTTCCCCTATAAGTTCTTGTGGACCAAAATTTTTCCAGCTACTATCTTCCTTCTTTTGGCCAAACATTTTGAAAGAATAATCTGTAGTCAGCATAGAGATAAAATTGTGCCCAAATTTAGAGAAATGGTCGTTCTGAGAGTAAAAGTAGTACACACAGCCGTATAAAAAAATATGTGTTTAACTATCACTAGAAGAAACCTGTTCAAAATACTGCCTAGGCAACACCCAAGTTGAATCAAGGTGACTAAAAGTATAACAGGTTTAAATATAAAAGGAAAGGTATGACACAATTAACGGTACTGTAAATGTACTGTCTAAAGAATGTCAGCAATATGGGGGTCTTCATGGAGTCCAGAAAAGGAGAAATTTAAGATTAAGTTTAACTTGCATGTATATTTCCAGGATAGAACTGCAAGAACAGTTTGATGTAACCAGACAACAGGAAGACTTCAAATTCCAAGCTCACAAAGCCACAGAACAGGACAGGGAGGTGAAGCAGTACACTGATGGACAGGCCTGTGTGAATCATGAACTATATCTGTCCCGTTTGCCTGATCCATGACTGCATGCAAAATTTTGAAAGGAGCTACATTTGTCAGGCGAAAGTCCATAGCTATCCTTTGATTTTGAAAAGGTTCAGAGAGCCACAGTTGGAAACAAACATTCTGGTCTATATACCTATTACATTTCTCACTATAAATGTAAATTCTGGTTACTAGATGACCATCTTACAGTTTATATAATTAAAGATGAACTAGATGAACTGATCAAATCAAGTTACCTTACCTGAATCAGTGCTGACCATCCCTATCCTACTTGGAAATTCTAGTCTTCCAAGTTCCATAAAATCACCTAATTTAAGTTCTGTCCTTTTCTTCATAGCAGTTCTTCTGGATCCATCCTTCCATTAATATGTGCCTGTATTTTGTAACAGTTTCAGTAAATTTACATCAGTGGTTCTTAACTCTTTATGTTTAAAGTCGGGAGAATAAAAAAGGAAAGACTGAAAATGAGAAAAAGGTCTGGGTAATCAAGAGATGTTTTAGAACTTGCAAAAAACAGTCAGCGTAGTGGGGGACTCCTGAAGGTCCCTTATACCCTTTCAGGTCATTCATGACATCAAAACTACTTTCACAATAGTATCAGATTTTTAAAACTCTCTTTCTCTCAAAAGTATACAGTGGCATTTTACAGAGGCTAATTAAAATATGATATCACCACAGACTGAATATATGTCACCACAGATATGTGTTATATCCAGTTATATTAAGTCAGATAATAAAGAGATATCAAAAAATGTAAAACAATTTCCCTCTTCTCACTAAATTTTTTGTTTTGGAAAACAGTTATTTTTTATTTACAAATGTTACATACTGACGTAGTGAGTTTTATTGTGACAAATTAATACGTAAAACTCTAAATTTCTCAACTTTAATTTCGAATATGGTAAATACTGATACATATAACCAACATAAGCAAAAGCTCTTAGGAGTTTTCAGCACTTTTTAAGAGTATAAAGGGACCCCAAGACCAGAATATTTGAGAGCTGCTAATCTAGATATAGCTTAACTATACAATCCCTTTCTCTCCTACACTCAACCTCTTTTAATACAGATGCCTGGGCCCCACCAATATAAAGAAATTACTATAGATGTTGTGTGCATGTGTGGCTTAGTAGACATACATGTATTTCCTAGCTTGTTTGCTGAGGTCACTAAAAAGCAACGACACCCAACACACCTAGCACCCAGAACTTGGTTTCTAAATGCTATTATCCAAATAAAAAAGAACCAGAGTCCTCTGAGAAGTGGTTAAGCCCAGAGCTGAGTCAGGGAAAAATATAAGATTACCTTAAGAGACCATAATGTCAGAAGCTAAAGTATTCAAAAAAGGATCAGTGGATGTCAAAAGGACATAACACCCAGACTAAAAGAGCTCCTAATGGCCAAAGATGGAGTGATCTGAGCAAGAAGGTAAGCAACAACAGTACTAGATTATAAACCACAGAATAAAATGAATATCCACAGATACAAAATGAAATAGTAGAAACAACAAATAAATGGAGGAAATGGGACAGCTACAAGGAACATCAATATAGAAGGAATGAAGAAAAGACAAAATCACAATTAGGTAAACATCATGGTGGTAACCATCACAGGCAAGGTCCCCACCAACAGATGCTAAAGTTAGTGGGCAAAATTTTGAGAAAGATGATATTTCAATGGTCTCAAAGTATCTCCTCCAAGGTATCTGTCAATTAGAAAGAAAAACATAGTAATTTTATAGTGGGGAAACCCAGCAGATAATCACAGTAAAGAAGGATCAAGGTTACTATCACCAGTTTTAAGACCTATCCACATTATGTGCCCCTGATATGATGCACTGAGGGGGACACAACATCACTTCTGTGGGGATGTCAAAAGTACAGAGCATCAATCTAACCATGAGAAAAAACCAGAGAAGCTCAAATTAAGAAACAGCCTACAAGACAACTGACCAACATTCATCAAAGTATAAAGGTCACAAAAGACGAAGAACAGTCTGCATTCAACTGAAACACATTGGAGGTGGCTAAAAAAATAGGATAACTCAATGAAATGTGGGTCCTGAATTGAATCCTCAAACAGAAAAAGGGCATTTGGAGGGAAACATAAAATTCAAACAAGGTCTGTAGTTTAATAGTATTTCACCAATGGTAAATTCCTGGTCTTGAAAACTGTACCATACGGTTGCATAAGTTTTAACATTAGGGGAAGCTGGGTGAAAGGTTTATGCAAACTCTACTATTTCTGCAACTTTAAGTATAAAATTATTTCAAAATGAAAAGTTAAACTAGACTCTGATTTTTCTAACTACAAAAATACTCAGCATTTACATGGCATTTTTATGAGTTTGTGATTCTGCCTCCTCAGCATAAACTAAGATTTATCAGACATTTACTATGCACCATGCACTGTCCTAAGTGCTGAAGACATAAATACAATACACGGGGAAGACATGGTCTCCAGCCTGTATAGTCTATTGCACTGAATCCTACAGTAACACTATGTTAAGAATTTTCATTAAAAAAAATAGAAAACTAAGGCCCAGGAAGGCAGAGTTACTTGCCTTAAAGCACATTAATTAAGACAGAAAGACAAAATTTAAACCAAAGTCTTCTGAATCCAGTGACTAAGATCCTAACGATTGTGATCTGTGAATTCTTTCTTATCCTCATGTTACCAATAAACTAAAATTTCAGGGAGGTGTCTTACCCAAGTTATTAAGTTGTAAAACTAGGACTTAAGATCAAATACCTTTCAGTCCAGGACTGCTTTTCAATAAATCTAAATTATTCAAACTTATTTAAAAATGCTTTTTATACAAACATACTGTATTTTTCCATATATGAACTATAGTTTGGTTGCTTCCAAAATAAGAAAACAACTTCTAGTGGTTTTAGAACATGTAGTGATTATTACTAAAGGAAAACAAAATGTTAAAAAAAAAAAAAATAGGCCAGGCACGGAGGCTCATGCCTGTAATCCCATCACTCTGGGAGGCCGAGGTGGGTAGATCACTAGCTGAGGAATTCAAGACCAGCTGACTAAGATGGTGAAACCCCACCTCTACTAAAACTACGAAAATTAGCTGAGCACAGTGGCAGACACCTATAAGCCTAGCAGCTTTGGAGGCTGAGGCAGGAGAATCACTTGAACCTGGGCAGCAGAGGTTGCAGTGAGCTGGGATCGTGCCACGGCACTCCAGCCTGGGCAACAGAGTGAAACTTTGTCTCAAAAAAAAAAAAAAAAAAAAAAAGACAAAATGCCAAGAATATTTAGATGAAACAGAAGACTTGGGTTTCAAAACTGTCTCTTCCAATTACTAGCCAGGTGAACCTGGCTTCCAGTGGTAATATGGCAAAACAAGAAAAGCACAGGCTTGGGAATTCAAAGAAACAAAATCCAGTTTCAAACAGTAACACTAATAGTGTGTGACACTGAACAACTAAAACTGAATCACGCCGAACTTTGCTCATCTGTAACCTAGAGGGGAAAATCTCATAGGATTTTTACAGAGTTAAATAAGATAACTCTGTAAAGTACTAACTATGGTACAGAGCAGTATGAAATAGTTCTTGATGCCTCTTAGTATCATAATAAACTCATCTGTTAATTGGTAGTAGTAATAAAATCCATCTTACATCAGAAAATCAAATGAGATTACATGAAAAGCACCTTGAAAACCTTAAAGCACTAGATGAATATATAATTATTAATTATCATACAATTAATAGCTGTGTAACTGCTTGGATACACAAAGGATTAGCAATTTCTATAAAATATCTCTACTTAGACATCTTGATATCTAAAACTCAATATGCCTAAAAAATAATCTTTCCTTTCATGTTAGATCCTCCTTCTAAATTCCCTGCCTTTCAATATATTATCCCAGTATCCTATCTAAAGATTCTTTTTTTTTTTTTTTTAAAGACAGAATCTCACTCTATCACCCAGACTGGAGTGCAGTAGTGCAATCTCACCTCACTGCAACCTCCACCTCCCAGGTTCAAACAATTCTCATGCCTCAGCCTTTCGAGTAGCTGAGACTACAGACATGTACCACCACGCCCAACTAATTTTGTATTTTCAGTAGAGACAGGGTTCGCCATGTTGGCCAAGCTGGTCTCAAATTCCTGGCCTCAAGAGATCCACCCGCCTTGGCCTCCCAAAGTGTTGGGATTACAGGCGTGAGCCACCATGCCCAGCCAATGCTATTTTTTAGTTTTCTTTTCTACCTTCCACCCAAGACAAAGTCCAGTTGTCGCTGTTCTTCCTAAATATAATATACAAATCTAGAAATTATACTTCATATTTCCTTCTTTAGATTATTTATAATGATACTAAGTTGGGACTCTCATATACTACTAGAGGGAAACTAAATTGGTCATCTTTTGTAGACTACAATCTGGCCAATATACAATAAAAGTCTTAAGAGACTTATACTGAAGAAATGCTTTCACTTGACAAAAAAGCACATATATAACACGACAATATTATTTACAATAGTAAGAAAAGGGTGCAAATGTCTAATACCCAATAATAAAGATAGAGTCAGATAAGTTATAATGCAGCTATATGGCATTATACAAATATTAGAAATCTGACTTTTAATGACCAAGATGAAATGCTCATGGTGTAAGTTAAAGTAATAAATATAAATAGGCATGCAGATAAATACCTTTTCACAATTTTATACAAACACAAATATAAATAGAGCAAATTTTATGCAAACACACAACTACCTACATAGAAAAACAAAAACAAAAAAGAAACATTAAAATGCTAGCAATGGAATGTCAAGAGCAGTTACCCTAAAGTAGTAAGATTATAACAATTTTTATTCTCTTTATAGTTTTAAAATTTTTACATTTTTCAACCTTAAAAAGAAATTAAATCCAGTCCTAGTACAAATCCTTACCATTAATTTAAAAACATATTATTATCTTAATATACTAAGTTGTTCCAAAAACTGAAACATTAACCCAGCAAAGTAAAGTGAAAGAAAATCTCTATGGGTATGTTTGAGAAAGAAACCAGAGCTATCAAATAAATCTTAATCTCCACAATTCACATCACCAGCAAAAATCAATTCCCAGTGGATTACTGATCTAAATGGGGACGGAAAACCATAAAGCTTCCAGAAGTTAAAAAAGGAAAATACCTTCACAATGTTGGGATAGGCAAAAATTTCTTAAGAGGGACACAAAAAATACCAAAAGGAAAAGACTTATACAATAAATTGAACCTTATTAACTCCTGTTTATCAAAAAAGCAAAAAGACTAGCCAGAGTCAGAAATGATAATTGCAATACAGACATCCAACCAGTGGATAAAAAACTACTACAAATCTGTTAGAGAAAGAAACAATCTAATAGAAAATTAGGCAAAAGATGGACATCTACCTTACTAAAAAATAATATTCAAATTGTCAATAAACATGAAAAGACATTCAATTTCATTAGTTATCAGTGAAATGAAACATTAAGCCATATTGTAATTCCACTATCATACCACCAAAACAGCTAAATTTAAAAGGACTGACAAGATCAAATAGCAAGGATAAGAGCAATCATTATAAATTGGCAAAACCAATTTAAACAACTTGTCAGTATGTACTAAAGCTGAACATATGCATATCCAGTAAATCCAATTCTAAGTATATAACCAAGAGAAATGAGTACATATACATACAAGTGACATCCAAGAATATTCACAGCAGCACTTAATACCAAACATCTAGAAACAATCTAAACGCCTATTAGACTAGAATAAATGAAATTCATTCAACTGATTATATAGAAATTACATGCAATAACATGGGTATATCTCATAAACAATGAAAATAAAGAAACCAGATACTCAGTATATAGTGTCTATGATTCTGCTTATTTCAAATTCAAAGTCAGGTAAAACTAGTAGTTTTATTAGGAGTTAATAAGGTTGGGGTAGTAGTCGTCTTTAGGAACTAGAGGAGTGCTGTGACCAAAAGGGATTCTATATCTTGATCTTGAGAGTGGTTACATGAGATGTTCACTTCAGAGAAATTAAATCAAGATGTACTCTTTTGATTTATGCACTTTTCTGTATAAATGTTACATTTCAATAGAAAGATATATACCTAGAGCAATAATGTTATAAATGTGTGCACACGTACACACGCGCGCACACACACATGCTCCTTTCCAATTATTTCATTCAAACAAACCCAGTAACAACAAATGTCAATCAACAGAGGAGTGTGATTAAATAAATTATGACATATCCTTTAATCACTCATTAAAATAGGGCAGTTTTATATGCAATAACATGGAAATCTCCACAAGATGTGTCATTAAATGAATAATGTAAATTTCAAATGCACACAAACAGCATTATCCAATTTATGTAAAACAAAATATTGTATATTTATATTAAATATGCCTTTTTTTTTTTTTTTTTTTGGAGACAGAGTCTCGCTCTGTCGCCCAGGCTGGAGTGCAGTGGCGCAATCTCAGCTCACTGCAAGTTCCGCCTCCCGGGTTCATGCCATTCTCCTGCCTCAGCCTCCCAAGTAGCTGGGACTACAGGTGTGTGCCATCACGCCCTGCTAATTTTTTTTTTTTTTTTTTTTAGTAGAGACAAGGTTTCACCGTGTTAGCCAGGATGGTCTCGATCTCCTGACTTCATGATCCACCCGCCTCAGCCTCCCAAAGTGCTGGGATTACAGGTGTGAGCCACTGAGCCCAGTCAAATATATGTATTATATATCCAAAATGTATTATATAGACAAAAATGTATGCACACAATATGTTTCTTTATAAATGTAAAACTTCCAGAAAGGTATTAATATTAGTAGCTATTTCTTTGGAATTAAGAGTAGTAGACAGACATCGGAAACAAGGAAATTTTTACTTTTCACTTTATTATTTCTTCTACCTTGTTTTAATTTTTACAATGACAATGTAGTCCTTTTATAATAAAATACAAATATAAAAACACCAAAGTAGACCGCTCTGAAACTAATGTAGCTAGGCTGACTCTATATACCCTGCGCTAAATGATTTCCAATTTGTGTACTGTACTACTAGTCTAAGAGCGTAACTCTCCTTCAGTACCACTGTCTCACAATTTCAGATGAAGCAATTAGACATCAAAGGTCAGACAGAACTATATTAAGAGTGTTAGGAGACTGGTTATGTTATTAAAGTCGGCTAGAAACCAGCTGTGGTGGCTTACACCTATAATCCCAACACTTTGAGAGGCTGAGGCAAAAGGCTGGCTTGAAGCCAGGAGTTCAAGGCCAGTCTGGTAACCTAGCAAGTTTCCATCTCTATAAAAAATTTAAAAATAAAAATAATAAAGTCATCTATAAAGAAATCTTCTACCAACAATTTATGTTCACTTAAGGAGGAAAAAAAGATATAAACTAGGTCAAACAACCTTAAGAGCAAGTGAGGATACTGAAAAATAGACCATGTTGGGTCAACTCCCTAAAACAATCTACTGGAAGAGACAATCTGATTCATCTACTTGCCTGTTGAGTTGAAATCATTAATAATAAGCAATAAACATGACTCTCACCAGGAAAGGAATAGTACTCAGAACATGCTTTCTGCCCAAATAATGATTGCTGGTAGATAATACACTTTTTTAAAGAGCCATGTGGTATGAGAGTAAAATCTCGTGAAAAAAATAGCGTTGAAGTTAGTTACCATCTATTCTCCTTAAAACAAAACTACTACTGAATCCCTCAAATAAACTTTAAAAGAAATGCAATGGTAGTTAGGAATTGGGTATAACTTATAAAAGACTTTGAAAAAGTACATAATGTAATAAATAACAAGTTGGAAGTTAGCCAGAGGGGGAAGAAACATATTCTATAAATGGCTATTTAAGCCAACAAATACAAAGGCAAACTGATTTGTCACCCCCCAGAATGATTCTGAAAGATCAGTCGTCACCAATAAACGCAATGCAATTCCTCAATTAAAGCAAAGCACAAAATATTTGTCAAAAATAATAAATACCACAAAGCCACTGAAATGGGTAAAATAATTCCTTTTTTTCTAATAGGAAGAAAAAAGTCACCAATCCCTAGCATCTGTATATTAAGTTTTTACTGACTGGAGCATGAAATATTTGGGAGAATTATCTATACCCTCCTCCCTAAACTAGTAATAGAATTTAAGGAAATTTAAAAACTAAAAACCAAAACAGAGGTCTTACACCAATGGCCAAATATATTTTGAGTTTCCTGGGCCATTAAATGAATTAATCATAAACATAAAAATGCATAACAGTATGCCTGCAATTTTATACATGTTGCTTTATAGCAAAAAAAATCATGACTAACAATGCTACACGAATGCTGAAGCATTTTTTAAGGAATTATATACATGCCTGAAATATTTCATATTTTATTACATCATTATGTGACTAGAGCATGATTTTTTAGATAGTTCCTACTTCATAAAATCCTTTCACTCAAGTGATACAAAGCAATAGTTTTCTAGAAGATGAATGTCGCATACAGCACTGTGAATTACAATTTGCCCTATTTTGCTAATACAGAACATAGTCCTTCCTCTTAACATGCTTGCCACCAAACTGAAAAAATAAAGACCATAAAAATTTATGATCTGCTAAATACTCCTGAATGAGTCTGATAAGTGTGTAAAATGGATAGGCCAAATAATTTTTTTAATTGCTGAAATAAAATTTTGTTTCTGAGTTGAGAGGCTTTCTAATATAGTGCTATCTAATAAAATATTCTGAAATGATGAAAATAATTCCTTATCTACACTATCCAATACAGAAGCTACATGTGACTACTGACAACCTGAAATGTGACTAGTGTGACCAAGGAACTGAAAAATTAATTTTATCAAAATGTAATTTAAATATTTAAAATATTAAAAACAAAATTCTAATGAGAAATATGTAGATGTTCAAAAGTTGGCCTAGGCAAGGCATAGTAGCTCATGCCTGTAATCCCAGCAGGATTGCTTTGAGGCCAGGAGTTTGAGACCAGCCTGGGCAACACAGCAAGACCCCATCACTATTAGTAAAGTTTATTAAAATAAGAAACAGCTGGCCTATACTTTGCTGTTGAAAACATAGTGCCATTGAGCTAAATCTGAGTGACTGACTTAGAGAGCCAAAATAAATCCTGAAAATTGGTAGTTATCACAAATGATGACTTACATTTCAAATGTCACCAGACACTAGCGAGTTTACATAAGCTACAGAACTTAAACAATTTTAAAACACTAAAAACTCAATTTTTTGCTTTGAACTGACCAAAAAAAGTTAATATAAAGTTATCTGTACCTTCCACATGAATGAGCAAATCAAAGAAGAAAATCATTAACATGTTCAGTATCAATTTTTAAAAGGCTTTAGCACAATCTACAAAAACACTTGAGTAAAGGACTGTGAAGTTTCTACAGTTTTGGGGACCTGGATCATATTATTCTAGATCAATTTCTCTCTTCAATTCAAAAATGTACATTCAGCCAGGCGCAGTGGCTCACACCTATAATCCCAGCACTTTGGGAGGCCGAGGTGGGCAGATCACCTGAGGTCAGGAGTTCAAGACCAGCCTAGCCAACATGGGGAAATCCTGTCTCTATTAAAAATACAAAAATTAGCCAGGCATGGTGGCGTGCATCTGTAATCCTAGCTACTTGGTAGGCTGAGGCAGGGAGAAATGCTTGAACCCAGGAGGTGGAGGTTGCACTGAACTGAGACCGCACCACTGCACTCCAGCCTGGGTGACAGAGCGAGACTCTGTCTCAAAAAAAAAAAAAAGAAAGAAAGAAAGAAAAAGAACATTCATGGCCAGTTGTGGTGGCTCACACCAGTAATCCCAGCACTTTGGGAGGCCAAGGTGGGAGGATGGCTTGAGCCCAGGAGTTCAAGAGCAGCCTGGACAACATACTGAGATCCCATCTCTGAAAAAAATTTTAAACATTAGCCAGGCAAGGTGGCACACAACTGTGGTGCCAGCTACTCTGGAGGCAACGGTGAAAGGATCACTTGAGCCAAAGAGATCAAGTCTGCCATGAGCCATGATCATGCCATTGCACTCCCGCCTGGGTGACAGAACAAGACCCTGTCTCAAAAAAAAAAGAAAAAAGAAAAAAGAAAGTACATTAATGAAACCCAGACCTGCCCTTTACCTTTACCGCCCCCCCCACCTTATCAATAGGAATCCATAAGTAAGAAGTAAGGGATAGAATTTCTCATGTCTCTTATGTTCTACTATAAACCAATGTTATGCAAACACTTTGCAAATTCTGCCCATCTGGTATATGGCATAATACAGCTTTTCATTGATTCATCTTCAGAATGGACTCAAATTTACCATTATCTATTTGGAATATAAGGAATGAATTATGGGTTACCATAAAAATGGAATTATCAAGCAGACACTGAAGTTGTTTTAGAAGAATACAGAGTTGAAAAAAGTTTAAAATATACTGTTAAGTGAAAAGACTACATAAAAAAGCAATATCATCTCATGTATGGCATGCTTGTCAAAAAACCATAAAGCACATAAGCCAAAATTTATGAGTGACTATATCTGGGTGATAGGGGTATGGTAGGGTATTTATTCTAGAGATATGAACACCTATATTCACAAAAAAACCTGCACACAAATGTTAACACTAGCTTTATTTTTAATAACCAAAACCTTGAAACAACTAAACTGTCCCCTCGATAAGTGAATGGTAAACTGTGGTACATCGATACTATGCAACACTACTACAAAACAAACAGTAACAAATTACTGATATATGCAACAACCTGGATGACTCTCAAGAGCATTATGTTGAGTGAAAAAACAGTCAAGTCCAAAAGGTCACATCCTGTAGGATTCCATTGATACAACATTCTCAAAACTGACAAAGTTCTAGAGATAAACAACAGATTAGGGGTATTCAGGGGTTAGGAATGGTGGAAGGAAGACAAGAGGTGTGCCTATAGCAGATAGCACCAGACAGACCTTTGTTATCCTGGCTTAGTTCTGTATCTTGATTGCTTTGGTGGCTACACAAATCTACATGTGCTATAAAACAGAAGTCCCCAACTCCCAGGCCATGGACCTGTTAGGAACCTGGCTGCATAGCAGGAGGTGAACAACCAATGAGCAAGCAAAGCTTCATTTGTATTTACACACTCTCCCCACTGCTCGCATTAACGCCTGAGCTCCGTCTCCTGTTGGGTCACCGTCAGCATTAAAATCTCATAGGAGCTCAAACCCTATTGTGAACTGCACATGCAAGGGATCTAGGTTGCCTGCTCCTTAATGAGAACCTAATGCCTGATGATGATCTGTCACTGTCTCCCATCACCCCCATATGGGACGGTCTAGTTGCAGGAAAACAAGCTCAGGGCTCCTACTGATTCTACATTATGGTGAGTTGTATAATTACTTCATTATGTATTATAATAACAGAAATACAATGCACAATACATGTAATGCTCTTGAATCATCCTGAAACCATCTCCACCCCCACCCCATTCGTGGAAAAACTGTCTTCCAGGAAACTGGTCCCTGGTGCCAAAAACGGTTAGGGGTTCTTGCATAAAGTCCTCAACATAGGATACACTGTAGCAATGTGAATTTCTTGATTTTTGACATTGCAGTACGTTTATATAAAATGTTACAACTGGGAGAAATTGGATGAAGGATGCAGGGGGTCTTCTCTGTACCATTTTTGCCACCTTCCATAAATCTATATAATTTTAAAATAAAAAAGGATAGATTTTGTCCTTTTCCCCTTCCTGCTCTTGCCTATCCTCTTATCCTCCAGGAACCAGTCAGTTCTAAAGCCATAAGCTGGGGCCAAGCAAGATGTCAGATACCAGACAGAAGGAAGAGGGCTTCTAGATGGGAGGAGGCCCAATATAAGATGTCAAAGCCCAAGAAGGGTGAGGTGGTTCTCCATATAGAAGGGCAGCTCAGCTTGAGGTGTTGGAGCCCAAGCAGCATAAGGAAGGGTCTAGACTGTGGGAAAAGAGCAGCCTAGAGCATGATGTCAAAAGCTAAGTAGGATGAAGAAGGTATCAAAGAGTGGGTGTGGACCAGTGCAGTGTATCTAAGTAAGAGTGCCCTAAGGAAGGGGTCCACTTGGAGCTAAGGTCTAGTTCAAGTTGTCAAAGCACATGCAGGAGGAGAAAGGTATCCACGCACGGCAGGGGTAGCAAGTACTCCTGTGAGGTTTAGAAGCCTAGGAGCATCTGCATTAGGCATTAGGGTAATAAGTAAATATGCTGAGATAACAAGCCAGGTTTCTCACCGTCTAATGTACTCTGTTGGACTGTAATGGGAGGTATCAGTAGGAACTTATGGTTTTCAACATTGATAGGTATGGAAATTATTATAGAAAGGAAAATGTGCACTATATACAAATGTATATAATTACATACATACATACATTCTCTAGCTCTGTCCACTGAGAGGCCTGGGAGCAGGTATACCCCAACTGCAAGGAGCAGCATGTTCAGCACTCAGACCCTGGTTTCTAAATACCATTCTCCACTAAAATGAACTAGGGGGTCCTTGGAGAAATAGCTGGCTCCAGAACTGAAGCAGAAAACGGACAAGATAAGCCTAGAACATAATGTGCCAAAAAGCAAAGAAGTACTCAACGACTGACAAGGTATGTCCAAGAACATAAAACCAGCTTGAAAAGGCTTCTGTTAGCCAAATCTTAAACAAACTGAGTATGAAAATAATCACAGTAATATATTTTAACCCAGCAAATTTTTAAAAACCCTAATTCCATACTGATGCACATAAAGTGTGATAAGGAATAACTTTATAGTAGCAAAGCCTGGAAGGTGTCAATTGATCAAAGTGAAACATCATCTGAATGACGGCAAATAAAACTCAGGTGCTGCCTGTCAGAATGCAATGGGGAGAAAACACAGCACTATTTCTACGATATTCCTGCTAAAGATGCTTAACTTAAATATCATAAGGAGGAAAAAAAATCAGGTAAGGCCTGAGGGACATTCTCCTAAACCAATGTAAAATATAAATTCCAAAAGTGATGAATTAACCCAGACTAACAAAAACTGAAGAACATGACAATTAAATGCAACATGTAATTTTGAACTGAGTCTTTTGGATAACAAACTTTAACTGCTAGACTTTAGCAGTTCTCTCCCAGTAACTAACAGAACATGTAGATCAGTGAGTACATAAAAGAATTAAAGAATACAATTAGTGAACGGGCACTGTGGCTCACGCCTGTAATCCCAGTACTTTGGGAGGTGAAAGCAGAAGGACTGCTTGAACCCAGGAGTGTGAGACTAGCCTGGGCAACATAGTGAGACTGTCTCTACAAAAAAATTTAATAATTAGCCTGGCATGGTGGTGTGTGCCCACAGACCAGAAAGCTCAGGAGACTGAGTTGTGAGGATAACTTGAGCTCAGGAGGTGAAGGCTACATTAAGCCATGATCACACCACTGCACACCAGCATGAGCAAAAAAATAAATAAATAAAAGAAAAACAAAAAGAAAAGAAAAAAGAAAAAGTGAATACAACTAAACGATTTGACCTAACTGACATTTAGAAAATAACCCAACCAACAATAGTCAGAATACACATTCTTTTCAAGTACACACAGAACACTCACCAAATAGATCATATGCCAAGCACTAAAACAAGTCTCAATAAATTTAAAAGGGCAGAAATCATACAGCATATATTTTCTAACCACACTCATTAGGCATCAGTGATGAAAAGGTATCTGGAAAATTTTTAAACATTCAGAAATTAAGCAAAACACTTCTAATTAACTCACGAATCAAAAAGAAATAAAAGAAGTTTAAAAGTATCTTTAATTGAATTAAAATGATAAAAAATACATCAAAAGCCATGCTGAGAAAAAAGTTTAGAGCTTCACATGTTTAGGTCAAAAATGAATATCTAAAATCAGTCACCAAACTTTCTACTTTAAAAAGTTAAGATGAGAAGAGCAAATGAAAACCAAGGCAGTAGAAAGAAATAATAAAAAGTAAAAATGAACAAAAGTTAAAGTGCATAGTGAAAATCGATAAAACTGAAACATCATTATTTGAAGAGACAACAAAAACTAATAAATCTCTACCCAGTCTAATCAAGAAAAAGAAAAATTATTGTACCAATAGCAGGAATGAGAAAAAAAGAAATCACCATTGATCCTTAAAACAACAAAAGAAAATATTAATAGAACTTTGGTCAATTAAACAATTAAGAAATAGACAAATTCCTTTAAAAATACAATTTACCGAAACTTATTCAAGAAAAAAAATATTCAGTATGAATAGCCTACTTATGTTTTTTAAATAAAATTTGTAATTTAAAACCTTCCCACAGGTTGAGGTGGGAGGCCACTTGAGCCCGGGAGCTCGAAACAAGTCTGGACAACATAGTGAGACCCTGTCTCTATAAAAAAAATTTTTTTTTAATTTGCCTGGTGTGATGACATGTGCCTGTAGTCCCAATTGTTTGGGAAGCTGAGGTGGGAGGATCATTTAAGCCCAAGAGGTTGAGGTTACAGTGAGCTGTGACCGTGCCCCTGCACTCTGCACTCCAGCCTGGGCAACAGAGCAAGACCTTGTCTCCAAAGAACAAAAAAACCTTTCCCACAAAGAAAACTCAACTCTAGATTAGCTTTACTGGTAAAGTCTATCAAATATGTATGATAGAAATATCAATCTTACACAAACTCTTTCAGAAAATAGAGAAGGAAATACGTCCTAACCCATTTAAAATGAGGCCAATATACCTAAAAATGACATAGCTATTACCAAAAAAAAAAAAAAAAAAGAAAGAAAACCATGGACTAATATCTCTCATAAACATACAAATGTTTAAATTAGTAAACTGAATTCAACAAGAAAAAAGGATGACACATCATGACCACATGTGATTTATCCCAGGAACGCAAGGGCTGTTTAATATTTGAAAATCAGTACAATTCACCATATTAAGAGAATGAGAGGATATTCATATGATCGTTTCAATCAATGCAGAAGAAATACTTGATGAAGCTAAATATCCATTCATGTTTTTTAGACAAAGTCTCAGCAAACTAGAAAGAACACTTCAACGTAATAAAAGTAATCTATGAAAAACCTATACCTAATTCCTTTTTTGAAACAGGGTCTCACTCTGTCACCCAGGCTGGAGTACAATGGTGTGATCTTGGCTCACCGCAACCTCCACCTCCTGGACTCAGGTGATCCTCCCAATTCAGCCTCCCAAGTAGCTGAAACTACAGGTGCACACCATCATGCCCAGGTAATTTTTTTTTTTTTTTTTTTTTGGTAGAGATGGGGTTTCCCCATGTTGCGCAGGCTGGTCTTCAACTCCTTAGCTCAAGCAATCCCTTGCCTGCCTTGGCACCTGAAAGTGCTGAGATTAGAGGCATGAATCACTGCACCCAGCCTCTAACATAATTCTTAATGATGAAAGAGTAAATGCAGTCCCCTTAAGATCTGGAACAAAGCAAAGATGCCTACTTGCATCGCTTCTATTCATCATTGCTTTGTAGGCCCCAGACAGTGCAATAAGAAAAAGAAATAAAAGAGATACAGATTGGAAAGAAAGTAAAACATATGGACAATACGATAGTGAAGAAACCTAAGGAATCTACAACATAACTACTATAACTAATCAGTAAAGATAACAAAGTCACAGAACACATAGTCAATATAAAAAGAATCAACTGCATTTCTATATTCTAGAAAGTACCAATTAGAATTTGACATTTTAAAACATACCACTCACAACAGCATCCAACCAAAACCATGAAATACTTAAGGATAAAATTAACAAAATGTGCCCAATAACTTTACACTGAAAACTACAGAACAATGCTGAAATAAAGAAAACCTAAATAAAAGTAAAGGTGTACAATGTTCATGGACTGGGAGCCATTATTGTTTAGATGTTGGTTTGTATCAAGTCAATATACAGAATCAATGCAATCTCAATCAGAACCTACTGGCTTAAAAAAACAAAAAAACAAACAAACAAAAAAAAAACCTAAAAGGTGGATTCTATATTTTATATGAAAATGCAAAGGTCCTAACATAGTCACTACAGCATTACAAAAGAACAACAAAATTGGAGGACTTACACAACTTGATTTCAATATTTACTATAAAAGATACAGCAATCAAAACAGTGTGATACTGATTTAAAGACAGACACTAGGTCCATCAATGAAAACCCAAGAGAACTAAGACTTACACGAACATGTACCAAGAGAAATGAAAAAAAGACTTGTACAATTTTCCTAACCGCTTTATTCATAATCATTGAAAGAGACAACATAAATAACCACAAAAAGGAAAATGAATAAATAAATTTTAAGATATTAATTAAAATGACTGAACATTAATAGGGAAAAAGAATGAACTGTTGATACATTCAACCAACATGGATGAATCTCAAAACGTGTTGTGCAAAAGCAGCCAGACACAAGAGTTGCATATAACTCCGTTTACATGAGGTTCTCAAGGGACAATGACAATTTATGAAGAAAAAATGCCAGAACAATTCTTGTGAAGGGAATTGACTGGGAAGAATTACAAAAAAACTCCTCAGGATGACGAAAAAATTTGGTGTCTTGATGGATTATGGAATATACAAGTTTATGCAGTTGTCAAAACTCTGAACTACAAACTCAGAATCTGAGCATTTCACTTTAAACTTTTCCTCAATTAAAAACAGAATGCATATTTTCACTCAAAAACAATCTGCCTACTATAACCCAGGTATTGAAAACACAAAATTTAAAGGCAGGATACAGAAAAAAATACCTTAAAATATAATGACAAGACAGTCCTGCAAGCAAGGAAATGCAAAGTTATTATAGTTACCATAAAGAAAATCACAAGAAAGAGAAATCTTTTAAGGTGAAACGTGAACAACAGGAAATTGCCAAATAAATAATATTATAGGCATATACGACATTAACAAAAGTAACAGAAAAAAAGCCATAGTGGACCTAGGCAACTAAATTAATTTCATATGCTTAAAGCATAAAATGGTGGGGAAAGGGGCTGAACTGCAGTTTAAAAAAAAGTTGGATAAGGGATAGGTGTATGATGGCTATTTCCGCCCATGCAAAAAAGTATATTTTAGCTGTTTAGTAATGAGGAACCACTGGAGAAGTTTCGGTAAGGGAATGACATGTATACATCTGGTTTGGAAAGATGACAGTAGAAACTATCTGAAAGATACACTGGAGAAGGCTCAGGCTACTGTCAGTCCAATAAAAATGTCAGTCTATTGCAATCTATAGACTACCTCATCCAACAAAAACAGAATGCGCACTCTTTAAAAGCTCACACATAACATTTCACCAAGGTGGACAACATTCTGGGCCATAAAACACAATCTAACAAACTTAACAGAATAGCAATCACACGACGTCTGCTCTAAGACCACAACAATTAAACTAGAACTAAATAACAGAATGGTAGCTAGAAAATATTTCAAAATACTTGGATATTAAACGACACACTTCTAAACAATAATGGTGCAAAGAAGTTTGTTTTTTGTTTTGTTTTGTTTTGTTTTTTAAGACAGAGTTTCAATCTGTCAGCCAGGCTGGAGTGCAGTGGCGCAATCTTGGCTCACTGCAACCTCTGCCTCCAGAGTTCAAGTGATTCTCATGCCTCAGTCTCCCACATAGCTGGGATTACAAGTGCATGCCACATGCCCAGCTAACTTTTGTATTTTTAGTAGAGATGGGGTTTTGTTGTGTTGCCCAGGCTGGTCTCAAACTCCTGAGCTCAAGTGATCCACCCACTTTAGCCTCCCAAAGTACCGAGATTATAGGTGTGAGCCCCCACACCCAGTCCAAAGAAGAAATCTTAACAGATATTTTTAAATATATTGAACTAAACAAAAATAAAAACACAACTATCAACATGTGTGCAATGTACCTAAAGCAGTACTTAGAGGAAAATTTATAGTATGAATGTATATATTAGAAACAAAAAATCTAAAATGAATACACTTCCACTTTAGGAAAGTAAAACAAGAAGAGCAAAGTAAATCCAAAACAAGCAGAAAAAAATAATAAAAATTAGAGTAGAAATAAATGAAACTGAAAATAGGATATAGAGTTAAAAAAAAAAAAAAAAAAAAAAAACAAGAAAACCAAAAGCCGTTTCTTTGAAAATATCAGTAAAATGAGCAAGCCTCTACCACTGGGCAGGGGGAAATGCAGAGTTATTCCAATATGAGTTTCAGTTTCAGTTCTGCAAGATGAAAAAGTTCTAGAGATCTGTTGTACAACAATGTCAATATAGTTCACGCTACTAAAATGGACACTTAAAAAATTGTTGCTCTCTCCTCTGCTCGCATTCTCACTCTGCCATGCCCTGCTCTGAAGAGACACCCACCATTACCCCCGGCAAACAGGCCTGGTTTGCAGAGGAGGGTGGCATGCAGCTCCATTTTGCCCCACTCTCTGAGCAGGCCACAACCCTAACTCCGGGATCCACACAGCCCAAAGGCTATGACCTCGACGGTGCCTATGATGATACAATACCACCTACGGAGAAAGCTACAGTGAAAATGGACATTCAGATAGCTCTTCCTTCTGGGTTTTATAGAAGAGTACCTCCATGGTCTGGCTTGGCTGCAAAACACTTTATTGATGTAGGAACTGGTGTCATAGACAAAAATTACTGAGGAAATGTTGGTGGTGTACTGTTCAATTTTGGCAAAGAAAAGTTTAAAGTCAGAAAAAGTGATCGCATTGCACAGCTCATTTGTGAATGAATTTTTAATCCAGAAATAGAAGAAGTTCAAGCTTTGGATGATGCTAACAGGCATTCAGAAGACTTAGGTTCTACCAGAAAGAATTAAAATTCATGCTAAGAATAGAAAATGAGAACTCATACTTTTTTCTTAAAGAGTTTTTGCTTAAAGCATTTTGGTAAAACTTCTGTAATCTTAATAGCTTTACCTTCTAAAAATACTGTATTTTCTTATGATCAAGGAAAAGAGTACCTCTGCTCAGATCACAGAGAAACTTTGTTTTTCTGCTGATAGTTGTATGTAAATCTTCTTTGTCCTGATATAAGGCAAACAGTGTCTTTTTAAAATCAAATGTACATCAATTACAGACCCCAAAAAAACCCTATATAATTTAACTCAGTTAAATGATACTTCACAAAAATAAAAAAAGGAATTTAAAAAAAATTACTGTCTTAAAAAAAGAGAAAACACAAATTACTAATATCAGAAATGAAAGAGAGGACATCACTATAAACCCCTGGACATTAAAAGGATAATAAAAGAATACTATGAACTTTGCTCCCACAAATTTGACAACTTTATCAAAATGGACCAATTCCTTGGAAGACACAATCTGTCAAAACTCACACAAGAAGAATTACATAATCTGAAGAGACCTATATTTATAGGAGAAATCGAATCAACAATAACCTTCCAAAACAGAAAGCACCAGACCCAAAGCAGTTCACTGGTGAATTCTACCAAACATTTAAGAAAGAAATTATATTAATTCTCTACAATCTCTTCCAGAAGACACAAGCAGAGGGAATACTTGCTAATTTATTCTATGAGATCAGTATTACCCTAATACCAAAAACAGACAAAGACATCAGGAAAACTATAGACTAATATTTATCAAGAACACAAATGTAAAAATCCTCAAAATATTATCAAATCAAATCCAACCACATTTAAAAAGAACTATATACCACAAACAAGCAGGATTTATTCCAGGTAAGAAAGTTGCTTCCACATAAAAAAAATCAATTAATGTAATCCATCACATCAACAGGCTAAAGAGGAAAAAGTTATTGCAATGGGCTAGGTAAAGCTGGTGAACGTATATATCAGAGCACAACTACAAGTAGTTATCCATTCACACCATGTGCCAACACCTGGACTACAGGGAAAAGTAAGACAAAACTCCTGTCCTTACAGTCTACAATCTATCAGAGAAACATCGTACAAGTAAATCACAAGTCCCTGTCACAGGGACTCAACCTAGAGTTAAGAAGAAGTAGTCAACTTATATCTACAGGTTATAAAACAGGTATGATGTATGACTGAGGGTATTATCTCAAGCAGGATATATTAAAGTCTTAAATCAAAAGAAAAAGTACATGTTAGATGAACTGAAAGGAACCCAGGTTTGACATCATAGAAAGAAGAGACAAGAATTTACATGATGGTTGTGGTTTCACTGATTACTGGGTAAAAATAAAGGTAGAAGAAGGAAAAAGATATGGGCGCTTATGAAACATCTTAAATGATGTCTGGGGTAGACAGGAAAAAGTAAAGGGCTGATATATTTTAAAAAGATAAACAGATCAAGCAAGTGGAGAATACAAAGAGAACAGAGAATAAGAGCATATTAGAAAAATTTAAGAAGGCAAGAATTACAGAATTTGAAGGAAAAACCCTTGAATGTGTGATCTTTTTCTAGTTATGTTGAAGATTCAAATGTTTTACTCTTTAAGGAGAAATCTAGAAGTTAAATAAAGTATCTTTCAAAATTAAGCATTTAAAATTTAATACCAAAGTAATCCTGATATAGAAATATTGTTATCCTGAAAGAAATAAGCTTCTAAAATAATATAATACAAGAACTTAATTTTGCCTTTCAAATATGATTTATGTCAATATTTTAGTATATCTATTCAAGAACACTATTTAGCCCTGAAACATTTCCTGAAATTTCTTCGACGACTTGCAGTATTACTTAACAAGAAATTATGTTTCTAAGTTTAGTATCCTATAAAGGAATTACTTACAGGAACATTAAGTGCATATTGTAGTCCTTGAGGAAGTCTTTCATGTGTTTCCATCTGCTCTTCATCATTTTTCACTGTCTCCTCGTGGACCATGAGTTCATCATGTGATATCATATCCTGTTGTCTCATTTCACTTTCTTGTAACACTTCATCTGCAGCAAGGATCTCCTGGTGAGGCATACTTCGATCTTGAAGTACTGAATCCTGTAGCTCTCCAGACACAGTAGACTGGCCAGACACTCCACCCATTACAACCATTGTCCTGGAAGACTGCATTTCGTCTATGCCGCCACATTTAAGAAACAATCCTTCCAGTTTGTCGTCAATGTTCATGCTTAAGTATAACTGCCTAGAAAGACCAAGTTTGGCAACGAAACACAGTAAATACAGTAAATTAGTTTTATATGACTACTTCATTTTTTTTAATTTTCAAATTAAGAATTTGAATATTCAAATACAAAGATTTTATTCATATACTTTGGAACTGCCTTCAATTTTAAAATTATAATACCAAGATCGGTTTCCAAAGGCTGGTAAAATAAAACACAAATTTTCATTTTGATATAAAGGCATAAAATCCTAACTACTTTATTATTGAAAAATAAGCCTGACATAAAAGCAAATTAGGGAAAAGTATTTGTAACATCAATCAAGAGATCCATACACTTTAATATATTAATAATATATTGAAATGTGTTAAAAATAAAAATATAGATGAATTCAATAAGGAATAAACTGACAGAGAACATCATCAAATCATTTTTAAAAATTTAGAAATAGTCATTAAGCACAAAAACAGAGTCTCAGTAGTAATCCAAGAAATTGGACTATCATATTTTAACTACCAAACTGATAATGACTCTTAAAAAATACATCCAATGTTAAAGTATTAAAAAAAAGACACTCATCTACTGATAATAAAAGTATGTATTATATCAACTACTTTCACAAGTCATTTGGTAGTATGTATCAAAAGCTATAAAAATGTACATATTCTTTGAACAAGGAATTCTACATTTTGGAATTTATCTTGATGAAATAAAAAATGTAAACAAAGGTATACACAGAAAACCACTACAGCAGTCATTACTATAATGAAAATGTTAAGTATATTTCAGTTTAGTCACTTCTTTCCCAAATTAATCACATAAGTAATGACCAACTCTGATCATAGTTTTCAGCAGTCAAATACCAAAGTTAAATTTCAACACACTACTGAAATCAAAATACTCTTTCCTTTACTAAGGTTATCGTTAACGGAGAAACCTTTACTGAAATGAACAGCTTAAAACAACCTTATGAACAGCAAAATATACAAATGTATAATTCAAAACTTGCTAATCTTTCTTCCCTGGTACCAGGTATTATCAGCCTAGAATATATACAGTATATCTGTACAAAACACCTTATTTCACTTTTCAAAATCTTTAAGGTAGCAAAGTTAAAATCTAAAGGTCAAAGATTGCTGGGTATGGTAGCTCATGCCTGTAATTCTAACAATCTAGGAGGCCGAGGTAGGTGTATCACATGAGCCCAGGAGTGTAAGACCAGCCAGGGCAACAAGGCAAAACCCCATCTCTACAAAATAAAAATACATTAATTAGCTGGGCATGGTGGCACGCACCTGTGGTCCCAGCTACTTGGGAGACTGAGGCAGGAGGATGGCTTGAGCCCAGGAGGTCAGGGCTGCAGTGAGCTGTGATTGTACTACTGCACTCTGCCTGGGTGACAGAACAAGACCCTGTCTCAAAAATAAATAAATAAAAATAAACGTCAAAGATGTTACATACATCACCAAATATCTGCTCTCTTCAAAAATTTCATTGATCACATTTCTTAGAAAATAAACTAAAACTAAATGAAACACTCTCTTAAGGCTAAAATTTGATTATTCTGACCATTTATTTGGAAATCCTTAAAAATCAATTGGTGAAAAGTATTTGTAACATCAGTCAAAAATTCCATATCCTTAATATACTAAAATACCTTAAAAATAAGAAGAGATGAATTCAGTAAAGAATAAACTGACAGGAACACTACCAGACAAATCACTAAAGAAAACTTACAAACAATCATTAAATACATAAAATAACTATATTTTTATGTTTTAAATATATAAAACACTGGCCAGGTACAGTGGCTCATGCCTGTAATCCCAACACTTTGGGAGGCCGAGGCGGGCAGATCACGAGGTCAGGAGATCAAGACCATCCTGGCCAACATGGTGAAACCCTGTCTCCACTAAAAATACAAAAAATGTAGCTAGGCATGGTGGCGGGTGCCTGTAGTCCCAGCTACTCAGGAGGCTGAGGGAGAAGAATCATTTGAACCCAGGAGGTGAAGGTTGCAGTGAGCCGAGATCGAACCACTTCACTCCAGCCTGGCGAGAGCAAGACTCCATCTCAAAAAAAAAAAAAAATTGGGGCAGTGCATATATACATAAGTATATATATTTATGGGTTACATGAGATATTTTGATATAAACAATGTGAAATAAGCAAATCATGGAGAATGGGGTATCCATCCCCTCAAGAATTTACCTTTGAGTTACAAACAACCCAATTACATTCTTTATTTTTAAATGTATAATAAAGTTGTTATTGACTATAATCATTCTACTGTGCTATCAAATAGTAGGTCTTATTCATTTTTTCTTTCTTTTTTTTTTTTTTTTTTGCCCATTAACCATCCCCACCTTCCCCTTCTCAGCCTCTAGCAACTATCCTTTAACTCTCTATATCCATGAGTTCAATTGTTTTGATTTTTAGATACCACAAATAAGTGAGAACATGCATTTGTCTTTCTGTGCCTGGCTTATTTCCTTTAACATAGTGATCTCCAGTTTCACCCATGTTGTTGCAAATGACTGGATCTCATTCTTTTTTATGGCTGAATACTACTCCACTGTGTACATGTACATTTTGTTTATTCACTCATCTGTTCATATACACTCAGGTGGCTCCCAATTCTTAGCTATTGTAAACAGTGCTGCAACAAACACAGGAGTGCAAATATCTTAATATACTGATTTCCTTTTTGGGGGGTATATGCCCAGCAGTGGGACTGCTAGATTGTATGGTAGCTCAATTTTTAGTTTTTTGAGGAACCACCAAACTTTTCTCCATAGTGGCTGTACTAATTTACATTCCCACCAACAGCGTAGAAGGGTTCCCTTTTCTCCACATCCTCACCAGCACTGGTAATTGCCTGTCTTTTGGATATAAGCAATTTTAACTGGAGATGACATCTCATTGTAGTTTTGATCTCCATTTCTCTGATGATCAATGATGTTGAGCACCTTTTCATGCTCATGCCTGTCTGCCATTTGCATGTCTTTTGAGAAACGTCTACTGAAATCTTTTGTCCATTTTTTGATTGAATTATTAGATTTTTTTCCCTATAGAATTGTTTGAGCTCCTTATATATTCTGGTTATTAATCCCTTGTCAGAAGGGTAGTTTGCAAATATTTTCCCCCATTCTGTGGGTTGTCTCTTCACTTTATTGACTATATCCTTTCCTGTGTAGAAGATTTTTAGCTTGATGTGATTTTTTTTTTAGTTTTTATTTTTTACCTAATTGTATGCTTAGCATCAAGTCAAAACAATAAGTATTGATGAAGTCTTAGTATTCTGGGGACAGATAATATTTTGGAAAAAAGGCATAAAGTGCTAGAGTGAGAGACTTGGAATAGGAAGAGAGCACACCTTGATACAGAAGTAGTAAACTGAAGACAAAGTGGAAATACTCCAAATGAAAAACAAATGACCTCTTCAAAAATCTTCCTGAAAACCGACCACATGCAAAGAAAAATAAATCTCTCTTCTTTTTTACATAAGTTCCTTATTCCTATGGCCCCAAATTAAGGCATATATTGGGAATTAAACTGTCTGGCCTGGAAACTTTTTGAAATACCCTGAAATTTCCCCAAAATACCAGAAAGTACTAAGATATCAAAACAAACTCCAATATCAATGGATACAAGGTTTTAAATAAGACAAAGCTTTAAACTGAGCTTTGGAAATATCTATCAAAATGAAAACTGTATGTACTCTTGATTAAGCAATCTCACTGCTAGGGATATATAGTATCCAACCTTATGGGTTTATTCACAGACATTCATCAAAGAAGAAAGTATAAGGGTGTTTGCTACAACCCTTCAATGGGAAAAGACTGGAAACACATTTAAGCATCCATAGACAGGGGACTTGTTACATTAATTATGACTCAACCATACAATGGAACACATGCAGCCATTAAAAGGAATGAGGTTAGCTTTATGTGCTGGTTCTCCAAGATATATTAAGTGAAAAAAAATCAAGGACAACTATGTAGATAGTAAGATCCTTTCTATATATATATATATATATATACACACACACACACACACAAATACACACATACACACACACACACACACACACACACATATATATATATATATTTTTTTTTTTTTTTTTTTTTTCCTGGTAAGAAACTTAACTGGAATTTGGAAAATGAAATAAGAAAGGATCTTCATGAAGAAGACTAATTTTGACTTTTTATTATTCCTTTTTCATGTACCAACATCTTTTCTTTCTTTAAGGTTCCAGCAAGCTAACAGGGTATGAGTAACAGAATTGACTCTAGGTCTTGTTTTTCTTCTTTATTTTAAAACAAAGACTTAGTGTTATTTTAAGACAAGTTTCAAAGACAAAGTGAGTCATACCTCTATCATATACCTCAACCTGTCTCTGGCCAGGAAATTTTACCAGGTCCATGGAAAAAGGGAACAGGACAAAGCTACATTTATTAATTAAAAAAAGATTAAGTAGAAAAAACACATTGGTATTGTCCTTGCACCTCCCTTCTCTGCCATTATGGTTTTAACCTTTCCCACTGAAACTCTTCAGTGGTCTCAGTCAAAGCTCTCACGTGCCTCACTGCATATTCAAAAATCTAAATACAACAAAAGGTTCCAAGCTCAAAAGCTAACACATGCCATATCCCTCTCCTAATTTCATTATTTTTAGGGAGGATCAGCTAAGTGTAAAGAAAGAAAACTGAGGTAGTCAAGCCACACTAGTAAGTGAATAATTAACTGTCTCCTCCTGTTAACTCCTCAAAAAGCCAACTGCTTTCTAATCCAAATGTGTGTATAATTAATGGAAAGTCAGGGGTTAGGGATACGACACAGAAGAGGAAAGAAATAATGCTTCCTTTAAATCTTATTACTCACATGGAAGACTGATTTGGAAGGGGAAAAAAACTAAACAATTAATTTCAGCTTCAAGGAACCCCTGTCCAACTGGAGAGAAAAGAAAATACGTGGAGTAATAAGCCACGCTGAGCTCCCTGTGAAGACCCTTTATCTCGCAGAGACCTTAGGCAGCTGATACCACAGAGTACAAAATGGCAGCGCTCTTAAGAACCAAGACAGGCTGGACAATGATGTCCGAGGGCTAATTCAGCTAAGAATGAGAGGCAATCCTTCCTCTGCACTTCAAGTTACCCACAGCAGAGAATGGTGAAAACTACAACAGAGCAGGAAAGAGAAAGGAAGGAGACCAACTAAAGCCAATTTCTCCTAAATCTCCCTTTCACAGATTACTTTGAATTCTGCATTCTTTCCCCGCTTCCATGATTTATTCTTCCCTCATCACCATCCCTCTGCGAGAGAAACCGGCTACAGGGGTATTTAGGGGGCCACAACACAACTTCCAGTTCCATTGAATTTCCCCTCCCCGCTCCCACTCCCAACCCCACACATACCTAACATCCTTCCTATTGACACGTTTAGTTCAGCTGTGTAAAAGTCTAACTGTAGTGACTTAGGTAACCATCTAGTCATTTAAGCCTAGTGGCAGAGGGGTACTTAAAAAGAATGTAAATTATCTGCCATTACTTTTCTCCTGTCTACGAGAAGAAATAGTTGACTCTTCTTGTGGTCATCTTCGAATTTAATATTTCTAATCAATTATGTGTAAGTAATTAAAAACTAAGCTTTACAGATTTATATTAAGTTGAAACAGAGCAAACAGTTTTGGGTCGGGGCTTTTAATAAGGAATTAAATACACAGGCTTTTAAAACAAATGTTTTTTGACAATTATTTCCAAAACTTGGGGAACTGTCTGGGCTTGTCTTCAGAGGACAAAGTTAACAGAAGCATTACAAATGGACAAGTTGGGTACTATTACTCATTTTTAATCAAATATACAAGGCTCTTAAAAACGCTTCCTTGTTCTACAAGGGCCAATTAAAAATCGGGGAAAAAAAAATGCTTGCTGAGGTTTTCTTAATGGGAGTTTTATACAATTAATGGGGTCTTTCCAAATTAGTATGTTTACGTCTGTATTCTAAAATTCAGAAATTATGAAAACCTGGAGAGGAAAGACAACTAATGTGTGCTGAAATGTAAGACACTGTGCTGGGCACCTTTAAATATATTGCCTTACTTAATACTTAAAATAACCCTCAAGACAGGAACAGCATATCCCCATTTAACAAACTGGGGCTTACCCAAGGATGCATAGCTAAGAAGTAAACTGAGATTTCAAACCAGACTTACCTGACTCAATGCACTTTTTACCTTATCACACTATTTCCTGACTTTAAAAGCCCCTGGACACATTAGGAAGTAGTTGAATTCTCATTGCCCTCTCACCACCTGCTCGTAAGGCCTCTCTATCATCATTGCTTGGCTTGGCAAAGCAATCAAACTGTCCTTAGCTGACTACTCCATCTCATGGCTACCATGGGAGAATGTTCTGACACAGAATCCCCTTTTCTTCTGTGGGAGGACTTGACACTTTCCACATTTTCTGTTTTCCAATTTCTATCTGTTACTCATATCTCAGTGAATTTCTCCTGAGCCATTCTTTCTTTTTCATGGGTTTAAATATATCTTCTTAAGCTACCTTCCTTCCTCTGTTTTCTCAAAGCCTTACCAGGAAAATCTCTCTACCTTCCCATATCCAGTTGGAAATTTAAAAATAATCCTAAATATGGCTAATAAATGTAAAACCAGTCAGTGCTAATGATACACCTGTATCAAAAAAAGAGGGCTGTACAATTTAAAATGAAAACAGATTTGAAGGCTTGTGCTATATGCTCTAAAATTTTTTTTTTTTTTTTTTTTTATTTTTATTTTTTTTGAGACGGAGTCTTGCTCTGTTGCCCGGGCTAGAGTGCAGTGGCCGGATCTCAGCTCACTGCAAGCTCCGCCTCCCGGGTTTACGCCATTCTCCTGCCTCAGCCTCCGGAGTAGCTGGGACTACAGGCGCCCGCCACCTCGCCTGGCTAGTTTTTTTGTATTTTTAGTACAGACGGGGTTTCACCGTGTTAGCCAGGATGGTCTCGATCTCCTGACCTCGTGATCCGCCCGTCTCGGCCTCCCAAAGTGCTGGGATTACAGGCTTGAGCCACCGCGCCCGGCCTTAAAATTTTTTACAGCACCAAGTTCCCTTTCAGAATGTATATGAACTTCCATGTGCCACTTATTACCTTTAATTAATCTGCATTTGAGCATGAAAGAAATAAATATTTCCCACTTAGAGATCCTCCATTTCTATGTATTGAGTTTGGTAGTAATATTATTTTCCATAAACTTTTTTGAATAATATGGAACTTCACCTATGAGTCAAAGCAGGTTATAATAGGCAAGCTTCGGAACCTAATCATTGTCTTTTGTATAAAAAGAGTAATTTTCAACTTAAAATATTCTCACAAATTCAGTAACACCTCTTCCCCCGACTTTGTAACAGAACCCATTCATTTTAAAATGAAACTTCACTTGCAAGCCAAAAGAGAGGCACTCAAAGGAACCTGTTCTGAAAACAGGTAAAAGAAAAAATGCTAGATTTCACAAATTACTTCTGATCCAAAGCACTTTGTTATTTGCAGGATGCCAGTTACATTCACTTGGATATTAACATTTCTAACCTATGTTTCTAACTGTGTGAAATTAGACCTTAAAAATATCAGCATTAGAAATATAAGTTATCAATGAGCCTCCAAATCATTTGGTGAGAGGAAACCCATGATTAACACCAGAACCTTTAACAAATTTGCTATTTGTTATTCTGAAGAAGTTTTGCATTTGCTTTCATCCTTGAAAAGTACAGTTTTGATCTAAGCAGAAACCACTTCATCTCTTATTAAAAAAACAAAATCTATTTCTTGTCTAAGTACATTCAAAGACCTCTTCAGATATATCTCTGTATAACTACCATTTTGTATCTATAAAACATACCTTGTAAACTATGTTAATTTTTAAAGTACTACTATTTCAAAATATCCTAACAGGAACATCATTTATACATTGGGACACAATGGCCTCTGTGATCAGTGCTAACAACAATAAAGGATGTTTAAATAAATACCTATTTCAATAGCTGCTAACACAACTATTAATCAGAAAACTTACACACTAACAATAATCATTTTATATAATATGACTTCAAAAACCTAAAAAGTTTTTTTAAAAAACTATTTTTTCACCACAGAAAAATAATTTATAAATATTTGAATAAGCCAAAGTTAATAGGCATTTCTATACCACACTGAAGCCCCTCTCAAATGAAACAGAATCTAGGCATATTCTGCATTCCAAATATTTATCATCTGTTCTGTAAAACAATGTAACAAGAAGATAGTGTATTTAGAAATACTAAAATATCAAATTTACAGAAATTCAAACAGTTTAAGAAACAGCTATAATTTATCTTAACAAGGAGAGGGGAGGGAAAAGGTTAAAAAAAAAAAAAGTTCCCACAAAGCAGAATCCTACATTCTGTTGGATCTAGTTATTGCATCCATCACATTTTATGCCAATATCAACAATTCAAACATTAATATTCAAACTATAAAGTTTCTGTCTTCTTATATGAGCAAAAGAAATATTTAAAAAATATTTTTAAAAACTTCTTAAAACAAAATGTCCCTGTATACTATGAACAAATGTTAAACACCTAATTTTTTTTTTTTTTTAATTAAATGAGATGGGACTGGGCGCATACCACTATGCCTAGATTGCTAATGGTTATTTTTTTTTTTTTTTTTTGAGACGGAGTCTCGCTCTGTCGCCTGGGCTGGAGTGCAGTGGCCGGATCTCAGCTCACTGCAAGCTCCGCCTCCCGGGTTTACGCCATTCTCCTGCCTCAGCCTCCCGAGTAGCTGGGACTACAGGCACCAGACACCTTGCCCGGCTAGCTTTTTGTATTTTTTAGTAGAGACGGGGTTTCACAGTGTTAGCCAGGATGGTCTCGAACTCCTGACCTCGTGATCCGCCCGTCTCGGCCTCCCAAAGTGCTGGGATTACAGGCTTGAGCCACCGCGCCCGGCCGGTTATTTTTAATACATACTATACAGTAACCAAGACTCATTCTAGAACAACAACAAAAAAGTTAACTGTTTAAATCAACAGCACTTCTTTTTAATGGAAAATATATCTGACTCAAACCTTAATGTGACAGATACCTGGCTATCTCCCCAGAATCTGTTCTCTCCTTCTTATCCAGTAATAAAAATTAAGTGTAACATATGGCTGCCTAGATCAGAGTCACTTACTTCCCAGCCTCCTTTGCAGCTGGTTGTGACATGTGACAAAGTTAAAACCAAAGGGATCTGAGTGAAAGTGATATACACAAACTCCTCTTAAAGGTAAACAGAATGCCCTTCTCTTTTTCTTGTTATCAGCAGACACAATGGTAACCATTCTCGCCCACAATATAGAAACTGCACATAAAAAGAGCAGAGCAAGACAAAGGAGCCCTGGGATATAGTGATTCTGCAGCCTCCATATACTCTCAAGATAGTTTACACAGACTTTTCAAGTAAATTCAAATATATTTCTACCTTTCTAAGCCTCAGTCACAGTAGCCAAGCCTATATACTTAAGTGATTACTGAATTATCTATAAGACTGCTTCCTTATATTAGTGCAGGCATACACACATGTACAGATGTATAGAAACTGATATGGTTTTTCCACATTTTAAAAATTATATAGCAAACACCATTAAACTTGACTAACATGCCTAACTTTCCTCAGTGTGAAAACAGTTTCTTTGAAAATTCTGGGAAATTTAATATGAGTGTCTATGTGTTCAGGATAGGGGGTAAAAAATGCTATACCCTGTTGAGAAAAAGTGTTAAACCAAGAAAATAACTCTCAATTCAATTTCACTTAAGATTACACATTTTTGTGTGAGTTAGAGTCTAAAATGACATCATTATTCATCTCTTAAATTTGTTTCCTCAAGAAAAAAACTATTTTCTTCCAAATATAAATACCAAAACTTTAAGAAACTATTATATAAATTCAGTATAAAATTCTAGCAGCTAAACACAATGACTTCATATTTGAAAAAACTTGTTTATTCAAGATTATGAAATATAAGTATTAAAATTACCTGAGACTAAGGTAAAACTGAAGACTTCAAGGAAGGGAATGCTGTAGAGTTGAAAAAGAAATCATGGTTGAGTTTCTACCGTTCATAGGCTTCAGAAATCCTCAATACCACCTTAATCACTTATGCCATCCAATTCCTACAATAAACGCACACACAACAAACATTATTAACGGTAGGAAAAAATACTATACAAATATAATATGTGCAAATTGGTATGAATACTGAAATGAAAATTCTTTCTAAATATAGTAAGTTATGACTCAATGATCAATGTACTGACTTGTTTTTATGTTTGAAATTGGGAAAATGCAATAGTAGTAAGTAGACGGTAAATGAGAAATAAACTTGGCCTTATAAAGAACAACTGCCGGCCGGTCACGGTGGCTCATGCCTGTAATCCCAGCACTTTGGGAGGCCAAGGCAGGCAGATCACAAGGTCAGGAGATCGAGACCATCCTAGCTAACACGATGAAACCCCATCTCTACTAAAAATACCAAAAATTAGCAGGGCGTGGTGGCGGGCGTGTATAGTCCCAGCTACTCGGGAGGCTGAGGCAGGAGAATGGCATGAATCTGGGGGGCGGAGCTTGCAGTGAGCCAAGAATGCACCACTGCACTCCAGCCTGGGCAACAAAGCGAGACTCTGTCTCAAAAAAAAATAACAAAAAACAATTGCCTAGATGTGGAATCTACAGCCTCAAAGATACAGGATATTCAAGGAAATTCAGAGAATTACAGACCTAAAAGGTTAGAAAAAACAAAACTTAAGAAACTACTTACAAACACTAATCATATCTGCTTTGTTAAAGTTTATGAAGTGAAGACAGAAGAAACACAATGGCAGGCCTTACAAACAAACAGAACTAATGGCATGCCAAAACTTAAAAGAAACTATTATATAAATTCAACATAAAATTCTAGTGGCCAAAAACAATAGAAACAATTATGGTCATAAAATCAGATTAAATATTATCAGCAAGATTACCACTGACAGGAAAAAGCTGACAAAAAAGATAGATAAAAATATATGGAAAATTTTTAGCACATTCAAAACAAAAACAGAGTATAGGCTATACACAGGAAGAAAACTTCCTGACAGTGAGTATTCAGAGCATAGTTAACAGACTAAAGATTTTATGGAATTTCCTACCCTGGAGGTTCTTAAAATATTAGATTCCTATCTATCAAGAATAGTTTGCATACACTCCTTCACAAGAAGTGTGGAGACCAGATGATACATGAAAGATCCTATGATTTTACATTAGTTTATGATGGTGCAAAGGCAAAAAGAATAGTCTTTCCCACCTACATCCATATCAGTAAGGATTTCCTCTTTGAACTTAAGAAAGTATATTAATTCATTTTTTAAAACACATTTCAACAGTTTACATATTTTTTTAAAAGTTCAAATTCTTTTTTCTTTTTTTTTTTTGAGACAGAGTCTCACTCTGTCGCCCAGGCTGGAGTGCAGTGGCCAGATCTCAGCTCACTGCAAGCTCCGCCTCCCGGGTTTACGCCATTCTCCTGCCTCAGCCTCCCGAATACCTGGGACTACAGGCACCTGCCACCTCACCCGGCTAGTTTTTTTTTTT
>NC_045435.1:41443297-41492643 GCF_002776525.5 Piliocolobus tephrosceles
TTTTTTTAGTAGAGACGAGGTTTCACCGTGTTAGCCAGGATGGTCTCAAACTCCTGACCTCATGATCTGCCCGTCTCGGCCTCCCAAAGTGCTGGGATTACAGGCTTGAGCCACCATGCCTGGCCTGTTCAAATTCTTTTTTTTTTTTTATTTTATTTTATTTTTTTTTATTATACTTTAAGTTCTAGGGTACATGTGCATAACGTGCAGGTTTGTTACATATGTATACATGTGCCATGTTGGTGTGCTGCACCCATCAACTCGTCAGCACCCATCAATTCATCATTTATATCAGGTATAACTCCCCAATGCAATCCCTCCCCCCTCCCCATGATAGGCCCCATTGTGTGATGTTCCCCTTCCCGAGTCCAAGTGAGCTCATTGTTCAGTTCCCACCTATGAGTGAGAACATGTGGTGTTTGGTTTTCTCTTCTTGTGATAGTTTGCTAAGAATGATGGTTTCCAGCTGCATCCATGTCCCTACAAAGGACGCAAACTCATCCTTTTTTATGGCTTCAAATTCTTATAGAGCTATTCACCTCTCAGTACTTTTGCATTTCAGAATTTTCCTGGATATTCACGCATATCTCTTTTTCCAGATACACTTTTGTGCAAAATAAAATTTCTTTTTCTCAATAGGATTGTATCATATATAAACTATAGTGAAATGACAACAGTAACAATAAAAGGGGAGTGGCTCATCACAATCCAGAGTTGTTACAATATATTATGTAAAATATATATTATAGATATGTTAAATATGTTAAAAGTAACTCATGTTTTAAAGTTTTTTAATTATGAAAAACCACAATCAACAAATAAGAGATCCTCAACAAAGATGCAGAAATTATGTAAAAGAACCAAATGGAAATCCTGAAGTTTAAGAACACAGTAACAGAAATAAAAAATTCATCAGAAGGGCTCAACAGATTTATGGCAAAAGAAAATCACTGACTTTTAAGATACATCAATAGAAACCATCTACTCTGAAAAACAAGAGTGGAAAAAGATGGAAGTAAAATGAACAGAGCCTCAAAGGCATGTGGAACAACATTCAGCTTACCAACATTTTGAGTACCAGGAAAGAAGGGCAGAAAAAAAAATTAATAAAATATTGGCCAAAACGTGACAAATTTACTTTCTTTTTTTTAAGATGGAGTCTCGCTCAGTCACCCAGTCTGGAATGTAATCGTGTGATCATGGCTCACTGCAACCTGTGCCTCCCAGGTTCAAGTGATTCTCCTGCCTCAGCCTCCCAAGTAGCTGGGATTACAGGAACCCGCCATCATGCCTGGCTAATTTTTGTATTTTTGTAGAGACAGGGTTTCACCATGTTGGCCGAGCTGGTCTTGAACTCCTGACCTCAGGTGATGTGATCACCTTGGCCTCTCAAATCCCCACCTGTGCTGGGATTATAGGTATGAGCCACCATGCCTGGCCCCAAATTTAATTTTTCTAAGGAAAATAAATCTACAGATCTAAGAAGCACAATGAATTTCAAGTAGGAAAACATAAAGCAACCTACAACTGGACACAACGTAGTCAAACTTGTTGAAAGCAAACACAAGGAGAAAAATCTTGAAAGTAGGAAGAGAATAATGATTCAGCATATGCAGAGATTAGTGGCTAACTTCCAGTTAAAAACAATAGAGACAACAAGACAGTGAAATCACATATTCAAAGAGCTGAAAGATACAGCTGTCAACCAAGAAGGCAGCAAAACTATCCTTCAAAAATGAAAAACTATTCCCAGATAACCAAAAATTGAGACAATTGTTTTTGCTAGCAGACCTGCCTTAAACAAACACCAAAGGAAGCCCATCAAGCTGAAAGGAAAAGACATCAGACTTAAATACAAAGAAAGAATTGAAGAGCACCAGAAATGGCAAATATGTGGGTTAATTCAAAAAAGACTCTATAAACATATTTTTCTCATTTCTTCCTTCCTTTAAAACACCTAAGAACGTATAAAGCAATGATGACAAGACTGTACTACTGGGTTTATAATATATATAGAAGTATATTATAATAGTGGTACAATAAAGAAGAGATAAAAATGGACCTACATTGGAGGAAAGTTTCTTTATCTTACTGATAATAAGCAGCCTGTTAAAATGCATAATCCTGACAGCAACCACAAAGAAAATATCTTTAAAAATACACAGTTAAAAAAAAAATCACTGGAGTAATTAAAATGGCACACTAAAAAGTATTTAACACAAAAGGCAATAGAGGAAACAAAGGAACAAAAACATAGGAGATACCTATCTATATCTATGTAGATATATATATATATAAAGGACCATATCATATATAAACCACAGTGAAATGACACTATATATACTTGCTTTACATATGTATAGATATCTTTTTATATATGTATATAAATATGTATATATATATATTGTGTGTGTGTGTGTGTGTGTGTAGCAGGTACCAAAATGGCAAATGTAAATCCAACTATATCCCTAATTAAATATGAATGGTCTAAATAGTCCAATGGAAAGGCAACGACTGTCAGAAAGGAGAGAAACACAAATTCCAACTATATGCTGTCAACAAAAGACATATCCTACATTCAAAACCAAAAGTAAAAGGATGGGGAAAAAAAGGATATACTATAGAAGCAGTACCCATAAGAAACAGAATGGCTATATTAACATCAGATAAAACACACTGTAAAACTATAGAGACAACGAAAGACATTTCATAATAATAAACAGTCAAAACATCAGGAAGATATAACAATTGTGTATGTATCTAAAAAGAGTCCCAAAATAATGAAGCAGTAACTAACATGATTGAAAGGAAAAATTTAAAATTCAACAATTATATTTGGAGATCTCAATGTCTCACTCTAAATAAGTGATATAATAATTAGACAGAAAACTAGAAAGGACAGAGAAGACCGGAACCACACTATCAACCAACTATACGTAAGTGGCATATATTGAAAACACTACCAAACAATACTAGAATACATAGTGTTTTAAAACATTCTCTAGGACAGGCCACATGCTGGGCCATAAAATGAGTCTCACTAAATTTAAATGGATTGAAGTCATAAAAATATGTTGTCTGAGCCGCACAAGGTGGCTCACGCCTGTAATCCCAACACTTCGGGAGCCTGAGGTGAACAGACTGCTTAAGCCCCGGAGTTCAAGACCAGCCTGGGCAACACAGCAAGACCCTGTCTTATAAACAAATACATTTATATGTTCTCTAACCATACCAGAATTGAATTTGATATCAACTAAAAAACTGGGAAATCCACGAACATTTGGAAATTAAACTTCAAACTTCTAAATAACAAAGACAAAATGTAAAGGGAAATTAGAAAATATTTTTAACTGAATGAAAATGAAAACAAATATCAAAATTTACAGGATGCAGCTAAAGCAATACTTAAAATATACAGCTTTAAATATATATTTGAAGAGTTTCATATATATCTTATCAAAACATGTGAACTGATTCAAATACTCTTTCTTATTCTTCCATAGAGTTTCAAATTTTTTTTAAGTAATACGCTCCCAGGCATTTTAACTTTGTAGTTGTCATTATGAATGTATACCTCTTCTTCCGTCATAAGTCCCAATACCTATTATTTATATTTTAAAAGATAATTATAGGCCGGGCGCCGTGGCTCAAGCCTGTAATCCCAGCACTTTGGGAGGCCGAGACGGGCGGATCACGAGGTCAGGAGATCGAGACCATCCTGGCTAACACAGTGAAACCCAGTCTCTACTAAAAAAATACAAAAAACTAGCCGGGCGAGGTGGTGGGCGCCTGTAGTCTCAGCTACTCGGGAGGCTGAGGCAGGAGAATGGCGTAAACCCGGGAGGCGGAGCTTGCAGTGAGCTGAGAACCGGCCACTGCACTCCAGCATGGGCGATAGAGAGAGACTCCGTCTCAAAAAAATAAAAATAAAAATAATTATTTATGTATATTCATTTTCTTCCTAAAGACACCTGGCCAAACTAATTTAAGAAAAAGAAGAAAAAGAAACAAAAGTCAAAGTATGATAAGTTAGAGATTCATGTTATTCAGAGATGCTATAACCTGAAGGGAAAAGTGAGCCCTATAATCAATGATAAAGACCTTTTAAATCTAACACAGAACTGTTCTCCACTGCCCACCTCAGTCATGGAAGATGAGATTAGTACATTCAACAATAAAAAATGAAAACTTCTGTTGGGCAAAATAATAAAATCAAAAGATGAGCAAAACTTGAGCAAAAGTAATCTGTCTAATAAATGACAAGAGGCTCACAAAGAAATGGTAAATATTTAAAGTGATGAAAATACTCTAATTAGCCAGATCTGATCATTACACAATGTAAGCATGTAACAAAATACAGAAAAAGTGTTTATTGTGAACATACACTATTTTTAATAGTGTATAAAATTTAAATATACACCATGTATGTTACCATAAATATACACTATATATGTGTCAAGTAAAAATAAAAAACATTACACCCTCATAAGTGTATACAATTGTCAACTGGAAAACTTTAAAAAAAAATGACAAGAGGCTCCTTTCCTTAATATACAAAAACATAAAAGAGCTCCATAAAAGGGCAAAGCACATGACCAAATCAGTAACTGAAAACATACATTATGGCCAATAATAAGGGGGAAAATCTTCAAACTCATTCGTAAGAAAAGCAAAGCTAATCAACAAAAAACTGACAAATATTAAAAAGTTTAACACTAGCTAGTGTTGTCAAAGAGATACAGAGATCCCCTCTCTCACAGACTAGTGATATTTGGCCTTCTTTTTAGAGTTAGGCAATTTATCCACCAAATTGTTAAATGTACATAATCTTCAGTCCAATAATTTTTCCCTTCGGAATTTATACTACAGATATATATATATATAATTTTTTTTAAAATTTAAGACAGAGTCTTGCTCTGTTGCCCAGGCTGGAATGCAGTGGTGGCATCTTGGCTCACCGCAACCTCCGCCTCCTGGGTTTAAGCAATTCTTCCACCTCAGTCTCCCGAGTAGCTGGGATAATAGGCACCCACCACCATGTCTGGCTAATTTTTGTATTTTTAGTAGAGCTGGGGTTTCACCACGTTGGCCAAGCTAGTCTCGAACTCCTGACCTCAAGTGATCCACCTGCCTTGGCCTCCCAAAGTGCTGGGATTACAGGCATAAGCCACCACACCTAGCCAGATACATTTTTAAATATGTGCAAAGGTGTACCCAAGAATATTCACTGCATCATCATTTACAATAGCAAAAAAAAGAGGCTAAATATCCGTAAGTAGATGACTAGTTAGAAAAATCATGATATGTCCAAATATTAGAATACTATGCAGCATAAAATGAGAAGGAATGATTTGCAAAAATGTGGAAGTTTATTTTTTTAATATTACTGAATAATATGGTGTGATCCCATTTGTGTAAAAAAATGTGTAAATATAAGCACACACATAAATGCTTGTATATGTATAGAAATTGTCTGCAAGGATATACAATGATTATACTGAATAGGGAGGGGTTGGAAAGCCTTTTCTCGATGTTATAACATTCTCTACTGCCTAAGTGTATACACCTATTGTAATAAACATGAGTAAAGAAGTGAAAAATTTTGAACATAACAATTATCAGAAGATGAGGAAAAACTAGAAAAATCCTAAAATATGGCCACTGAAACTCCAAATAATTTCAATCTACAAGGTGAAAAAGAATTCTCAGGCTGAGCACAGTGGCTCAGGTCTATAATCCCAGCACTTTGGGAGGCCAAGGCGGATGGATTGCTTGACTTGAGCTCAAAAGTTCAAGATCCGCCTGGGCAACATGGCAAAACGCTATCTCAACAACAAAAAAAAAAAACACAAAAGTTAGCCAGGTAGGGTGGCCTGTGCCTGTGGTCCCAGTTACTTGGGAGGCCTGAGGTGGGTGGATCACTTGAGCCCCACAGACAGAGGTTGCAGTGAGCGAAGATCACACCACTGTACTCCAGCCTGGGCAACAGGGCAAAACCCTATCTCAAAAAAAAAAAAAAAAAAAATTCTCAAAAAACAAATTTCAAAATGCACAGAGAAACTTCAGAATTTTTATGATCAGGCCGGGTACAGTGACTCACACCTGTAAGCCTAGCACTTTGGGATGCTGAGGCAAGAGGACTACTTGAGTTCAGGGGTTCAGGACCAGCCTGGGCAACATAGTCGAGACCCTGTCTCTATAAAAAAATTTAAAAACTTAAAAATACAACAAATAGAATAATTTTTATGATCATTCAAAATTGACATGAGTATGTGCCACCGACAGATATGTAAACTCCTTGAAAACTGTTAGATATTTTCTTTCATGTTGTATGAAAGATAAAAGCATAGGTTTAATATATGCACCAACATAGGCCAACAAGAAAGGAGAGGATCATAAAGGAAATGAGGCCTAAAAGAAGATATGCAAGTAATCTTAAGAGAAGATAATGGACTTCATCTTATAAAATTAACAATGTTATTTTCTATGTACATATGCCCATATCTACATATTATTTATAATATTTATAATAGTGATATCATGTTATTTACATGAATATAAAAAGAAAAGGGATTGGCCATAAATGCACACTTATACCCAACAGTTATTGTAAGTATGTGTAGTAACATGAGCATCTATCACAGGTAAAAATTAAAGATTGAGTCAAACAATGCTGAATTACCTCCATTAAATATGTCAGGCAAATGCCCATCCCGCCAGATCACGTGCTTAAATTTTCAAGCTGCTGATTCCTCCCTCTATCCTACAAAAGTACACAAATACAGGTTATCCCCCAAAAGAATCAGAATTAAACATAGTCTTAAAGTCAGGTAAAATTGTTACATTTAAGTGTCCTAAGTCTAACAAAATTCTTTCCACGGTACATACTGTTAAATAAAATTAGTAACAACTAACACTTAGTCTGAGTGCAATGACCCATCAATGCTAAATGATATTACAACAATGACTCAGATACAAATTGGACTTTTTCAAACTTAACTTCCAGTGAAGGATTAAGATTTCTTTGAAGTCAGGACAATAACCTTGACAATCATCTTAAATATCCTAAAATAGGAAGGAAAGCACAAATGTGTTTCATTAAAATCATATTCTGATACTCTCCAACACTCAAATAGCACTATTTTCTTGATAAACTCTTACAGTAACATTTCCCTCAGCTGAAAAAATCTAAATATATTAAGGATGCAGTTTTTGAAAATACAAACATAAGAATCTTAAAAGTTCAAAGCAAAAGGTATTTAACAACGCTAAAATGGTCCATCAATATTTTTTAAACATCATGCTATAATCGACCTTTTAGCAGAGACTAACACAGAAAATTAACATTCCACATTGGTATTATTGCATTGATACCAACCACAGATCACTTTATTCATGTAATTGGGATTTTTCCCAGGTATATTAAATGAAAGTAATGAAGACTGAAAGTTGAATTATCAGAAATAAGGAACAAGCCAAATATAATTTTATTCAGAAACAATAGGTAAAGCATTTTATGTAACAGTCCTAATACAAGTTTAGGGATCCATAAATACTTTGCACATCAATAAAAGCCATAAATGTAAAAGCAGGGTATTTTCTAGAAATTGATAATCTCTAGAAAATAACCAAGTATATCAACTCAAGGTTGTATTTACATATGCTTTATCAAGAAACTACAAACAGTACAGTCTTTCTGATAATTTAGCATTTTCCAGTACTTAGTCAGTAGCTTTGTTATTGAGCTAGTTACAAGCAAAATAATCTACTTTAAAATACTTTATTTCTACTAAGCTCCTAATTGCCTGCCTCAATGTTTTGTAGCCAAGCATTCAAAAGCATATATATGTCATTCCTCTCAATTATGCAAAGTTATTTTAAGTACATACTTCTATAGCAAGAGTACCAAAAAGATAATAAAAGCTATAAAACTATACTACTAAGTTAGACACTATTAAAAATGGGTAAAGTAAAGCAAAATTATGTTAAATTAGGTCTAAAGCTGCCTCTCTGGGTAGCCAAAACCTAACTTACTATGTAAACAAACTGCTACCTAATTTAAGAGTATATTTTTGTAACAAGTAGCTGAGTCTCAGCAAATCACAGTAGCCAAGCCTCAGCCAATTACAGACTGTCACCTGATAAGACTATGTCCACATAAGGCAAATGCCAAGAGGTAACCAATCAAGCTATTTCTGCTTGTCACTTGCTTTTTCTGTGTATAAATACTGCCTGCCTATGTTGCTGGGTGGAGGTCTCCAAACCTCTTCTGGTTCAGAGTGCTGCCTGATTTATGAATAGTTCTTTGCACAGATATGCTCTGCTAAATTTGTCTAAAGTTCTTCTTTTTTTTTTTTTTTTTGAGACAGAGTCTCGCTCTGTCGCCCAGGCTAGAGTGCAGTGGCCGGATCTCAGCTCACTGCAAGCTCCGCCTCCCGGGTTCACGCCATTCTCCTGCCTCAGCCTCCTGAGTTGCTGGGACTACAGGCGCCCGCCACCTCGCCCGGCTAGTTTTTTGTATTTTTAGTAGAGACGGGGTTTCACCGTGTTAGCCAGGATGGTCTCGAACTCCTTACCTCGTGATCCACCCGTCTCGGCCTCCCAAAGTGCTGGGATTACAGGCTTGAGCCACCGCGCCCGGCTAAAGTTCTTCTTTTAACAACTGTTTCTGCATTACACTGCCGCTGTTCAGTATTCTATTAGAATATTATATATTCTGTACATATACTGCTATATACATTACTATATCCAACTTTTAGAATTGCTAATTACAAGAATAAAATTGAATAGAAAAGGACACTGCAAAGCCTATATACGGGGAAAAAATGTCTTCACATTATGCATTTTAACATTATGAGTCTTTTTAAAAGTTGATGTGATGTATCTACTCCACAATCAGGATATTATTACACAACTCATCATGAGCTAGTAACATCTACAGACTGGACAAATATTTTTGAAATCTTAATATTCAGTCGAACACATTTTCACAAAAAGCACACTCACCTTCTTGCATCACATTTTATTGAAAGCACTAAATTACTGCTGTCATACATCAAAGAATATAACTTAGATATGTAAAAAGAAAACAAAAATAAAATAGTGAAGCAAGAAGGAAAAGGAAACATGCATACACACAAAATAATATAACCTCAAAGTATAAATTTATAAACAGAAATTCTGGAATGTCTTTCCCACACAACCATTCCTCTACCATGTAAACCCACAATTACCCCCAAGTCACCTGTCACATAGTCTGTCTCTGGAACCCTAATTCATTTAGCATCATCTACTAATTTCATATCTTCAAGCTTCTATCCCCCTTTCTCCTCTTCCACTCCTCTCAACCAAGAATGGGGAGAAGTGGCCGGGCGCGGTGGCTCAAGCCTGTAATCCCAGCACTTTGGGAGGCCGAGACGGGCGGATCACGAGGTCAGGAGATCGAGACCATCCTGGCTAACACGGTGAAACCCCATCTCTACTAAAAATACAAAAACTAGCTGGGCGAGGTGGCGGGCGCCTGTAGTCTCAGCTACTCGGGAGGCTGAGGCAGGAGAATGGCGTAAACCCGGGAGGCGGAGCTTGCAGTGAGCTGAGATCCGGCCACTGCACTCCAGTCCGGGCGACAGAGCAAGACTCCGCCTCAAAAAAAAAAAAAAAAAAAAACAAAGAATGGGGAGAAGAGAACCTACTAAGCTAGAAACCGAAACCATGCAAATACAAAAACGCAGATATAAAATTACTTGGACAACCACCCAAGTCAGTTCAGATCTTCCTCTTTGCTTGCCCTACTACCCCACTTCAGCAGTCAGTGAATATTCCTGCTTAGCAATTCTTTTAACATTTTGCTGGCTAAATAATCTTTGATTATAAACACTTGGGCAGATATAAACAGATTAAGACTAAAAATATACAGATGTTCCTTGACTTATGATGAGGTTATGTCCCAATAAGTAACAAGTTTATGCCTATAACTAAATGCCTATGCCTTTTGCATCATCATGAAGTCAAAAAATCCTAAATCAAACCATTGTAAGTAGGGAACTATTGTATTTTAAAGTAGGAGTTTTATTGTATCTATGCTATCAATCAAGATAGCAGTTGCTTCCTATCAACCAAGGACAGCAAATGTTAATAGATATACAATAGTATACATAAAGACTTTTCATTTTACATGGTACAAACTTGTATACCTATATAATATTTAAGGAAATTTTCTACTAATGCCAATTTGAATAATTACGGCACAGAAATAAAATACATAAATATTTCGCAGAGACCGTTAGCTACCACCCTTCCACTATTTAGCTTTGATAGACTGGCAATGTTCCAATATACTTACTAGCAGGTGGTCCAATGTATTAATTAAGCCAACATTTTTGTCATTAATTTAGTCAACATTTTTTATCACATGATATATATTTACAACACTTTAAGATTCCTAAGACATAATAAAATACCCTGGTCTCTGTCCAAAGGCATTCATAATTTAGCAAGGATGATAAGCACATACAGAGTAAATGTTTGTGATAATAATGTGATACAATTGAAACATAAGCAATTTATCATGGAAAAGTCAAAGCAGTGAGCAATTAACTCTTCCTTTGCTACCTTTTCAAAAGAAAAGGAAGAAGGTGATCTCTTAATGTTGATTCCACATGTAAGAATATATGCAATATATAAGTAATGAATATATGCTTTGGACTCTGCTCAGTAGTGTTCCTAGGACACTACAGGTATCAACTCAATCAAAACAACAAGCCTATGAGATTGGTATTGTTATTATTCACATTTTACAGATGACAAAACTAAAACGTTATATAATTTACTAAAGAATATGAAAGTAGTAAGAGGCAGAACCAATCTCCTTATAAGGGTCTACAAGGCCTTACATGCACTACTGTGCTTATCCCCCACCCATCAATGACCACCTCCACCACTACCCACCCTCATCTTTCAGACCTCATTTTCTATCCTCTCCCCTTGTTCACTCCACTCAAGCAGCAGTGACCTGACCTCCTTATTGTCCTAGAATCTCCAGCATGCAGCAGAATCTACTGCACTGGCTGTTCCTCTGTCTGGAACACTCTTCCTCGAGAGATCTTTGTAACTAAATCCTTTAGCTACTACAAAGTCTTGCTAAAGTCTTGTTAATGAGGCCTCTTCCAGTCACACCATTTAAAATTACAACATCCCACCATATACACTCAATCCCCCTTTTATCCTGTTATACATTTTGCACAGTACTGCCCACCTCCTAACATATTACACAACCGACTTATTTATGTTTTTTTTTTCTGCCCTAACTATAAGCTACACAAGAGAAAAAATTTTTGTCTGTTTTATCCACTGATATATCCCAAGTGCCTAAAACAGTGCCTTACACATAAGAGACGCAGTATTTTTAAAATTATTAGTAAAGCTGGAATTTCCTCCCAGGAAAAATCAGGCTCTAGAAGCTTAACCACCATACAACACTCTCTTTCTAATTATGGAATCATAGATAACAAAACTAAGGCATGCAGAAAAGTCACCCAAGGTCACATTAACCTAATAAAATGGTGAAACTTGGTCTCAAAACCAGCCTAAACGGAGTTTGGCAACATTACGTTACCCTTAGAATTTCCAGAAAAAGACTTGACTGTCTTAAAAATAAAAGAAATTTCAACATACTGATAAGTCTACTATGAACTTTATGAAACACTGTATCCAATGCACCATGGTAATTCTTAGCAACATAAATAGGTTAGTCCAATCTAACTTAATTTCCATTCTTTGTTTAAAAATAATGCTAGTAACAAATTTCAGAAGTACTCCTTCAGAAGAGCTACAAAAACTGCATGCACAATGCAACAGATAGGAAGAGCTTCTTTCGTATTTTCAAATATTTCACATTTCATGTTTTCAAATATTTCACATTTCATGTAGACAGTTTCTACTGATACAATATTTTCAAAGTATATCTTTATGTTGTTTGCAGAGTATACTTTTAGCCCACCAAATTATGTTTTAACTGTCATCTTTGCCTAGAAAAGTAAAATTGCTAAAGATGAAGTTTTATGAATTAACGTAGCAAGATCCAGATAAAAGATGTGTTAGAAGAAACTCCCACAAAAATTCTGTCAAGAATATAAATTTCTAAGGCAATAAATAAAACCTTAATGTTACTCCTAAGTATGATCATCCTTTGAAAAGCCATTCATTGATAAAGAACATAGTTCTTGGTTAACTAAGGTAATCTTTCTAGAAAATCATTTTTAAAGTTTCAATGAAATGTGTAATGCTTACACATTTTAACTGTTTATACTCCCAGGAGCTCTATCAAATAAAAAGGCTACCACTGCCCTTTAAATCAAAAGCCCAAAGCAATGAAAGGATAAATTACAGCACACATGGTATAAGAATCTGAAACTAAAAATGCTTACAGTCCTTTAGCATCTTTTAACTAGAGCACATTTTACACATTATACATTTACACATTAGTCAAGTTATATTTTTAAATTAGTTCTTACTTTTATGACTTAATGAGGCTTTTTGAATGATGTTTTAAAAAGAATAAAAACTTGTTCCAGGCAAGAGATTTCTACGAATTTGTTTTCAATCTCTATAGAGTGACAATGCAAAGAACAGATGAACGTGTTCTTTAAACTTGTAATAACTGCTTTGAAATTTAAAGTTATTAAGATTCCCCCTAAGGAGTTACACTTTATATATTTTGAACTAAATGATATCTGAATGGCCTAATAGTATATTATTCATAACCATATCTATCCCAAGGAGGGACGGCAGCCCAGTAAATTCAAACCAACCACCCCAGAAACCACTTTTTTTTTTTTTTTTTTTTTGAGATGTAGTCTTGCTCTGTCACCAGGCTGGAGTGTGGTGGCATGATTTCAGCTCACTGCAATATCCACCTCCCAGGTTCAAGCGATTCCCCTGCCTCAGCCTACTGCATAGCTGGGACTACAGGCGCGCACCACCAAGCTCGGCTGATTTTTTGTATTTTAGTAGAGATGGGACTTCACCATGTTGGCCAGGATGTTCTCGATCTCCTGACCTCATGATCCACCTGCGTTGGCCTCCCAAACTTCTGGGATTACCGGCATGAGCCACCGTGCCTGGCCAGAAATCACCTTTCAAAAAAATTTAAAAATCATGTCACAATCTTTAAAACTTTGCAATTGGTGTGGTTACTGCATTTAGCTGAGAAAGAAAATCCTACAAAGGAGCACTCAGATACATAGAAGTTGGCTTAGCAAAGTGAGAAAATAAAGCCATCAAGTGAAAATTTTCACCTTCCCTTGATCTTTTCAAATCAACTAACCAATAAATATTCGTCAAAGAAGAAACCAACTGTCCATCCATGTTAGAAAAAGTAATGCTACAAAAGTAAGCACTGTTATAAACAATGCTACAAAAGTAAGCATTTTATAAACTTTAGACTATAAACCACTAAAGAGATAGAACTTTTAAATCTAAATCACCTGCTTCCAGAAGAAACATTCCAAAACTAACCCTATCACAGAGAGGATGCTGCACTGACAAGCAACTATGTAATCCTTTCCCAGATAACGTAAATTAATTTTTAAGGTTAGTAAGCCACAAAACTTAAGGAAAAGCTGTTTAATTCTTAAATTTTTACTGAATAAACATTCATTTTGTAAACAATCTTGATACATTTTGTACTATGATGATCAAGATCACCCAGGCAAACTTTGAAACAATCTTACTCAAAGACAAAACAACCATATTCTGATAAAGTACTTTAGAGTTTACAAAGTGCTTTCACAGGTGACATTTCATTCCCCACCCCGTAAACACTCACACACAACTACCTGGGCAAGTATTATTGTTTGTCTCAGTTCTTTAGATGATGAAACAGGTTCAAGAGGTTAAGTAACGAAGATTATACACCATCTTAGTGGCAAGACAAAGACTTCAACTAAGGCCGGGCACAGCAATTCATGCCTATAATCCCAACACTTTGGGAGGCCAAGGTGGGAGGATCACTTGAGCCCAGGAGTTTGAGACCAGCCTGGGCAACATAGTGAGACCCCATCTCTACAAAAAAAAAAATTTTTTTAATTAGCCAGGCAAGCTGGTGCATGCCACCCAGACACTAGGAAGGCTGAGATGGGAGGATTACTTGAGTCAAGGAATTTGAGGCTGCAGTGAGCTAGGACTGCACCACTGCACTCCAGCCTGAGTAACAGAGTGAGACTCTCTCCAAATCAAAAACAAAAGCCATCGACCAGATCCTCCACCTCCTAATAAATGTCTACTCTAACATAACACCACAGGTAAGGTCATTTTCAAATTAAGATATATTTAACATCACTCTTAGCAATCTTCTAGGAATCAGAAAAAAAAGTCAACATCTTTAAAGTTCAGTGTAACACTAATAGACATAAATTTTGACATGAAGATGCTATTTACAATGATAGATACATATGTGTATAATCAGAGAAAACTCATCATTTTTATTACATGAAGTTATTGTAATAATGAAGGGAACACTAGAAAAGAATATAGAAATGCCCATTTAAAAATTAAAGTTTAACACTTCATTTAACTTTGATTTTTAAAGTGTCAATTCTTTGTGATCAAAAACATGTTAAAATACTATTACAAGTAATTAGCCGGGCATGCTGGTACACACCTGTAATCCCAGCTACTTGGGAGGCTGAGGCATGAGAATCACTTCAGCCTGGGAGGCAAAGGTTGCAGTGAGCCAACATTGTGCCACTGCACTCGACTGTGCGACAGAGTGAGACTCTGTCTCAAAAAAACAACACCACCACCAAAAATACTATCACAAGTCAAAAATAACAAGAAGGAATGGAATTACTAGTTTTAATATAAACATAATTAAATATGGTCATTTAAAAACTTGTAAGTGGGCCACAAAAAGCCATACTCCATTTCCAGTACACCTTTTGATATTTTTCACCTTATTCAATGCCAAAACCAATCTGATCTACTCTGTCTAGAATACATGCCCAGAATTACACTAGGCACTGAACACAATGTAGAGGTGTGCCTAAACATAAAAAAAGTCATATAGTCCCTGAGCTAAGGGAATAATTTTTAATCTGATTAGGAAAACTGAGATTTGTCATAAGAATCAATTAGAGAATACTAAGAAGTAGCTGCAAAGGAGCCCAGTGATTCTGTAGTTGTTGTTGTTGTTCTTAGTGATGGGGTCTCACTACATTTCCCCAGACTGATCTCAAACTCCTGACCTCAAGGGATCCTTCCACCTCAGCTTCCCAAGTTGCTGAGATTACAGGTGTGAGCCACCGTCCCCAGCCAAAAACACTAGCTTCTATTAATGTACGGTGAACATTTTCTTATTTTGGGCCAATTTATTCTCCATTAGAAAACTAGGCAATGTAACAGCACGACAATTTATCTTACCTTTTCCAATCTTAGAATAAATCAGTTGCATAATACAAGATTTTCAGTCTTTTTCTGAAAAATGTTTAAGAGTACTAAAATGCAGTAACGTATTATGGGAACAGTTGAAATATCTTAAATACAATCTATTAAACACATCTTTGAAGAAAATGCTCAGAATTCAAAAACTCACTTTAATTAACTAAATAACAAAATTCTGTTTATGTATAGATGCATAGGAAAATAGTATGCATCTATTCCCTAGCAACCTCTTGAGCAGGATATGACTGACCTCACGAAAACTTTAGTGTGGTTTATAAGTGAAGCATGCATTTTACATAATGCTTAAAAGTAAACAAGGCTGTACATTTTAAAACAACCAAAATAATATAATTGGATTGTTTGTAATACAAAGGATAAATGCTTGAGATGGATACCCCATTTTCCATGATGTGATTATTATGCCTGTATCAAAATATCCCATGTACCCCATAAATATATAACCTACTATGTACCCACAACAATTAAAAATCAAAAATAAATTTTAAGTTCACAAAACACATAATTACATACCATTATTTTCAATGCTGAAATAACTCGCTGGATTGAGATGATGCAGGGACTTCAACTTCCAGTTCAGATAAAATGGCCTAGATCTGTTCTCCTACTGCCGCTACTCACGAAGCAAAACTGTAAACCATTGAAATAACAAGCAAAGGAAAATCCAAAGGTGGTAAAAAGGCAGTAAACCAATTTGGGACCCAAGGAATGGAGAAACAAAAGAGCAGCAGAGTGTTTCATGTCCTCACACCCAACAGAAGAAGACAACCCAGACCTGACATTTCCCAACCACCATCTAGCAAAAGAAAGTAGCTCAGATAGTCAGATTCCTCCCCCAAAACAAATAGCAACAACTCTCTGATGTTGTCCTGAAAACATCAAGAGAAGGAGATCAACTGGAAGCCCAAATGACAATAAAGACCACAGGAAGCACTCTTCTTCCTTACTTGGCCTGAGACTCTGTTTTCCACCTAGAGATAGAGAGGCAAGTAGGAGAAATTCAGGGACCCAGCCGTAGCAAGTAGCTCAGGTTGGGCCAAGAACCTCTTCACTTGCCGGAAGTTACCAGGACAGGGGAGAAAAGAAGAGACCAGTAGGCGGGTCCCACCATAATCCTCTCCCATCTGTAGACAATCAGAAACCCAGCATGGAGAAACCCCTTCCAGTGGGTGCTCCAGTAGGATCAAACAAACCAAGTAGACTGTCTCTAAAAATTAAACTGCCACTGGAACCACTCCTAAATAAAAATGTAAATAGGGCCCAGAGCCTCCTAAGACAACAGATAAAATGTCCATGATGTAACAAAAAAACACCTAAGAAAATCACACCATAAACGAGAAAAGAAAATCAACCAAAGCCAAAATAGTGGTAAATCAGATGTTGGAATTTGTCAAGAATTTTTAAGCAAAAGTTTCAACAATATATTAACAAATTCTAGGCCAGGCGTGGTGGCTCAAGCCTGGAATCCCAGCACTTTGGGAGGCTGAGACAGGTGGATCACTAGGTCAGGAGATCGAGACCATCCTGGCTAACACGGTGAAACACCGTCTCTACTAAAAAATACAAAAAACTAGCCGGGCGAGGTGGCGGGCGCCTGTAGTCCCAGCTACTTGGGAGGCTGAGGCAGGAGAATGGCGTAAACCTGGGAGGCGGAGCTTGCAGTGAGCAGAGATCACGCCATTGCACTCCAGCCTGGGTGACAGACCGAGACTCCGTCTCAAAAAAAAAAAAAAAAAACAAATTCTACCACAACAAGTGAAAAAAACACAACCAGCCATAATAAAAATGTTTCCACAATTATACATTACCCAGAAACAAGTGAAAAAATGGAAAATCTCAGCAAAGAAATAGAAGTTGTAAGACCAGCGTGGGCAACACAGTGAGACCCCATCTCTACAAAAAAATTTTTACAAATTAACTGGGCATGGTGGCATACACCTGTAGTCCCAGCTACTTGCCAGGCTAAGGTATGAAGATTACTTGAGCCTGGGAGGTCAGAGCGAGAGTGAGCTGTGATCACACCACTGCACTCCTACCTAGAAAAAAAATTAAATAAAATAAATAAGCAAATAAAAACTAAAAAGAAGAAAAAAGTAACTAACATTACAATAAATTTTTAAGGTGAGCTCAATAAAAACATAGAGATGGGCTGGGCATGGTGGCTCATGCCTGTAATCCCAGCACTTTGGAACGCCAAGGCGGGTGGATCACCTGAGCTCAGGAGTTCAAGACCAGCCTGGGCAACATGGCGAAACACCATCTCTACAAAAAATATAAAAATCAGCCAGACATGGTGGCTTTACACCTGTAGTCCCAGCTACTCAGGACGCTAAGGTAGGGGGATGACTTGAGCCTGGGAGGTGGAGGTTGCAGTGAGCCAAGATTGTGCCACTAACTCCAGCCTGAGTGAAAGAGCCACACCCTGTTTCAGGGGGGAAAAAAATGGAAATGACGAGGAAGAGAATCGTCGAACTTGAGGACAGAAAATTAGAATTCACCCAATCTGAACAAGAGAAGAAAACAAACTGAAAAAAGTAGTAGCTTTAGGGAACTACAGGACAGTAAAAAAAGATCCAACATTCACACAATCAAAATCCCATAAAGACGAAAGAAAGAGAGTGCGGTTCAAACACTACTTGAAGAAATGATGACTGAAACATACTCAAATTTAGGGAACACTAACTTGCAGATCCAAATAGCTAAGCAAATACAAAGAGTTGATAAGCCTAATGAAATTCACGCTAACACATCATAATTAAACACTCAAAAACTAAAGACAAAAAAAAAAAAACCTTGAAAGCAGCCAGAGAGAAACAACACATTACCCATAAGAGAACACCAATTCAAATGACACCAGATTTTTCATCTCAAACCACAGAGGCCAAAAATAAAAGTGGCACAGTATTTTTCAAATATTGGAAAAAAGACAACTGCCAACTGGGACTTCTATATCCAGTGAAACTGCCCTTCAGAAATAATAAGGAAATAAAAGTATATTCTCAAATAAAGAAAAGTTTTTTAAAAAAGTCTCTAGCACACCTATCCATAAAGATTGGCTGAAGGAAATTTGCTGAACATAAAGAAAATGACTTTTTAAAAAAGGAATGTCAAAATATCAAAGAAGAAACAACAGAAGAATGGAAATATAGGTATAAACAAGACTTTTCCTTCATTAGTTTTATAAATCATATTTCATGACTGAAACAAAAGTTGTAACATCATCTGATACTCAAGACAATCATATTTAAAATTGGAGAAGGTGAAAGGTAAAATAAAAGTGAGGTTTCCACACTTCTGTTGAAATATAAATGTTGATACTAGCAGACTAAGTCACGTATGCATATAATAACCAAAACAGCCACTACAAAACCGAGATAGACTCAAAACAACATTGTAAGTCAAGATGGAATCCTAAATGAAGGTTCTAGTAATCTGCAAGAAGACAAGGAAACAAACATTCACGCACTACCAGAAAAATTCTTAATTTATATTAAACCAGAAATGTAACTATTTCTGTAGAAGATTCATCCTGGCAATGTTAACTTCACAGGAGGCTAACACTACGGCTCACATTTTAAACACAATGGAAAAGCAGATCCATGCTTTTACATGTCTTTTTTAGTATGCAATCTTTTCCTATGACTAAAGTGTCAAGGCTCACCTTGGAGTACATTTAATAAAAACGCAAAGCACACATAGAGATTTGCAATTTTAAAGACAAAAAAAAAAAGGTCCTATTATGTGGTCCCAATGAGAGATGAAGCTAGCTGGACTTCCTGGGAAGTGGAGACTTGGAGAACTTTTCTGTCTTACAAAAGGATTGTAAACTGCACCAACCAGCGCACTGTAGCTAGCAAGAGGATTGTAAGATGCACCAATCAGCGCTCTGTAAAAACTCACCAATCAGCACTCTGTAGCTAGCAAAGAGGATTGTAAAATGCACCAATCAGCACTCTGTAAAACGCACCAATCAGCAGAATCCTAAAAGCAGCCAATCGCAGGGAGGATTGAAAAAAGGGCATTCTGATAGCACAGAAACGGAACATGGGAGGGGACAAATAAGGGAATAAAAGCTGGCCACCCCAGCCAGCAGCGGCAACCCACTCAGGTCCCCTTCCACACTGTGGAAGCTTTGTCCTTTTGCTCTTCACAATAAACCGTGCTACTGCTCACTCTTTGGGTCTGTGCCATCTTTAAGAGCTCTAACATTCACCGACTGTGAAGGTCCGTGGCTTCATTCTTGAAGTTAGAGAGACCACAAACCCACCGGCAGGAACCAACTCCGGACACACCAACAATAAACTCCAAAGTCTATGACAAATGGGGACTCTGTTGAGCTGTTTATACAAAATTTAGATTTGGTACAATTATACTGAAAGTTGGGTTCATCTGAAATGTTCAAAAAAAAAGTTTAGTTAATCCTCAAATGATGCTTATTATAGTTTAACAGTTCTGTTAAATGCATGCATTGAATTACTTGAGTTACCCAACTGCAGCAGCTGCTCCTAACTGTGTATGGTTAAGGACTTTAACTGGCCATCTTCCTCAAATTCTATTCCTTCTTGACCATTCTCAACAATTGTCTTTGTAGTGATTTTTCTGTCATTAGCCATTTTAGTAGAACCTTATATCAATTTGGAAGTGCCCATCCCACTACCACCAAATGACATGGAAGAGAATGAAGTGAAACCCCCATGACCTACTGATCTGAATGTAACAAATCTTGTATCAAAAGAAGAAAATCGCCGGGCGCGGTGGCTCAAGCCTGTAATCCCAGCACTTTGGGAGGCCGAGACGGGCGGATCACGAGGTCAGGAGATCGAGACCATCCTGGCTAACATGGTGAAACCCCGTCTCTACTAAAAAATACAAAAAAAATCTAGCCGGGCGAGGTGGCGGGCGCCTGTAGTTCCAGCTACTCGGGAGGCTGAGGCAGGAGAATGGCGTAAACCCGGGAGGCGGAGTTTGCAGTGAGCTGAGATCCGGCCACTGCACTCCAGCCCGGGCGACAGAGCGAGACTCCGTCTCAAAAAAAAAAAAAAAAAAGAAGAAAATCCACTTCCAAAAGATGGAAATCCACTGAATGTGGAAAAAAATGACTCTGTCCCTTGGCTTCCTCAGGGACCCTATTTCAAAAAAAAAGTCCTCAAAAGGGTCTTCAAAGAAGTCAAATAAAAATGGGTTCCTTCCACCAAAAAAAAAATTCCCTGAAGACATCATCTAAATGGTTACAGAACGTGAAGCCAAACTCAAAGGGACTGTCAAAATGACTTCCACCTCCTCCACCATCATTTAATCCTTCTTTGCCATATCTGTCATAGATGTACCATCTTGTAGCATCTTACAGCACCTCACATGCCTCAGCCCCTTGTTTTAATTTTCTGTTTCTTCTTTATTCTCAGGAATGTAATCTGGGTGCCACTTCAGTGCCAGTTTTCATTATGTTTTTTTAATATCCTTGGGTAAGGTATGCCTCTGCACACCTTCATAGTAATCCAACATGCTTTAGCAGATTGTTGGAAGAGGACTGAGGATGCAGGTGGCAGGCGATGGGACACAGGGGAGGTAGGGCAGTGGCCTGGATGCTCTGGGCTCCAGATCTCCTCTCAGCTAGCCTAAGTAGACTTTTTTTTAATGGCCCAATTATATGTTGCTTGCAAGAAATTTAAATTCGGCAACATAACAAAAAGCACAAGAATGGAGAGATATAACAATAAATTTTTTAAAGCAGAGTGGCTACATTAATAGCACAATCAACCAACAGGGTCTTATTGACATATGTAGAGAATATTCCACTCAATAACAGCAGAATACACTTTTTTTCAAGCACCTATGGAACATTCACCAAGGCCATAAAACAAACCTCAAAAAACTTAAAAGAACTGAAATGGTAACAGTGTATTTTCTAACCATAATCTATTCAAACTAGAAATCAGTAACAGAAAGACAACAGGAAAATCTCTAAATAGAGGAATAAACAACACACTTTTAAAAAGTCCATGGATCAAAACAGAAGTCTCAAAATTTTTAAATATACATAAAAATAAATGAAAATAAAAACAAAATACACATCAAAATTCATGGGATGCAGCTAACAACAACTGGACGCACTAAATGCTTACATTAGAAACGAGGAAAGATCTAAAACCAGAAACCGAATTACCAAAAGAAACTAAAAAAGAGCAAAATGAAGCCAAAGGAAGGAATTATTAAAAGAAGAAATAAAAGAGGAATATAAAGAAAATCAATTAAGCAAAAAATTAATAAGCCTCTAGCAAAACTAACAACAACAAAAGACAAAGAGAAGACACAAAACATCAAGTATGAAACAGAGAACATCAGTACAGATCCTATAGCAATTTTAAAAGAATGTAAGGGAATACTACAAACAATTTTATGCTCTTAACTTTGACACCAACTTCTCAAAACCACACTAGCAAAACACAACCAAGATGAAATAGAGAATATAAATAACCCCATAGCCATTAAATAAAACTGACTTCTTAATTTAAAAGTTCCCTCAAATGCTGCCAAAAACAAAGAAAGAAAGAAACCTGCAGGCTCAGATGGCTTCACTGGTGAATTCTACCAAACATTTAATGAAGAATTAATACCAACTGTTCATACACTCTTCCCAAAACTTGGGAAGAATATTCTTCAATTCATTTTATGAGATCAGCATTACTATTACCAACACAAGACAAAGACATCACAAGAAAAGAAAATGACAAGCCTATAACTCTTATAAATGTAGCTGCAAAAATTCTCAACAAAATACTAACAAACCAAATCTACCAACACATAGAAAGGATTATGCATGACCAATCTCAGAAATGCAAGTTGGCTTAAGATTTGAAAATCAATATAATACACCACATCAATAGAACAAAGGCCAAAAACTTTTATTTTTAGCAAATCATCTTAGATGAAGAAAAACATTATGATGAAATACAAAACCATTTACACAATAAAAACACCCAACTAGGAAAGGGAACTTCCTCAACCTGATAAAGGCCATCTATGAAAAATCAAAGCTAATATCATATTTAAAATAATAAGTGCTTCCCCCTAAGATCAGAAATAAGACAAGGATGTCTGCTCTTGCTACTACTTCTATTCAACACTATAGTAGAGGTTCTAGCAAGGTAAATGATCTGATTTGGTTCTGTACCCCACCCAAATTTGATCTCGAATTGTAATCCCCACATGTCAGGGGAGGGACATGTAATCCCCACATGTCAAGGGAGGGAGATGACTGGATCATAGGGACAGTTCCCCCATGCTGTTCTCAAGATAGTGAATGAGTTCTCACAAGAGGTGATGGTTTCATAAGCATCTGGCATTTCCACTACTTGCACTTTTCTCTCCTGCCAACACGTGAAGAAGGTCCTTATTTCCCCTTCGTCTTCTGCCATATTTGTAAGTTTCTTGAGGCCTCCCCAGCCAATTAAACCTATTTCCTTTATAAATTACCCAGTCTTGGGTATTTCTTTATAGCAGTGTGAGAATGGACCAATACAGTAAATTAAGCAAAAAATTGAATTAAATGACATTAATATTGGGGAAAAAAAAAACTGTCTCTATTTCCAGATGACATGATCATATATATAGAAAACCCTACGGAATCCACTAAAGCTACTAGAATAAACAAGTTCACCAAGGATTCAAAATTTACAAAAATCAACTATATTTCTATACACTAGCAATGAAAAATTCAAAAATAAAATTAAGAAAATAATAAACACTTATAATAGCAGCAAAAGAAAAAGTGCTTGGTAACAAATTAACAAAACAGGTATAAGACATGTACACTGAAAACTACAAAACATCCCTGAAAGAAATTAACAAAGACCTAAACAAACATCTAATGTTCATAGACTGAAACATTTCATATTGTTAAGATGAAAATACTTCACCAAATCACCTACTGATTCAGTGCAACTCCTATCAAAACCCCAGAACCTTTTTTTGCAGAAATGGACAAACTAATGCTAAAATTCATATGGAATTGCAAAGGACCAAGAAAATCCAAAACAATCTTGAAAGAAAAGAACAAAGTTAGAGGATTCATACATTCTGATTTTAAAACTAACAAAGCTACAGTAATCAAGACACTGTGGTACTGGCATGAAGATAAACACATAGATCAAGGAATATGAATTTAGAGTCCAGACATAAATAACTACATTTATGGTCAATCTTTTGTGTTAAATTTTATGTATTCTTTTTTTTTTTTTTTTTTTCTGAGACAGGATCCTGCTGTCGCCCAGGCTGAAGTGCAGTGGCACGATCTCAGTTCACTGCAAACTCCACTCTCCAGGTTCAAGTGATTCTCCTGCCTCAGCCTCCTAATTTTATGCATTCTTTTTATAGAGGCGGGGTCTCATTATGTTGCCCAGGCTGGACTCGAACTCCTGGGCTCAAAGATCCTATCTCAGCCTCCCAAACAGCTGAGGCTACAGGATTGTGCCCACTGCACCAGGCAAAGTCAACCAATTTTTTGACACCAAGACAATTAAGTAGAGAAACAAGTTTTTTCAACAAACCAGTGCTAGAACCAAAGAATATCTACATGCAAAAGAATGAAATTGGATACCTTCATCATTCCATATATAAACATTAACTCTAAATGGATTAAAGACCTGGCTCAATGGCTCATGCCTGTAATCCCAGCTAACGCAGGTGGATTATTTGCACCCAGGAGCTTGAGACCAGCCTGGGCAAGGCTATCTCTCCAAAAAAATACATACATACATACATACATACATACATACATACATACATACATAAAATAAATTTAAAAAAAAATTTTTCTACAAAAAAAAAATGTTGTTTCTACAAAAAAAAAAAAACAACAAAAATTAGCTGGGCATGGTGGCACGTGCCATAGTCCCAGCTACTCAGGAGGCTGCAGCTGGAGGATTGCTTGAGCATTGCTTGAGCCTGGGAGATCAAGGCTGCAGTGAGCTTTGATCGTGCCACTGCACTCCAGCCTGGGTGACAGAGCAAGACCCTGTCTCTAAGAAAAAAAAAAAAATAGTTAAATGAATTAAAGACCTATAAGTAACAGTTAAAGCTATAAAACTGTCAGAAGAAAAGTCTGGTGTGGTGGTGCATACCTGTAGTCCCAGGTACTCAGAAGGCAAAGACAGGAGGATCACTCAGGCCTGAGAGGTCAAGGCTGCAGTGAGCTGTGATAGAACCACTGCACTTCAGCCCAGGCAAAAAAGCAAGACCCTGTCTCAATTAAAAACAAAACAAAAAACAAAAAAAAAGCTATACAACAGCAATAGCATCAAAAAGAATACTTAAAAATAAACCTAAGGAGGCAAAAGACTTGTACACACCAAAAACTACAAAACACTCATGAAAGAATTTAAAGACACAAATAAATGGAAACATATCCCATGTTCACGGATTAGAAGACTTAATGTTAAAATGTCCATACTACTCACAGTGATGTACAGATTCAATACAATCTCAATGAAAATCTCACTGGCATTTTTTACAGGAACACAAAAACAATCCTAAAACCCAAAGAGAACCACAAAAGCCCCCGAATGTAGCCAAAACGATCTTGAAAAAGAACAACAAAGTTAAAGGCCTCACACTTCCTGATTACAAAACATATTAAAACGGTATGGTACTGGCATAAAAACAAGACATACAGACCAATGGAACAGAACAGAAAGCCCAGAAATAAACCCAGGCATACAGAGGCAACTGATCTTCAAGAAAGGTGCCAAGAATCTACAATGGGAAAAGAACAGTCTCTTCAATAAATGGTACTGGGAAATCTGGGCAGCTATATGAAAAAGAATTGAAGTTTGACCCTCATTTTACACCATACATAAAAGTCAACTCAAAATAGATTAGAAACTTTAATAAGAGCTGAAACTGTAAAACTCCTAGAAAAAAAACATGGAAGAAAAGGTTTATGACACAGCTATGATTTCTAGGATTTGACACCAAAAGCATGGGCAACAAGCGTAAAAACAGACAAGTGAGATTATATCAAGCTAAAAAGCTTCTACAGAGCAAAGAGATCAATCAACAGAGCAACCAGGCAACTTATGGAATGGGAAAAAATATTTGCAACTACACATCTGCTAAGGGGCTAAAATCCACAATATATAAGGAACTCCTACAACTCAATAGCAAAAAATAACAAATACCCTGCATTTTAAATGGGCAAAGAACCTGAAAAAATATTTATTCAAAGACGACATACAAAAGGCCAACAGGTATATAAGCAGATGCTCACCATCAGTAATCACCAAGAATATGCAAATCAAAACCACAATGAGCTACCATCTCACACCAGTAAGAATGGCTATTATTAAAAATCAAAAACTAACAGATGTTGGTGAGGCTGTGAAGAAAAGGGAACACTTAAATATTGCTGGTGGAAATGTAAATTAGTTCAGCCACTGTGGAAAACAGTTTGGAGATTTCTCAAAAGACTTAAAACAGGCGAGATGTGGTGGTTTACACCAGCACTTTGGGAGGCTGAGGCGGGAGGATCACTTGAGTCCAGGAGTTTGAGGCTGCAGTGAGCTATGATCTCACCACTGCACTACAGCTCAGATGACAGAGCCAGACCCTGTCTCAAAAAACAAACAAACTTAAAACAGAGCTACTATTCGACCCCAAAATCCCATTACTGGGTGTATATCCAAAAGAAAGAAATCATTATACCAAAAAGATACATGAACTTGTATGAACAACCATTATCCAAAAATAAAAATAACAAGTATTGGCAAGGATGGAGAAAGTGTAAACCCTGCGTACTGTTCATAGGAACGTAAAATGGTGCAGACACTGTATTTTTTTTTTTTTTAAAGTTCAGAGGTTCCTCACAAAACTAAAAAAAGAACTACTCTACGTTCCAGAAATCCCACTTCTGCATATTTATCCAAAAGAATTGATAATGGGTTTTGGGTTTTGTTTTGTTTTTTGTTTTTTTGAGATAGAGTCTCACTCTGTCACCCAGTGGTGCAGTGGTGTGGCACAATCTCGGCTTACTACAACCTCCATCTCCCAGGTTCAAGTGATTCTCCCACCTCAGACTCCCAAGTAGCTGAGACTACAGGCATGCGTCACCAGGCCCAGCTAATTTTTTTGTATTTTTATTAGAGATGGGGTTTTACCATGGTGGCCACGCAGGTCTCAAACTCCTGACCTCAAATGACCCGCCCGCCCTAGCCTCGGCCTCCCCAGGTGCTAGGAGAACAGGCGTGAGCCACCACCATGGATTTCTGAGGAAATATTCACACTTATGTTCACTACAGCAGTGGTCCCCAACCTTTTTAGCACCAGGGACTGGTTTCATGGAAGACATTTTTTCAATGGATCAGGGATGGCTTCAGGATGAAACTGTTCCACCTTAGATCATCAGGCATTAGATTCTCAAAAGCAGCATGTAAAATAGATTCCGCTGTTAACAATAGGCTTCATGCTCCCAAGAGAATCTAAGAGAATTTAACACCACTGCTGATTTGACAGTAGGCAGAGCTCAGGCAGTAATGCTCACTGACCTGCCACTCACTTCCTGCTGCGCAGCCCAATCTGTAACAGGCCTCGGAGTGGCAGCGGTCCATATGTGTATACATACACACAATGGAACATTATTCATCCTGAAAGAAGGAAATTCTATAACGTTGACAACATGGATGAACCTTGAGAACATAAGTGACACAAGCCAGTCACAGGAGGCCAAATACTGTATGATTCCACTTTTGCTGAGAAAGATTCCACTTTTATGAGGGATCTAAGATAAAGTCAATCTCATAGGAGCAGAAAGTAAAACAATGGTTGCCAGGGGATAACGGGAGGTAGAAATGAGAAGTTGAGGCTGGGTGTGGTGGTTGAAATGAGGAGTGAAATGAAATGTGGAGGTAGAAATGAGGAGTTGAGGCTGGGTGTGGGATTACACCTGTAATCCCAGCACTTTGAGTGACCAAGGTGGGAGGATCGCTTGAGGCCAAGAGGTCGAGACTACAGTGAGCTGTGATCGCACCACTCCACTCCAGCCTGGGCAACAGAATGAGACCCAGTCTCTACAAAAAATAATAAAAAATTTTAAAATTAGCCAGGCATGGTGGCAGGCACCTGTAGCTACTCAGAAGGCTGAGGTCAGAGGCTCGTTTAAGCCCAGGAGGTTGAGACTGCAATCCGTTACTGCGCCACTGCACTCCGACCTGGGCCACAGAGTGAGACCATGTTTCAAAAAAAAAAAAAAAAAAAAAAAAGTGAGCAGTTGCTATTCAATGGGTGTTGTTTAAGGTATCCAAAATGAAAACGTTCTAGAGATCTGCTGTACAACATTGTGCTTATAGTTAACAATACTGTATTGCACACTTAGAAATTCGTTAAAAGGGTAGATCTCATGTTATGTATTTTTTATTACAGTAAGAAAATTTTAACTGTTATGCTTCAAAAGACACTATCAGGAAAGTGAAAACAACCCACAGAATTGGAGAAGATATATGCAAATCATTTAACTGATAAGTCTAATATCCAGAACATATAAAGAACTCTTAAAACCCAACAATAAAAAGGCAACCCAACTAAAAAACAGGCAAAAGATCTGAAGACATTTCTCCAAAAAATACATACAAATGGCCAATAAGCAGAAGAAATGATGCTCCACAGCATTAGCCAACAGAGACATGCTAATCAAACCATGAAATACTGCTTCACACCTATCAGCATAGCTATCATCAAAAAGCCACTAAGAAAGGTCATCGAGGATATGGGGAAACTGGAACCCTCATATACTGCTGATAGAAATGTAAAATGGTAAAGTTGTTTTGAAACATAGTCTGGAAGTTACTCAAATGGTTAAACAGAGGTACCACATGACTCAGCAATTTTTCACTCCTAGATACACATATACACCAAAGACATTAAAACAAATGTTCACATAAAAACTTGCACATGGACGTCCACAGCAGCATTACTCACAATGGCCAAAAAAAAAGTGGAAACAACCCAACAACTGATGAATGGATACAGAAAAAATGTGGTAAGCCCATATAATAGATTACTATTCAGCAATAAAAAGGAATCAACTGCTGACACATGCTACATCATGTAACATTACACTAAGTAAAAGAAGCCAGACATAAAAGACCATCTACTTTATGATTCCATTCATGAAATGTCCAGGCAAAGTCCTAGAGACTGAAAGTATACTAGTAGTTGCCAGGGACCGGGAGGAACAGGGAATGGAAATTGACTGCTAATGGGTAGTTTCTTTTTAGGGTGATGAAAATGTTCTAAAATTGATTACGGTGATGGCTGTACGACTGTGTAAATATGCTGAAAACAATTGAACCGTACAGCTTAAGTGGATGAATTGTATGGTATACAAGTTATACCTCAATAACACTGTTTAAGAAAAACTACATGATGGCTGGAATTTGCTTCAAAAATGATACAGAAGAATAACACTGTTTAAGAAAAACTATATGATGGCTGGAATTTGCTTCAAAAATGATACGGAAGATCTAAGTAAACGGAGAACTATCCTGTGGTCATGGACTGAAGGACCTCTATACAATAAAAAAAAAAATCTTCTCGAATTCAACTATAGGTTTATTCAATTCCTATCAAACTCCCAGCAAGATTTTTTTTGTAGATACAGATGTGATTATTCTAAAATTTATATGGAAAGGCAACAAAACCAGAGGAGCTAAAACAATCTTGACAGAGAAGAATGAAGTGAGAGGAGGCACTCTACTCAATAAGACTTACTATAAAGCCATAATAATCAAGACAGCGTGGTACTGGAGGGAAGACAGACACACATATCAATGGAAGAGAATAGAGAACCCCAAAATAAACCAACACAAATATGTTCAACTGATTTTTGGACAGTTTGGCAGTTTCTTAAGTAACTAAACATGTACTTGCCATACAACCCAGCAATCCCACTCTTGGGCACTTACCTCAGAGAAACGAAAAGTTTTGTTTACAAAAAACCCTGTACACAAATGTCCATAACCTCTTTATTCATAATAACAAAATACTGCAACATACTAAAAGTTCTTCAACAAGTGAATGGCTAAACAAAGTATGTATACAAAGCATACATACATAAACAAAGTACATCATTCTGGAAAGAACGAAACTATGGATAGTAAACAGTTTGCCAGGGTACAAGGAGTGTTGGAATGGGATGGGAATATAAAGGGATAGCAAGAGGAGTTTCCTTTGTGATGATGCAATAGTTCTGGATCTTGGTCTTGGTGGTAGTTACATGAATTTATATATGGGATAAAACTGCTAGAACTGTAAACACACAAAAATGAGTGCAGGGTTAAAAAACAGTGAAAATGATATAAATTCTGTAGTGTGGTTAACAGTAATATACCAATGTCAATTTCCTAGTTTTGCTGTCTTACTAGAACTTTATTAAGATGTCTGGGTGAAGGGTACACAGGACTCTGTACTAATTCTACCACTTCCTGTGAGTCTATAATTTTTTCAAAATAAAGGTTTTTTCTGTTTTTACATAGTAGAGAGACAGAGTTTCGCCATATTTCCCAGGCTGTTCTTGAACTCCGAGTTCAAGAGAATCACCTGCCTTGGTCTCCCATAGTGAAAGGATTACAGGTATAAGCCACTGTGCATGGCCCAGAATCAAGTTAAAAAAAAAAAAAATTAACATGTGAGGCCAGGTTCAGTGGTTCATGCTTGTAATCCCAGCACTCTGGGAGGCCAAGGCAGGAAGATCATGTGAGCCTAGGAGTTTGGAACAGCCTGGGCAATACAGCAAGACCCCATCTCTATATAAAAACTAAAAAAGAGAGAGGAGAGACGGGTAAGGTGGAGGTATAGATGACATAAGCTTAGCCATTAATTGCTATATGAGAGTTCATAATATTCTATTTTTCATTCAGTTTTTCCATAATAAAAGGTTGATAGAAATATAAGAAAGCCATATTAAAAGCAGTTTCTCTTGATTCCATTTTTCTTTATGCTAATATGCATTTTAAGTTTTTTCTATTAAATTTCTTACATAAAATTTAAATTTTAAATTTCAAAATTTTTTTAAATTTAAATGTCAAATATAAATTTTTAAGGAAATCTTTGCTCACATTGTCTTTTTGCAGATGTCCACAGCTCCTGGGGCCATACAAATCACACTCAGACATGCAGAGCTGGAAAACTTAGTTCACTTTTTTTGCTTTTTTTTAGGAAAAAAAATTAAATGTAAAAGAACCCCATTGAGAGAACACTTATTCTATTTTATGGAATTAAGTGTTGCCCAATTTTTTAAAAAATTAATTTAAAAAAGAACCCCATTGATACTTCTTCTGACAATACACTGCTTAAGCAATCTGAAAATATTTCATCTAAATATCCAATTTATATTTCCCCAATTACATTTCACCTGAAGGTTTCAGTATCTTTTTTCTTAACTAAGGGGCCTTGCTATAACACATTTACAATCAGCACAATAATTCACCACTTTAGTGGTCCTCACACAACAGAATAAACATGTTAAGTTCAAGATATCCTAAGATGTTTCAGTAATTCTGGTTGAGTTTGCATTCAAAATTTTGCCTAAGCTAACTAACTTTAACTGTTTTGTTTTTAAAAGTACATGTGGTCTTTTTAAATTTTTCAGACATTTTCTTAAAAAGCAGCCACTGAAAAGTTTACAGTGGTAACAATACCATGCTGAAGAATTCAAAAATATGTGTGAATCTGAAACAGTAATTCATTGAAAGAGAGTATTTCTCACAATGTGATTATTTAAAATTGTAATTTGATTAAATTTATCTGTATGAAGCAAAAGTGATGCCACACCCTTTCCCTTAGCAATGATTTAAACTAAGAAGTAGAAGTAAAAAGACACCTGAGCTCTGCATTATCTGTCCAACCTTGGGTAAGTCACCATCTCTCCAAAACTCAATTTCTTCATCTACATACTGAAGGAGTTATACTTGTTAATCTTCCAGCTCCACAATCCTGTATTCTAATGTTCTAATATATACTTCATAACCTTTGACTCATGATCACTCTAATGACAACACTGGAAAAAGATTTATAATATACATGACATAGAGAGATCAATTACATTACAAATAACTTTCACAGGTTTAAACCATTTGGGAGAATGTTATTCTCAATACATCAGATCAGGGTTTTGTCAACATCAGCACTACTGACATTTTGCACTGGATAATTTCTTTATCATGGGGACTGTCACATGCATTGTAGGAGGTTTATCTACCCACTAGATGCCAGTGGAACCCCCCCCCCCCAGCATGCTGACCAAAAATGTCCCCAGACATTCAACAAAATCACCTCTGGTTTGAGAACTATTGCATTCGATTTAAAATGTCCAGGGTTGTTTGGAGAAGGGAAAAAGGAAGAAGACTGTTTTTGTTTTGTGATATAGGAGGAACGGCATAAGAAAGGACAGGAATGTTTTCCAGCAAAACAAAAGGTCAGGCTGGGCACAGTGGCTCACACTTGTAATCCCAGCACTTTGGGAGGCCAAGGAAGGAGGATAGCTTGAGGCCAGGAGTTCGAGACCAGCCTGCTCAACACAGTGAGACCCCAGTCTCTTAAAAAAAAAAAAAAATTGCAACTCACATACTAAAAAAAGGTACCCTCTTGTATGAGGCCTAGTGAAAACAATTAAATATTGTTGTGTGGCTAATGCAGTTACAATGAGAATAAAAGTATATAAGCTATGGGGAAATCCGTACGTATTCCATCCATGCCTTGTAAAGAATCCTCAATAAAGAGGTCCAAAGGTTTTTAACAGAGATTAATGACATTAACTTAATTCCTCTTAGCATTTCAAGGAGGCTAAAAGTGCTAAAGTTACTCCCTATTCTAACCACTGAGAACACTCGAATGAAAAACATATCTTCCCCCAGTTAAATACCATAAGCATCTACCTATTGTAATAAAATGTAAATGCGGTACAAATCCCACTAGAAGTAACACTGTGGAATATCCTCAGGTCCTCTGTTTTTAAAGAAAGGCCAAAAAAATCCAGTGTGGAGAAATTACATTTAAATGTTATAACAGAAAAGTAAACGTTCACACGTTCACTTTTTGGCTCAGCCATATTTTCCACCAAACAGACAAATACCCAGTTTCCTTAGTCTATTCTTGGATTGGTCACCAGACTGGGCATGAGAAACCCAGAGTCTATTCCCAGCTCTAAAACAGACTGGTAATCTCAAGCAAATTATTCAGTCAGGTTAAGGTTCTATACCTGTATTATGCTAACAATACTGAAAATCTGCTCAGAAACAAGCACAGAGAAACCCAGGACTTGCTCCTGCACCCAAAGGACAACTGCAAACATATTTTTAGATGTATTAAATCTAAAAATCTGAATAGGGTTTTATTTATAGCAACATTTTAACATCCTTGAAATTTCCAAACTGAGTGGTGCCTTTACCACAGCCCTCTATAAAATTAAGAAACGCTTTTTTAATCACACCATGCCTAATTTTGCAAAATTCTTCATGTAAACTCAACAAATCACAATTATTATGTAAAACAAAAAGCTGTTTTAAATTCAAGCTGTTGGAAAGAGCTTCAACTTTTGCATTTCCAACTCTAGCTTTCAGTCTACTGCACAAGTAGTTCTTTCCTGGCATCGTAAAAGGTGTTTCACAAAGTCTGGAGAGCAAAAGTTTGCCCCCCAGCCCAACTCTGGAAAGGCCTTAGGATTGTTCTTACCACTAGACAGGCAGGGGTTTTAAATATAAGGATACAGGTGTACATTTTTTGCTCTTAATACCGAGTAAAAAGCTGTCTAGTAAAGCAAGTTACCTGCTGAACTTTTCACAGACATGAAACTGTAAACACAATGCAGTTCAACAGAAGATTTATAAAAGAGGAATAAGAGGAAAACCGGGTGTCCGTTATCAGCCTTCGGCTGCCCCCCACCCCCGCTGTCTGGCGTACACTTGTTAGTGGCTGCGGAGAAGCCACTCACAGAGTTTCCCATCCCGCTGAGGGAAGGAGTCCTGACTGCGCCAGCGGGGCAGACCCAGAAGGCGCGGTGTCTGGGAGGTCTGGCCGCCGCAGACGTCCCCGCCGAGGCCCCAAGTGCGCCACCTTCTCCGCGCCCCTCCGCCTCCTCGCTGCAGATGGGCGCACGCGCACAAACACACGCACGCACGCACGTACACACAAAAGGAAGTCATGGAAGGTGCTGCTCCCTGCACACGGGCACACTCGCGCGGGACACACAAACACACCCCAAAAGGATGCGTGCAGGGTTCGCCAGACGGTGGGCAAAGTCCGTCCTCCCCGCCCCAGGGCCTGCTCACTTCAGGGAGCGCCCACTCGCCCAGCCACGGGCCCAGAGCGCACAGACCCAGGCGGGCAGCAGCCCACCCGCCACCACGCAGCTCCACGCCGCTGCTTCGCAGCCGCCAAGCGCACAACCACAGCACAGTCCCGCCCGCGAAGCTAATAGGGCCCGGGCTGCAAAAGCCCAGGGAATATCAGGGCTCCCTACTTCCAAGTTTCTTTAATAAAAATATTGCATTTAATGATGCTTGTCAATATCCTCACACCTACAAACCATGGCCTGTTTAAACCCCTTTCCTTAAAGAACCAGTTATCAATAGCATCCAACAAAGCACCACAGAACACAGCTTTGTATTATCACACAGCCTGACAGTAAGAAATCTTTCAGTAGACTCTGCCTTAATCCTTCCTCTTACTCTCTAACTTTTCCACACCGTAATTTATTCATTTTAGTTTTTCCTTGCCTTGCTGTTTTCTATTGTTCCCAAAAGAAATCTTTTGTAAACCATCTTTTCATTTTACTTTTCTAATACTTGTACTAACAAGCTTCATAAATCGGACAGGCACGGGGGAACTCACGCCTGTAATCCCAGGACTCTGGGAGGCTGAGGTGAGTGGATCACTTGAAGTCAGGAGTTCGAGACCAGCCTATCCAAAATGATGAAACCTCATCTTTACTAAAAATACAAAAAATTAGCCGGGTGTGGTGGTGGGTACCTGTAATACTAGTTATTCAGGAGGCTGAGGCAGGAGACTCACTTGAACCCAAAAGGCAGAGGTTGCAGTGAGGCATGATCTTGTCACTGCACTCCACTCTGGGCAACAGAGCAAGATGCCATCTCAAAAAAGAAAAGAAAAAGAAAAGCTTCATAAATCACTTCCATGGTATCTCCCACTTAGCTATTCAAAATCTCTCCACAACTTTTATAATTTTATCAGCTCCTACTAAATCGATTCATAAATAACTTTCTCAAACACTGCATTTTGTCTGTTCTCATTTCTTCAAAGCTAACACTCCCCAACTTACACAAATTTGCCCCAAACTACCGTCAAAGTTTGTGCATCTATTCCAGAAGCCCCCACAGTTACAGAAAAACCTATTTCCTAGGCCTGTCCCCAAAACCTTGAAAATGATCTTTCCAAATATTCTGTAACAATTCATTTAAATCATTCATAACTCAAAACTAGTTGGACTAGTAGTCCCACTTCCCCTAAGACTAATTATATAATCTAATCAAATAAACAAATTCTAATATTATATGTATCTACATATACAGGTGTGTACATATGACAAGCACACATATACAGGGGCCTGCAGAACACCAAGCGTGCACTTCATTCTAATCTCTTGGATGTTGGCTCTTCTCAATTTTACAGAGAAACTTCTCCATGCCACCCCAGATGTTCAAAGGTCAAACCCCTATATTGTGAAGACATTTATCTATGTTGAATTAATATAGTTATCATTTAAAACACACTTCTCTCCATGTCTACTATAATCCTTCCCATCAACTTCTTTAAGATACCCATCATTGGCCTAACCCACACAATCCACCCAAATATTCAGAATATGCTCTCCCTCAACAAGGTCCAGTATGAGGCAGGTCCTAAAAACAACTCTAGACTGAATGAGGTAGGGCTGCTACATGATGGTACAGCCAAGTTTCATGAGTTGAGCAAAGTGAGAACCCTGGGCCCTCTTCAGGCCTTCAACACTCTGAGTCTCCAGAGATCTTTCATTATTAAATTTGGTGGCTAAATAGATGTAGAAGTTAAGGCAGGAAGAAAGTGATGAAAGCCCAGGGCTAAATCCTGGAACTAATCCGAAGCAAAGCTACACTAGGATGGAACACCAATACTACATATTTTGTGCCTTATCATATTTTTCTCACTGCCATTTCATGTTTCTACATTAAATATGAGCTCTCTCTCTCTGAACCATGAACATCAAAAACTCTGATAGGGGCCATGCACAGTGGCTCATGTCTATAATCCCAGCACTTCAGGATTATTAAAGTTATTATAGACAAAAAAGAAAGTAGAGTCCACTTTAGTTCCCTTAGGACACCTCATTCTTACCACGTGCCCCATTCTTCCACATTTTACCCGAATCTCTTTACCTATGCAAGTTTTTGCCAACAGAAAACATCATGTGGTTTTGAAGCACACAAATAGAGATCTCAAGGTCTCTATCATTGACAATATTTTTTTAAAAGCTGGCATAACATACCGCCACCTTTTTGTCATGGGTGGCATAGACTGTTCTTATTTGCACAGAGAAAGAATAGGTTCCTGACATCAGTTATTTCCTGCTCACTTCAGGGAGCGCCCACCTGCCTGCCCTGCCATGGGCCAAGAGCACACGGACCCAGGCGGGCGGCAGCCCACCCACCACCATGCAGCTCCACGCCGCTGCTCCACCAGCTGCTGAATGCACCACCAGCACAGTCTCGCTCATGCAGCTGGCACAATTGGACCCGGGCTGCAAAAACCCAGGGAATATGAGGGTTCCCTACTTCCCAGTTTAATAAAAATATTATACTTAATGATGCTTGTCAATATCCTCACCCCTACAAACCATGGCCTGTTTAAACCCCTTTCCATATGTTCTCTCCATATTTTCTCTGCTGCAAGCTACTCCCTCCTCTCTTATGCCTACAACTTCAACCTCCTCATTCATTTCCAGTCCCTCTATTTACTAGATCCTATCAGCTTGTCCATGTTCTACCGTCAACCAACAATAGAACATCTTTTGTCTTTTACCTTCATCTTTTCTCTTTTTTTAGAAAGGGTCTCACTCTGTTGCCCAGACTGAGTGCTGTGTTTCGATCATGGCTCACCGAAGCCTTGACTTTCAGGGCTCAAGTGATTCTCCCACCTCAGCCTCCTGAGTAACTGCAACTACAGGTGTGTACCACCACACCCAGCTAATTTTTTATTTTTGTGTAGAGACACGGTTTCCCTATGTTGCCCAGGCTGGTCTTGAACTCCTGAGTTCAAGTGATCTTCTTGCTCCTGCCTCCCAAATCACTGGGATTACAGGTGTGAGCCATCACATTCAGCTTACCTTATCTTCAATACACCTCCACCTCATCTTTTGTTTCCAGTGTCTCATTTCTAACCCACAAATATCTTTCAGCTAAATTTATATGAGTATATTACACATGAATGGTTATGATTTTGCAAGTATTATTTATTTTATAAACAAATTGTTGGGAGGCCAAGGAGGGAAGATCACTTGAGACCAGAAGTTTAAGACCAGCCTGGGCAACACAGGAAGACCACATCTCTTTAAAAAAAATAAATAAATAAAAATTTAAAAATTAAGAAAAAAAAAAAATATATATATATATATATATACACAAAAGAAAAGTCGGGTATGGTGGTACACATACGTAATCCCAACTACTCAGGAGGCTGAGGCAGGAGAACTGCTTCAGCCCAGGAGGCAAGGCTGCAGTGAGCCATGACTGGACCACTGTACTCTAGCCTGGGTAACAGAGAAGACCCTGTTTCAAAAAGAAAAAAAAAAAAAATAAGAGAACTGGTAAATGTAACAAATCTAGCTACTTTTCTCAATTCCCATGGCTCAACGATTCCAATCACTATCAACTCTTCCCCAATTATTGTGACCATCTGTCTCATCTTACCTGGCTTTTCCTGGACAATCTGCTTCTCTCATGACTAGCTATATCATTCTCCTACTCCTTCAGCTTGATAAAAAATGACTTGCTGCTTCTTGCTCCCCAGGGCCACTCCCTGTTATCCTATCACTAAAAAATCGCTTGGGAGTCACATTACTCACTAAAACCATTCCTTCTGCAACATCTACCAACTTCCAGAATATCCTCCTATTTTCCCTACCCAATGAATTCAATTCTGCTTGGTCCCAAATTCAGACATTATTCTCAATGACTTCAACAAAGATGCTGAAGAACTTTCTACACCCTGACCTTTAAAAACTCCTAAAACCTTCATCTGCACTTCAGCTAGCCACAAAGAAACTGAAAACAGAGTCATCAATTGAAAAGTGCTAGGCCAGGTGTGGTGGCCTGTAATCCCAACACTTTGGGAGGCCAAAGCAGGTGGATCACTTGAGGTCAGGAGTTCAACACCAGCCTGGGCAACATGGTGAAACCCTGTCTCCATTAAAAATACAGAAAATTAGCCGGACATGGTGGCTCATGCCTGTAATCCCAGCTACTTGGGAGGTTGAGGCAGGAGAATCACTTGAACCCGGGAGGCAGAGGCTGCAGTGAGCTGAGATGATGCCACTGTACTGCAGCCTGGGTGACAGAGTGAGACCCTATCTCAAAAAAAAAAAAAAAAAAAAATTTACAATCCGCTAGGATTGTAACTTCAGAGACCACCCCCCTTTTCTTTATCCACAACCACTTTATATTCTAGTTGTAGACCTGCTCTTTACCTCCACTTGGCTGTATTGTCTCCCTATATAATTTAAACCTGTCCAACAGCCATTTTAACACTGTCCTCTCCAGAATATCATGACCTTCCATTATTCTCACTATGCATCTCCCCAGTGATAGACAATCCTCACCATCTGTTTCCTCCACACCCACGCACTGGGTGTTAAGCACCACCAGAAAGCTATGAAATCTTCCACAACAGATTTATTCTAAATACAACTCTCCATCTCATTGACTAATCCAAATCATTTTCATATTTAAATCCCTAATCCCATCAAATACTCAAACCCTTCTATAAAATTCCCTCAAATCACACCTTCTCCACCTGTAATCAAATCCTCTTCACAGTTTCTAAAATGTTATATCTCCACCCATCTGTTACCTCTTGCCTCCAGTTTTAGAATAAGAGTTGTTGTTCTTCCTTCTCAAACTAAACTTCTTTATTCAATTCCTGTATTTATTGCTTCCATATTCTTCCAACCCACTCAGTAAATCCCCAGGCACTCTGGTCTCTGAACTGCTCTTTTTGAGACGGGCTCTCACTCTGTCACCCAGGCTGGAGTGCAGTGGTGCGATACCAGCTCACTGCAACCTCCACCTCCCAAGCTCAAGTGATCCTCCCACCTCAGCCCCCCAAGTAGCTGGGAATACAAGCGCAAGCCACCACACCCAGCAAAGTTTATTATGTTTTGCAGAGACGAGGTTTCATCATGTTGCCCAGGATGGTCTCAAACTCCTGAGCTCAAGCAATATGTCCACCTCAGCCTCCCAAAGTGCTGAAATAACAGGTATGAGCCACTATGCTCAGCCAGTCCTTACCCTCTTTTTGGCAACGACACTTGAGCTATCCACCTTGCTTTATGTCACTGTAGCACATGATTCTACTCTGACGTCTCTGGTTGTTTCTTCTATCTGAAATCACTGCTGCTCTTCCTAGTCTAAATTGTGGATATCTTCCCAAGTTCTGACCTGGAGCCCCCTATAATTCTTAGCTACTAAGGGTCTCATCCCTCACCACTGTTTCTACATTTTCATTCTTCATATGGCTATCTTCCCCTAGCTACCCAAAATAATCTTTAAACCATCACCCTCTCCTACAATCCAATTTACTCCCGAGGAATTAGAATACATAATGATTTCTTTTTAACTAGAATTGGAATATATAATGATTTCTTTTTAACTAGATTCTTCAACTATTACTTCAATTAACACTTCAATTATCAGTCCAAGTAATTTCATAACCGTCAGTGCCCTAACTAAATCCAGAATTAGTAGCTGCAATTATCAACTCTATGTATGTATTCCCAACTCTATATTGGACTTCTTTTCTTAGCTCCAATCCAGTACTGATGCCTCATACATAGGTCAATGTGTCTTAAAACCCCAATCTGCTAAGTGATCTAATAATTTCTACTAATGGCACCATCAATCTCAGTCACCCAGATTAAAAGCTCTAGAGCTTTTCTTCGGTTTTCTTTTTTCTCTGCTGTTTCCCAAAAGCCTATCTGCCATCAAACCTGCCCATTCTCTCTTTGAGGTATCTCTTATATCTATCCCTCTCCTTTTATTCCCACTATGATGGCCCAACTTACACCCTCAATACTTCACTTTTTTTTTTTTTTTTGAGACAGGGTCTCCTTCTGTCACCCAGGCTGGAGTGTAGATTTCGGCTTACTGAAACCTCTGCCTCCTGGGTTCAAGCGATTCTCCTGCCTGAGCCTCCCATGCAGCTGGAACTACAGGCATGTAACACCACACTCAGCTAATTTTTTTTTATCTTTGTAGAGACAAGGTTTTGCCATGTTGCCCAGGCTGGTCTCAAACTCCTGAGCTCAAGCAATCTGCCTGCCTCCCAAAATGCTGAGATTACAGGCGTGAGCCACTGTGTCCAGCCTACTTCACACTTTTTCCTAACTTTGTCTCCCAGTCACCAGGTTCTCTTCATTACAAAAAAAGAAAGGTCACTAGATTAGTATTCTTAAATATTCTCTTACTTACCCATTCAAATATCAACAATGGTTCGCCACTGCATACTGACTTAAGTTAAAACTCCTCAGACTTCAGCCGGGAATGGTGGCTCATGCCTGTAATCCCAGCACTCTGGGAAACTGAGGTGGGCAGATCATTCGAGGTGAGGAGTTTGAGACCAGCCTGGTCAATATGGCAAAACCCTGTCTCTATTAAAAATGCAAACATTAGCTGGGCGTGGGGTCACGTGCCTGTAATCCTGGCTACTTGGGAGGCTGAGGCAGCAGAATTGCTTGAACCCAGAAGGCGGAGGTTGCAGTGAGCAGACATTGCACCACTCCAGCCTGGGTGACAGAGTGAGACTCTGCCTCCAAAAAAAAAAAAACTCCTCAGACTTCAAAAAACTTGAAACCATCCAATAATCATGGAATAGATAAATCTACTGTGGTATATTCATATGCTGGAATACCACACAACAATGAAAAAGAATAAACAACTGCCTAACATAACATGGATAAAACTCACAGACATGCTCCTTGAGAAAAAGAAACTAGACACAGAAATTGGGTTCTACTTACACAAAATTCAAAAACACACAACACTACTCTGGTATGACAAAAGTCAGAATAATAGTTATTTTTGGTTGGATGAGATATCAGCTTGGAAATGGCACATGAGGCATCCTTCTGGAAGTTGGAAATGTCCTGTATATTGAACTGGGTGGTGGCTACATAAATTTAAACCTAAATGCCCTTAAGATTGGAGCACTTTACTGTATGTATCTCAATAAATTTTCAAAATCCAAGTTAGACTGAATTTTGAGATAGTCTGCCTACTTTCCAGTTTTATTTCCCTCCATTCCTCAATATAAACCCTAAATTATAGCTAATCTAGACCACCAACCCCTAAACATACCCTGAACTCTGCTCACTGTCACTCATATCACTCCTTCTTCTAGGAAAGCCAACCCTTACCACTTTGCCTATTATCTTATTTATCCTTCAAGGTCTAAGCTATACCACTAATTTCTCCACAAAGCCAACCCTGAACAAACCTGCCATAGTACTTGTGTCATAGACGGATGTGTATATTTTGTCCCTGGATGAATTCCTGAAGCACACGGACTGTGTCATATATAAACATGTATCCTTCACACTCCCTACCATAGAACCTTGCACACAGTAAATATAAAAATATTCCCTGAATTAATTCTGGCAGTCCATCAAAGTATCCTTCAGTCTAACCCTCCTTCTCATATCCATCCATCACTGCTTCTACTCACAATTCATCCCATAGTTCACATACTTAGTTTCTGTCATTCAACAAATAATTGAGCACCTACTACATGAAAGAAACTGAAACTACACTCTAATGTACTCCACTAAACTACCCAAAAATATAATCCAATTTCAGCTGCTGCCATTTGAATATTTCTACAACTCTAAATTTCCAGTCAGCCAGGCGTGGTGGCTCACACCTGTAATTCCAACACTTTGGAAAGCCGAGGGAGGGGATCACTGGAGCCCAAGAGTTTGAGATCAGCCCAGGCAACATGATGAGACCACATCTCTACAAAAAATATTAAAAATTAGCCAGGCGTGGTGGCACATGCCTGTGGTCCCAGGTACTCAGAAGGCTGAGGCAAGAGGATCACTTGAGCCCACGAGGTAGAGGCTGCAGTGAGCTGCTGTGTTCACATAACTGTACTCCAGCCTGGGCAACAGATCAAGAGCCTGACGTTCATTCATTCATTAATAATAAATAAATAAATAAATAAATAGTGCATTTCTAGTCATCTTCGCCTCTTCCCTACCTCCAATTGCATTCCACTCCCATATTCTAATCTTACTGCTATCAAACTAATTCAAGCCCTTCTTAATTTCTTCAGTAGCCACCTAACTGGGCTTTTTTTTTCTAACTGGTCTTTTCACATATAATCTTACCCTACCATCACATTACCCACAATCTATCCCGTAAGGTATAGCTACAGCCAGGTGAAGCTATCTAATATACAGTCCTCGGCTTAATTCTCTACTCAGAAAAGTTCAACAGTTATACACTAATGATGTATGCTAACATACTTTAATCCTATGTTAACATACTTTAATTCTCACATCCTCACCATAACCCTTGCCAGGAAAGTATGATTATCAATTTGATGAGAAAATGGAAACTCAGAAAGGAAATAATTCTCCATAATCATACAGTGGGTAAACAGAAGAGCCAAGACTAAAACCCAGCTTCTGTTTGCTTACCAAGCACAACACTACATCATATCAAATACAAACTACTTAGCTTAGCTTTCAAGGCCATCCATTTTCAACCCACCCCCAACTGACTGTCCTACCTTGTATTATACCTTATTCATGAACTCTATGTGTTCCAAACTATAGATTGTGATCAATTATTTTGTCAGTCATGAAATCAGTTTAATGAGGAACAATCAGCTTTTTTTTCTTCCCCCTTGGCCAGCTTTTTTTCTTTTTAGTCAAACAAAATAGACAACATCTAATTGCATCTACCAGTGTAAGGACAGTTACTGTATTATGAAACTTTTAGTTTTACCCACACAAAAACATTCACACATGCATATATTAGATGGAAGTGTGACATGTATTTCTTACTACAGGTCACAGTTTAAAAATTTAAACCTAACTTACCATTCCCCACATCTCCTGGGCTTCTCACCTCCACAGCTTTGCTTATGCTAATCTCTCAGGCAGGAATGCTCTCTTTCAGTAATCTTTGCAAATCAAAATCCTATCAATCCAAAACTTAAAAAAAAAAAAAAAAAGAATCCTATCAATCCCTTCAAAGACTAGCTAAAATTCCACTTTTATGCCATTACAATGCTGTCTCAGGTTTTCTCCTAATCAAATGCATTTTCTGCCTTTTAAATTCAGTAATATTTGGTATATTTGTGACTCACAGATATATTTGTGATTACAGTACAGGTATTTGTCCACAAGCCCAGCTGCCCTACCAGAAAATAAATCCCAAAGGATTTATTCCTGACAGCAAAGCATTATATGCTTTTGCATATAACAAATGTGCATTATCTATTAAAGAAAACTCATTCCATTATTTTCTGAAACCCCTAGTTATAGATCAATATAATTTAATATTTTCTTTTTTTTTTTTTTTTTTTTTTTTTTTTGAGACGGAGTCTCGCTCTCTCGCCCAGGCTGGAGTGCAGTGGCCGGACCTCAGCTCACTGCAAGCTCTGCCTCCCGGGTTTACGCCATTCTCCTGCCTCAGCCTCCTGAGTAGCTGGGACTACAGGCGCCCGCCACCTCGCCCGGCTAGTTTTTTTTGTATTTTTTAGTAGAAACGGGGTTTCACTGTGTTAGCCAGGATGGTCTCGATCTCCTGACCTCGTGATCCACCCGTCTCGGCCTCCCAAAGTGCTGGGATTACAGGCTTGAGCCACCACGCCCGGCCTAATATTTTCTACTATATTCCAACCTTCTGTTGACTCTTATCCTTCAAATAGCCTTACCGTCTTCCTCCTCAGAACAGCCCTCTCAAATAATCCTCTTTACCTTCCATCTTCTCATGCTTTCCTCCAAACACAGCTTGTCATATTTCAGTAATCTTTTCCTTCCTTCAGAATCATCCTTTCTATCAGATACCACTTTTCCTTCCCCATCTGCTCATCTTCTACCTTATTCCTAGTTCTCTAACATCCATACACATTGATCTATAGTCTTTAAACAGATTTTTCTTTTCTTCACCATCTCTTTAACCAGACTTCTTGAATTATCTCAATTCACTGCTAGTGCATATAGTTTGGCAGCCCCATTAAGTCCTTTGTAGAAAAAGGCAGGTTACGAATAAATGGAAAAGAAACATAAAACATATAGACAATTCAGATCTAAATTATTTCAAATATCTCATTCATTCATTCATTCATTCATTCATTCATTCAACAAGCTTGTGTCTACTGGACAACATGCCCTCAGTTCTGTCTATTCTATTCCGTAATTCAGAAAGCAGCTTTGAGAAAAGCATGCAGGAAAATGCCAGGATAACAGGGCCAAGTTGACTCATGCTCTTCTCTCATGAAGGCCAAGTAATTTGTGGTGTACAGGCTCATAAAAGAACAACTAAAAGTTACACTATACAAAGATGGAAAACAGACCCCACAGTTGTTTCAGGGGGTTCAACATCTACCAAACAAATGTAAATCTGAAAGGAACAAACCAGTAGGAGTAGCTAAAACGAAACAGGCAGAAAGCATTCAGACAAAAATAGATCTAGACTCTAGGTTCACTTTAGGGCTGCAAGAGAAATTTGGAGTCATTTAGTTCCTCTCTGAGATCCCTAAGGAATCTTTTCAAATATCAAGCTAAAGTATGGTTCACTTAAATCATTTCACCAAACCTTAGCCAATGTTCATTTCTCCATTCCCTGAACTCCTACTTACTGTCTGTAAAACTCTTACTGTCTGTAAAACAGCACTTACTGTCTGTAAAACTCATTTGTGAACTTAAACTATCTTGCTCAAGGTAATAAAATTATTAACAAATATACTCAGAATTTATTTCACCTGAGAAAAATGAATTTTTTAAAAAGAATTTATTTACATATTCAAATCAGTACGGTCCTCTTTAAAATAAGTTACTTTGGAAGGCTACCACTTACTCATTTATTCACTCCATCCATCCAACCAGGTGATGCACTCAACCAACATTTACGTAGTGCCTAACTAACTACATGTGAAGCTATCACCCCTGCTCAAAATATTCCCAACTTCCTCCTTGGGAGTGTTTTCAAAATCAGCTAATAAGTCAACCAAGAAAATTATTCCCATTTCTGTGATTAACTGGATTTAAGGCAAAACTATTCTTTATTCACTCTATTTGGTATTGACTAACCTTCAGCATTTCTAAAAATCAAACTTTCAAAGTAAAAAGCTCTGTCATCAATGAGACCATTCAGAATAAGATTATACCATGTATTATTTAAAAGTGTGCCTCTTGGCCTGGGACGGCAACTCACGCCTGAAATCGCAGCACTTTGGGAGGCCGAGGTGGGTGGATCACTTGAGGCCAGGAGTTCAACACCAGTCTGACCAACATGGTGAAATCCCTCTCTACTAAAAAATATAAAAAATTGCCAGGAGTGGTAGTGCACGCCTGTAGTCCCAGCTACTCGGAGACTGAGGCAGGAGAATCGCTTGAACCTGGAAGGCAGAGGTTGCAGTGAGCCAAGATGGTGCCACTGCACTCCAGCCTGGGTGACAGAAAGGCTCCGTCCCAAAAAACAAACAAACAACAAAAGTGTGCCTCTTGGGCTGGGTGCAGTGGCTCACACCTGTAATCCCAGTGCTTTGGGAGGTTAAGGCGGGTGGATCACCTGAGGCCAGGAGTTCGAGACCAGCCTGGCCAACATGGTGAAACCGTGTCTCTACTAAAAATACAAAAATTAGCCAGGGGTAGTGGTGTGTGCCTCTAGTCCCAGCTATTTGGTAGGCTGAGGCACGAGAATCAGTTGAACTCAGGAGGCGGAGGTTGCAGTGAGCCAAGATTGCACCACTGGACTCCAGCCTGAGTAACAGTGAGATCCTACCTCAAAAAAAAAAAAAAAAAGCCATACAAGCCTGGAAACATTTCAGCGTCATTTTAACAGATTTCCAGATTTCCCACACTAAAACTCTCCAGAAGACAAAGAATACTGCAATCTCAAAAAAAAAAAAGAAAAAAAAGGTGTGCCTCTCGGAGGGATTATGAACTCCTAGCAGACAGGGACCATGTTTTACTTACCTTTATAGACCCCTTCCCCCAACAGCACACAATAGGTACTCAAGGTACTCAATAAATAGGGAAATTGTATAGGATTGTACTCAGAAGTTAATTCAGAAAAGGTGTTCTAAAAACATTCTGAACACTGCTACTGAAAATGACCACCAAAATATAAAAATTGTTATCCAGAGATATAATTTTGATATTTGTTTTTAAAAATCAACTTTCTGAAATCTTGTACCATTACTGAATTATTTCACAACTGTCTTTCTCTCTCAAAAGAATGTAAATACTACTTTGGGAGGCCAAGGTAGGAGGATCACCTGAGGTCAGGAGTTCAAGACCAGCCTGGCCAACATGGTGAAATCCCACCTCTACCAAAAATACAAAAATTAGCCAGGCATAGTGGCACGCTCCTGTAATCTCAGCTACTTGGGAGGCTGAGGCAGGAGAATTGTTTGAACCCGGGAGGCAGAGGCTGCAGTGAGCTGAGATCGCACCACTGCTCCCCAGCCTGGGCGACAGAGCAAGACCCCATCTCAAATACAAAAAAATTGTAAATACTATAACTTCCTTGAGAAAAGAAGCTTATGTTATTTTTACTATCCTAAAAAAGAATTAAATCAGACAGTCCTAAAACAGTCATTTATGTCTGAGGTATAAAAAAATCTAAATTAAACCAGCACCCTGCTACAGACCAGATTTTACTCCAGATTAAACTAGCCTCAAATTTAGAAGAGATCCCCCCGTCCCACCTCTTCGAAGTTGTTACAGAACCGTTGCAATTCCATTCTAATCTATTCTATCTTCTTCCCTTAAATCTAAAGGTCCTCTCCAGTCAGATATCCCTTTTGTCCTGCACTCTGTCAAACACACACACACACAATTTTGTCTACAATACCCGCGCAGTACTCAGCAATTTCATACAATCCCACTATGATCGCTAACAGTGAACACTACTTTCTATCAGTCATTCAACAGGTATTTATTAAGCACTTAAGAATCAACCTGCTGTGAGTTTCCCTAGAGACTACAGGAAGTCTCTGATCTAGAACAGGTTACAATGTACCATTTGCAAAACAAAGAGAATAACTGTCACAAATACAAAATTTAGCAATACATAAACTACTTGTGAATACTGTTGCCACTGAAAGTAAGGAAAACTCTCAAGAGGTGCCATTACTTAGTCTCCCAAAAAGTGAGACCTTGTCTCAAAGAAAAAAAAAAAAGGGCAGGGCGAAGTGGTTCACGCCTGTAATCCCAACATTTTGGGAGGCCAAGGCAGGCAGATTATGAGGTCAGGAGATCGAGACCATCTAAGGTGAAACCCTGTCTCTACTAAAAATACAAAAAATTAGCCGGGTGTGGTGATGGGCACCTGTAGTCCCAGCTATTCAGGAGGCTGAGGCAGGAGAATTGCTTGAACCCAGGAGGCGGAGGTTGCAGTGAGCCGAGATTGCTCACTGCTCTCCAGCTTGAGTGAGAGCGAGACTCCGTCTCAAAAAAAAAAATGCCATAGAAGCCTAGAAAGAACATTCAAGGGTCATTTTAATGCATTTCCAGATTTCCCACACTAAAACTCTCCAGAAGACTGTCAAAGAATACTGCAATCTGCTAACTAATTCCAAGATGAACAACTATCATTGTCAAGCAACTCCTCTTCATCTCTAACAAGCAAATCTTATGCTGCAAAGATGGTTCCTACAACATGGTCTTTCTCATAGGTCCATCCCAACTTCCCTTTATCATCTCATCCAGCATTTTTAGTATAACTGTCAATCTTCCTTCTACTTCAGGAGAGCCATATCTAGGCTAAATCCCTATAACATAATGGGGAAGTCAAGAGATACAGCCTAAGACTGTTGGACTCTAAAATCAAGGTTTAAGCATATTATTTAAAAATATAAACACATCGAATAAAGTAACTAAAATAACTATCAAAGGTCAGAAAGGAGGAGAAAGGGGATAATGTCAATTACACATTCACAGACGTCTTCTGATTCCCTGATAATGTCATTTTGATAAATCAAGAAATAATATTATATGCCTATTACTTGGAGACATGGAAAAAAGCACGGTAAGAAATACAAATTAATGCTTAGAAGTAGCGGACTCAGTAAGTGGAACTGCAATAGACAGGTGAGACGGGGCTGTTTTCCATTATAAGTTCCCTCAGAACAATTTGATAATAAAAGGGTAGAGGCTGGGCACAGTGGCTCACACCTGTAATCCCAGCACTTTGGGAGGCCAAGGCAGGTGGATCACCTGAGGTCAAGAGTTCGAGACCAGCCTCATCAACATGGAGAAACTCCATCTCTATTAAAAATACAAAATTAGCCAGGGGTGGTGACAGGCACCTTTAGTCCCAGCTACTTGGGAGGTTGAGGCAGGAGAATTGCTTGAACCGGGGAGGTGGAGGTTGTAGTGAGCCAAGATCACGCCACTGCACTCCAGTCTAGGCAACAAGAATGAAACTCCGTCTCAAAAAATATAAATAATTTTTTAAAAAATGTTAAAGGGTAGAAAGACGACGACATATTTAAGGGCATTCTGCTTACAAAAATTAAAAGAACAGATAATATACAGTGCTGGTGAGAGAAAAGGGAAGGAAGACTAGCCTTCTTATGCCATGATGACAATACAATTGAGTACAGCATACTATGTTAAAAAAAAAAAAAGCCCTAGAAAGGTAAGGTGGGTCACACCTGTAATCCCAGCATTTTGAGAGGCCAAGGCGGGAGGATCACTTGAGGCCAAGAGTTCGACATCAGCCTGGCCAACATGGCGAAACCCCATCTCTACTAAAAATACAAAAATTAGCTGGACGTGGTGGCGCATGCCTGTAATCCCAGCTACTCGGGAGGCTGAGGCAGGGGAATTGCTTTAATCCAAGAAGCAGAAGTTGCAGTGAGCTGAGATCACGCCACTGCACTCCAGCCTGGGTGACAGAGCGAGACTCAGGGGTTAGGTGGTTGGGGGGGAGGGGGGTAAGTCCTTTAAAAGAATGAGTGGCCAAGCCACTGTGTCACACCTGTAACCATAGCACCTTGGGAGACCTAGACAAAAGGACTGCTTGAGGCCAGGAGTTGGAGACCAGCCTGGGCAACACAGGGGGACCTCATCTCTACAAAAGAACTAAACAATTATTGGGGCATAGTGATGCATGCCTATAGTTCTACCTACTCAAGAGGCTGAGGTAGGAAGATCCCTTGAGCCCAGGAGGTCAAGGCTGCAGTGAGGTATGATCCAAGCCACCGCACTCCAGCTTAGGGGACAAAGTGAAACCCTGTCTCAAAAAAAAAAAAAAGAATGAGTAAATCTGGCCGGGCACAGTGGCTCACACCTGTAATCCCAGCACTTTGGGAGGCCGAGGCGGGCGGATCACCTGAGGTCAGGAGTTTTGAGACCCTCACCATGTTGGCCAGGCTGGTCTCAAACTCCTGACCTCAGGTGA
>NC_045435.1:41493043-41569094 GCF_002776525.5 Piliocolobus tephrosceles
CAGGCTGGTCTCAAACTCCTGACCTCAGGTGATCTACCCGCCTCGGCCTCCCAAAGTGCTGGGATTACAGGCGTGAGCCACCGCGCCCAGCCGTATATATAGTTTTTTCTTAATAAAAGGTGAATAATACTCAGGTAGTTTTTAAGAGTATGGTTCTAGCCCAGAGTTCCCTCTTGGAAATCTGGGCTAGTGTGAGCTCAGCAAATCCAGAAACAGCTTGGTTCATTTCCTGATACAGAGATGCTAATCCTCCCTCCAACCTGGCTCTAGAGTCATCCAGTCTCCTAGGTTCCCCTAGACCTTATGATAACTAGTCCTGACCTCCTTGCAACCTAAAACCAAAACAGATATTCTAGATCCTCCATTCTGCAGGCCCACACTTTGCTGGCTGATTTGTTTTCTTCAATACCACTATGCCTCAATGAGAGTATTCTCTTCACTGGAGAACTCCCTCACAGTTCACATCAGGAACTGTGAATGGCAGAAGATCTCCCACCAGCCACAGATTTATGGAACCAATCCAGCCAACTAGACTAATTTGAGCTACAAATGAAGTATCCAAAGAAGAGCCACCAAGCATGTGCATGTATTCCCCCCACCATTAATTATAATCTTGTGTACTGCAATCCAGGCTGAACAGCACCAATTTTCCTGGACCAGATAAACTGGGCAGTGAAGAAAACCACCAAGTCAATTAATTTTCATTGCCAGGATAGTATTTACCCAACCTCCGGTAAGTGTTAATACTTTAAATTTTCTAAAATCGAAGCTCCATGGCCTAAGGAATCCCCACAGGACCGGCCCTTTCTCAAGGTCTGCTTCAGAGGTTCTCATATTCATTGGTGCACGTCTAAAATGTCACAGACCAAACTACAGACTAAAATCTAATTCTCAGTGACCCCAACCACAGCCCAGACCCACACTTACCAGATGTCATCTACTGAAGAGCCCACACAGGTTCGGAACTAGGCCATCCCGGCCCATCTGGAATAACTCTTCAGTCCTTAGGCCAATATTTATTAATTATACTACATCTGTCTATTCTATTATGCATTCCCTGCATCTTCTCTACTATTTAGCACTCCCTCTTGCTTCAAACGCGATCCTTTCTATTCACGGGAACTCCTATCTCCTTCTTTCCTTCCCTGAGAAACGCTTCAGTTATTTCCATAATGAAATACCTAACGTATCTGCACAATGAACACCCCCCAGAATCCTCAAGACTCCTCCACAGCCACCTCCCCGCATTCCTCCACCTCTCCGGCATCTTTCCTCCGTCCCCTCTCCCTGTTCGCACTCCCACTACGCTTCCTGCAAGCATTCCCTTTTCTCCAACCCCTGCCCTTCCCTTCTCCCAAAGAGCACACTCCGGCAGCAACAGTGACTGAGGCCTGCGGTGCATAAAGCACTGCACCAGGCACGGTGGACAGAGCCCTGGTGTCTCCCTAGCCTTTTCACACCCACACCCAGCACCCTCTGTCCTCCCCGTGCAAACATCCCACCTCCTCCCCTACCTCTGACACCCGCCTCCAGCCTCGGAGGCCGTCTTCTCGCCTCCGCCACCCCCGTCATTATCCCTCCTCAACCCCCCAACCCACCCTCCGCGCCCTGCTTCCTCACGTCCCCCGGCCAGCCCCAGCGTTTCCCTCGGCCTCGGCCGGCCCCCTGGCCACCCCCAGCCTCGCCACGGCTCGCTCCCCCCGGGGTCAGGCCGTTACCGCCGCGCGCTCCCCCCGCGCGCCGCCCCCTCCCCCTCCCCCGCCCTCCCCCGGGCCCGGGCCTGCCAGGCCGAGCGCTTTACCGCGGGCGGGCGCCGAGTCGCGCGGTCACCGACTGCAGGCGGCGGCAGCTCCAACCTTTCTAGGGGCCTTGAGAGGAGGGGAAGGGGGGAGGGGGGAGAACTTTTGCTGTGGCAGCTTCGGCAACAGCTCCCACCCCTGCGCCTTTCTCCTCTTCCTCCCCCTCCTCCTCCTCCTCCTCTTCCTCCTTCTCTTCCTCCTCCCAGAGCAGTAGAGACGCAGACATGCCGCAGCTAGAGCGCCGCCGCGGTCGCCGCCACTGCCGGCCCGGTGCATTGTGGGAAGCCCCGCACACGGGAAGCGCTCCGCGGCGCCCGCCCTCGTCTGGCGCAGAGAGCTGGCTGGGAAGACACAGCGTGGCTTCGATTCCGGCGCCTGCGTGTCACCAGCCCAGGGTGGCCGTGGAAGCTGGACCCGAGCCGCAGTTCCCCCAGGCTGGGCCCGGGAAGAAAGCGGTTTGAAAAAGATCGGAACTGAGGAACTGTCTTAGAGCGGGGGACTCCCTGCTTCTTCAGCCTTAACCAATGCCCAGCGTTCAGAGAAGTGGAGGACTCGGGGATTCGGGAGCGTTTCAGGCCTGGGGAAATGGAAGGGTCGGGGACCTAGATGAAAGGTTATTTGCCAGAAATTTCTTGGCTTTTTCACTTATTCTCTCTTAACTAGTCCTCCGCCGCCACCTCCAGTCGTTGGCCTCTACCACCTTCAAATGCCACCTTTTCCGGAAGATGTAGCCCTGCGTCCTTGAAACTGGCAAACCCTATTAGTGTCCGCAAGCTGAGATGCGGGGTGTGGGCATAGAGACGGATCAAGAGATCCGGCCCTGGACCCTCTTGGGCAGAACTTTGTCCTTCCCATTTCACCTGAAGCCCAAACTTTGTATGGCAAAGACTTGGTAATGATCTCTATAGAGCTAGGATTACACAGTTGTCTCATCGTTTGGGGGCCCTTGAGCCAAATTGTGACCTCCTTAATGGTGCCTTCATCAACTAACATTAGGCGACCTGAGGTGCTTGTGCGTACTGCCATCGTTTACAATTATTCATCTTTGTGTACCCACCCTAGCACAAGGTCAGCCATATAACATAAAAGATGCTCAGTGAATGTTGAGTAATTGTGAGCATCTGGAACTTGCAGTTGGGATAAAACGCCTTCATTGTGATTTCTTCATAATCTGAAGATTCCATTTAGCGCCTCTCTGCGGTACTTAAACGTAACCTTTGAGGGGAGAGGGAAAAGAAAAGGCATGGAAATATCTATAGAGCCATTTCTGGTGTTCTCCTTCCCTTTTCCACACCCATCTTCCCACCCCTTGCCAAATAAATGTTCATTTGAATAGTGCTTTTTGGCAAAACTCCAAACTCCTGCATTATGCACTTGTGATGACACTGAATTAGATTAGTGTCTGCAAGGTTAATGTTCCCTCAGGCATTAACCTTAGTAAATTGTGATGCCTGTTTAGAAATAGCTAAGGCCCAGAGGTTCAGCTTCATTTAGACACAGGTAACTAAGAGCAAGAGTAAACCACAGCTCTACAATCAGCTCTCTGTGCTTTTCCCATTAAAAAATACAAATTTTAATAAGATGACTGCGCATTTTCTGAATGTTAATTACAACGAAACAGTGATACAAGTTAGAGCCAAGGGACAGTTATCTGGAGGACAGCCTTCTGGCAGCTTCTAGCACCTGCAATGGCATCAAATTCAGATGTCATAATAAAAAACACCTCTGGCAGCAAGGAACCCGACTCAGTATTAGGCAGTGGGAAAACTAATAACTGCGGTTACACCCAATGGGCTAGGATTGATTGGTTTGCTATTAGGAATAGATCTAGTTCTCTGCTCAGCAGCCTAACGAAGAAGCAATAGAGAAATAGCTGTCTAAAATGGGCAGAATGAAGAGCACTACAGGGATAGTAACAGCAGAAGCAATGGTGAGGAGCAAGTTTAGGTCCTTTATAAGTTAAACTGGAGAAACTTCTCAGCTTGAGGTTGGCTCTCCATGCTCCTCTTGCTCACTTCCCTAAACACCAACCGTAGGTACTCAGCCTACTTACTTTTTTCCTTTTTTTTTTTTTTAATTTTTATTTTGAAATAATTATAGACTCACAAGAAGTTGCAAAAAATAGTTCAGAGTCCCATGCTTCCCCCAATGGTGACATCTTATAAAGCTCTAGTAAGACATCAAAACCAGTGTCAACCTAAATAACAGAGAGGCTTTCTAAAAGATAATGTTTAATTGGGAATAGAGCATTGCAATGAAAATATGCATCTCATAGTTTAACTGTCTGCATAGACAAAGGTGTTTAAAGGAAAAAATGGAAAGGATTACATAATTGTTTTGAAATAATTATCCTTGACTATAAAGATCAATAACAAGGGTGACGCCAGTCCGAGGTTGGACAGGCATTTGCTGGGCAGATGTCCTTGCAGAAGTATTTTTTTGTGTAAGGTTGTGATGGCCTTTGTACAAGGTTGTGGTTTTTGCAGCCTTTTTTGATAGTTTTTGTTATCAGGCATACAAATGTAAGAACCCTCTCTTTCGTAGCTTTCCCTAGCTCTATTTGTCAGGGTTTCTTAACATTAGTGACTCCATTTTGACTGTGACAACTTTCACACCAGGAAATCAACGATGGTACATTACTGTTTACTAGACTACAGAATGTATTATTTGCCATTTTCTTAACCTGTGTTCTGTTTATTGTGTGTGTGTGTGTGTCTGTAGTTCAGTGCAACTTTGCCTCATTTACAGATCCTTGTAACCACCCCTATAATCAAGACATAGAACTGTTCCATCACCATAAAAGAACTCCCTCATACTACCTTTTTGTATTCACAAATCCCCCTCCACACTGCAACTGCTCTCCCAACTCCATGCCTGTCCTCTAGTAACCACTAATCTATTCTCCATCTCTATATTTTCATCATTTCAAAAATGTTATGTAAGTGGAATCATATAGCATGTAAACTTTTGAGATTGATGTTTTAACCTAAACATAAAGGTCCACAGCTCAAGGAAATCTAAAAGGCACAGCCACTTGCAGCTGATGGTTTCCAAGTGGGAATGTGATATTTAGGAAATCAAGAGAAGTCAGGAATCTGAGTTTTGGGGTGAAATCTCCCAAATGTTAAATGTTGACAACTCATTGCATTTTTTTTTTAAGAACACAAAAGCATGTCAGACAAAACAGGCCTGTGGGCCAGATTAAGCCCATAGCCCGCAATATATCTTCTCTGATGTTACCTAATCCACAGAGGCTGGAACCACTGTTCTGATGAGTGAGATTCTCAGGGGCTCTATGGCCTCTTTCCTCTCTTCTGGCTCTGGAATTAGGTCTGAGGCTTGGTCTTTGCACTCCTTCCAGGAGAAGAATGTACTTCCATCTCTTTCCTGCAAAGACTGCACCGGGTCTTCATACCCTCCTCTAGTAACATCTTTGCTTCCTTTTTTCTAATATTCTCAGACTCAGGACTAGATGGAAGTTCTGTCTTCTGTATCCTTGTGGCTCCCTGCAGCACTAGCCATTTGTCAAAGCTGGTTCTACCTTAAGGATAAACTTGTCCTTTTCTTTGCAAAGCTCTAAATTCATAGCTTTGCTACAGATTAGACCTGCCTCTACTGCATCATTCCTACTGTACCTAGAAAAACATGGCTTTTCCTATTCCTAAAGGAGTTCTTTTCCTGGGACATTTTCCCCTGAGTTCCTGCTTTAGATATGCTTCAGGCCTGGGGAAATGGAAGGTTTGGGGACCTAGGTGAAAGGTTATTTGCCAGAAATTTCTTAGCTTTTTTGTTTATTCTCTCTTACCTAGCCCTCCGCTGCAGCACAAAGGGCATCCCAGATCACTGATATAGTCTAAAATTAATGAATAGCCTACTGTCTCCTACTTAGGATATAGAGTGTAGGTAGTTTCTTGAGTTTGAGACAATAAACCCTGCACCTCTTAGAAGCATCTAAAGAAGGTACTAGGTTGCACTAAAGTTCATCAGCTGTGAGATAACTATGGTTTAGAGGAGCACAAGAGAAGACACCACTGAGAGGCCAAGATACACAAGAAAGAATGAAAATGAGGTATTGGGCCAGGATGATATTAGTGGGTAAGAAAAAATAAAATAATATAAGGACAATATCTACTAGTGCCTAGAGGTTAGTCTGTTGTTTAAGTCCACAGATTCTGCAGCTGAAGTCAAGTGAAGTCAGGGTTTGAATCCTGACTACCACTTACTGGTTTTGCAATCTTAGTTACTTAACCTCTCTGTGCTGTCAAGTGCCCCATCTAGCAAATGGAACTAAGAATAATACCTTCTTTTTAGGGATATTATGGCTATTAAATATTAATAACATGGAGTAGCTTAGTGTTTATTTATTTATTTATTTATTTTAGAGACAGGGTCTCTGTTGTCCAGACTGGAAGGCAGTGGTACAATCGTGGTTCACTGCGGCCTCAAACTCCCAGCCTCAAGTGATCCTCCCACCTCAGCCTCCTGAGTACCTGGGACTGCAAGTGTGCACCACCATGCCTGGCTGATTTTTGTATTTTTTGCAGCAATAGAATCTGGCAGTATTGCCTAGGCTGATGTCGAACTCCTGGCCTCAAAGTGAACCTCCCACGGCAGCCTCCCTAAATACTGGGATTACAGGCATGAACCACCACACCTGGCAATGTAAAGCAGAACAATAACTGACACATAGTTAAATGTTCTATGTGGTGTTGATATTGTAGTTGCTATTATTACTATTTAAAATAACCTAAAGGTAATATGAACCAAATTTCCTAAAAATAAAATTCAATAGAGAAAAGACATTAGTTTCTACAAGTGGATTGGGGTGAGGAAAAGAATAGAAACTATACAAGGACAAAAAAAAAAAAAATCATAATGAGAGAAATGATTTAGATGGGAAAATAACTTTCAGAATGTTTACCATGGGGAATAAAAAGGGTATACAATAGGTAGATGACACTAGGAAAAAAATTAACCTGCAAAAAAAAGAAGTGCCATTATTCAGATATTTTATTTCTGAGCATAATCTTTGCCCGAACAATTTTATAAGGCTGATGACATTGGTCTATTGTAAGGATGCTTGCTACTTTCTATCCAGCCAACACCAGTGAATCAAGTGCCTACCTCTTCTTTCCCAAGGTTTAACCAGAGTGAAGACAAGTTAACTATTCATGTGTTAAAGCTGTGGGTTTTCATAAGAGAGAAATAATGACAATTTGTATCATCCCAAAGTGTTATAGAGATCTCACAATTTGCTTATTGCCAAGATGGTGCAATATAATGCAGAAATGATTTTTTTCTTTCTTGTTTTTGCTGTCTTAATATGATTGGAATTAAAAAGCATGTGAGAGTTCTGGACTCATCAAAATATATCAAAACTACCCTGTTATATGTAGCAATTCAACACAGAGAAAGAGGGTTCATTTTTCCTCCATTAATATCTTTCTAACTTGCCAATATTCGGCTTAAATATTTATTTAAAACCCACATGCCAGGTGCTACAAATGGCACCAAAGAAAGGGTAAAACAGATACAGAGTTGCACTGAAGCCCATCAGCTGTGCAATAACTATGGTTTGGAGGACGTGGGAAGATATGGGGAAAAGGTCAAAACAGGCAGAGACACAATAAGCATTGGGGTTAACACTGTTTTACCTTTTCTTTCCTACTTGGTTTTTCATGAAGGCAGCCATTTTACACTTCCTGAAGAAAAGTATGTAGCTATGTAAGAACCCAGTGTTAGGGTTCAAAGAAGATTAAGACATGTTCTAAGTTCATGAGAAGCTGTAAACTAATGGAGGAAGCTGGGCACAGTGGCTCATGCCTGTAATCACAGCACCTTGGGAGGTGGGAGGATCACTTGAGCCCAGGAGCCGGAGGCTGGCCTGGGCAACATAGTGAGACTCCATCTCTACAAAACCTCAAAAAAATTAGCTCGGCATGGTGGCACCTGTAGTCCCAGCTATTTGGGAGGCTGAGGTGAGAGGATCACTTGGGCCTGGAAGGTTGAGGCTGCAATGAACTATGATCACACCATTGCACTCCAGCCTGGGCATACAGAGTGAGACACTGTCTTAAGAAAAATTTTTTAAATGAAATAAAATAAATAATGGAGGAGGCAGATAAAAGGTGAGACAATTTCAGTATTATGTGCTGTGATCACATAGAAGGATATCAGGGGTGCTTTGGGTTCCCACACTGATGTAGCCTACAGATTGGTGTATCTTTCTGATACCAAAATAATACTTTTCCACCAGGTTTATACATCTAAAAATCTACACATGAAATTCTTTACGAAGATCAAACATTATGCAGGACTTTGACATTGAAAGAAGCATTTATCTCCTGATCGTTAAAAAAGTGTAAGCTTTGAGGCAAGTCCTTTCCAACACACACACATCTTGTAATGATTGCAGAATAATCTCCACCTCCATGAACAAAATATAAGCAAGTAAGGTTGAAGAGCAATGGAAGTTGAAAATCAGGTGAAAATGATATGCAGCAGTGGTAGTGAATGATATGACAGTGATAAAATAGATAACTTTCTGGTGGGAGGAGGCCATTTTACCTTTTCTTTCACTAGTTGATATTTCCTAAAGGTAACCATTTTGCACCTTCTCAAAGAAAATTAGGCAGTTACATAAGCTTCATTTTCCCCTTATAATAAAAAGGGGGTGGTTATAGGGTGGGGCATACGAGACAGCGCATAAAATAGCTGATTTGGGGTTTCGTTTTGTTAGTAAGAAAATAAGTTGCACTGTCACTGTTAGTCATTAACCATCTGGCCTCAGGGCACACATCAGTTAAGTCTGCCTGTGCCCACCCCTAAACTTCCTGCACAAACAGAGGACACCCAAAAAACATATCCCAAGGGAGAGCCCCAAGTAGGCAAAAACTGTTCATATTTGGGGCATTTTGTTTAAAAAGCCAGGGAATGTGCAGTATATTGAGAAAGTTTCCATCTTTTTTTCTTTTTTTTTTAATTTTTTTTTTTTTTTTTTTTTTTTTTTTTAGACAGAGTTTCTCTCTTGTTGCCCAGGCTGGAATGCAATGGCGCTGTCTCGGCTCACTGCAACCTCCACCTCCCAGGTTCAAGCAATTCTCCTGCCTCAACCTCCCGAGTAGCTGGGATTACAGCCATATGCCACCATGCCTGGCTGACTTTGTATTTTTTAATAGATATGGGGTTTCTCCATGTTGGTCAGGTTGGTCTGGAACTCCTGACCTCAGGTGATCCTCCTCGGCCTCCTAAACTGCTGGGATTACAGGTGTGAGCCACCGCGCCCAGCCTCTTAATGTTTTGATGTTAACAAGATTAACATTAATTAATCCTGGAAGCTCCATTTATCCAAAATACCACATTCCCCAAAATGCCAGATAGGAGAGCTATTATAGAAAAGAAAAATAAAGTATTTGAATACAAATTAATACAAACCTTTATTATATATACCTATGGCACAGACTGTTGTAAGAAACAGTGTTACCATCAGTCTTTAAAAATCACATAAGTTGTATTCTAGAACCTCGGAAAAGGAAGATAATGGCATCAAAATCTGAATACATAGTAACAAATATATTGAAAGCATACACAAAGCATGGGTTTAATGTTAATTCAGATGTTTAATATTTACTTTATAGCTACTACACGTTAAGAGAAACAAGAACAGATATAATCCCCAGTGGGCTGTGATTTTTCCTACAGACTTTGTCTTCTGTCATAGCAGGCTTGTTTTTGGAGGAACCAAAAGTCTCTTACGCCACAGAGACATATTTTGATCTCATTTCTGACTTCTTTCCTGGCAGAAAGGAGAGAATAATATCACAAAGGCAAAGACATTGGAACTTGAGATCACCTCTTGAATAATTGTTTTAAAAAGATAACATGGCCAGGTGGAGTGGCGCACACCTGTAGTCCCAGCACTTCAGGAGGCCGAGGCAGGAGCATCACTTGAGCCCAGGAGTTCAAGATTAGCCTGGGCAACATAGGAGGAGACCCCCAACTCTACAATAAATACAAAAAATTAGCCGGGTGTGGTGGTGCATGCCTGTGGTCCCAGCTACTTGGTGGGCTGAGGTGGGAGGGTTGCCTGAGCCTGGGCAGTTGAGGCTGCAGTGAGCTATGATCACCATTGCACTCCAGCCTAGGTGACAGAGCAAGACTCTATCTCAAAAAGTAAATAAGTAAATAGATAATGTTACTGGAGTGAGAATGAGCCCTCCTTTCAATTGCTCAATCATAGTTTTTGAATACCTAGTATGTGTCAGGCAATGAGCTGAGTGTCAGGGATATTCAGTCCATTGAGAAATCCGTACATCTGTTTTTTTATTCATCAAACAAATTGTTATCGAATATCTGGTACTATACCAAATACCAGAAATACTCTGGTAAATGAAATACTCTTCTAGCCCAGAAGCTTACAACCATCAGTTAGTGGAGTAAAACAGGTGAATAAACTGCTTCACTGCAGGGTGATACATTCTAATATAGAGATGAGCACCGGACGCTGGAGGAGGACACTGGAGGAGGACCTATGCAGCCCCGGACTGGGACAGCTTCCCCAATGTGACATTTTAGCTGAGACATGAAAGGGGGTGGTACTGGTGGAGTCCTGAGCAGAGGAAGGAGATGGCATGTGCAGAGTCCTAGTGCCAAAGAGAGCTCAGTGTGTTCAGGGACCTGTGAGTCGTTCCGAATGAATGCATGCAGGAAGTGGTAAAAAAGAAAAAAAAAAATTGATACTGCAGTGGAAAGCACCGGCAAGCTCCAGAGTGCCTTGTGGACTTAGTTGAGGCATCTGACCTTCCTTTATCCCAAGAACAGGCTTTCCCAAAATGTGGCTGGATGATAAGAAGATCTTAGATAGTACACAGAATACTGTTTTTTACTTTCGTAGTTAATGGAGTGAACATGCATAGAAATATATATATATATTTCATACACCCAACACATTGCTTATATTATTGCTCAGGATGAGATTGAGTGACAAAAGTAATTCAACTGACAGACAGAATACTACCTAGATTATAGTTGGTACATGAACAACCATGAATGACTGATGTTTGGGCAAAAATGCCTGAGGCTGACAGATTGCCATGGAAAGCTTTTATGTAGGGAAGTCGCATAAGAATACTTACAGGTTAGAAAGAACACTGGTTGTGGAGAATAAATAAGGACAGTATTCGCCAAACTTCTGGTTAAGTCGCATGAGTGGATTCTGAAATCAAATTTAAAGTTGTGCTGGGTGCAGTTGTGCACACCTGCAATCCCAGCTACTGGGAAAGCTGAGATGGGAAGATTACTTGAGCCCAGGAGTTCAAGAGTGGGAGGGTTTGCAGTGGAGAAATCACATGATTACAGCCTGGGCAACACAGTGAGACCCCGTCTAAAAAAAAATTTTTTTTTGATTTTCTTAAAGTTGTAACTGGCAGGGTTTTTCTCAGTAAAACATAATAGGATACAATAAATAGTATCAGACAGATTCACATACAATCAGATGGCACCACACATAACAATACTTTTAATTTTACCTATGCACCTATAAGCATGTGTGCATGTGTGTAAGTGTTACTAGGTTACAGCACAAAATATTTTTCTTACTGTGGGTCAAAGTCAAAGAAAGTTTAAAAGTCACTGGAAACAGACCAATTAGGAGTCTGTTGCAGTATTTTGTTCATTCAATTAGTGTTTATTGAGTACATATTATGTAACAGGTGCTATTCTAGGCACTGAGAATATGGCTGGTGAACAAAATTGGTAATGTGCCTGATCTCACAACATTTACACTTTGGTGAGGAGCGGATACAATGAGCAAGTAACCAAATAAGTTCCTAAGACAACTTAAGAGAAGTCAAGTTCTTTAAAAAGCAATAAATCCGAGGGAGAAATGTAGGCTCCACACAGGCTAGTCTCTTCTTTTTTCTTTTCTTTTCTTTTCTTTTTTTTTTTTTTTTCATTGCCTTGTTCCAAGCACGGAGAATAGGAATAGTGCTTGGAACATAATAGCTGCTCAGTAAGTATTCATTGAATGACTGAATGAATGAATCATTCAATGAAGGATACTGTTGACTTGACTTAAGTAGTTATGATAGAAATTAAGAGAAGTAGATGGGTTCAAGATATATTTAAGAGGCAAAATAAATGGGGTTTAGTGAGAAAAGTAGGATTTGGGGGTTAAGAGATAAAAATGAGACGAATCGGATGCAGCTGGAAACCATCATTCTTAGCAAACTATCACAAGAAGAGAAAACCAAACACTGCATGTTCTCACTCATAGGTGGGAACTGAACAATGAGCTCACTTGGACTCGGGAAGGGGAACATCACACAATGGGGCCTGTCATGGGGAGGGGGGAGGGGGGAGGGGGAGGGATTGCATTGGGGAGTTATACCTGATATAAATGATGAATTGATGGGTGCTGACGAGTTGATGGGTGCAGCACACCAACATGGCACATGTATACATATGTAACAAACCTGCACGTTATGCACATGTACCCTAGAACTTAAAGTATAATAAAAAAAAAAAGAAAAAAAAAATGAGACGAATCATTTCTCTACAACCTACTCTAAAGATAGTAACCAGAGTGATCATGTGATTTCTCCACTGCAAACCCTCCCACAGCTTCCTATTGTACTCAGAGTAAAGCCCAGGCTCCTTACAATGGCCAAGAATGCTGCCCATGACCTGGACTTGGGTACCTCACTAACCTCATCACTAAAAATCTTCCTCTTTCTCTCTGTTCCAGCCACACTGGCCACCTTGCTGTTCCCCAAACCCCCAGTTAAGACTCTGGTCAAGGCATTTGCACTCACTGCCCCCTCTTGAAATGCTCTTCTCCCAAATATTCACATAGCGTAGACTTCTCTTTCTTCAAGCGTCTCCTTCGTGGAGAGGTCTGTTCTCACCACCTAATATTACAACTCACGTACCATGATATGCATTATTCTGCCTGCTCAATTTTTCCCCATAGCACTTATTGTGAGATGTGTGTATGGGGGGGGGGGTGTGTGTGTATGTGTGTGTGTGTGTGTGTGTGTATGCAGCACTCTAACATACTATTATAGTTGATTATCCTCATTGTCTCTCTCCCACAGGAATGTCACTATCCATGAGCCTAAAGCAGTTTGGCACATTATAGGTGCTCCATCAATATTTGTTGAAAAAACAAAGACAACTCTCAGGTTTCTGGTTTGAGCAACCGGGTGATTGTGGCTCATTGATGCAGGAAACACAGAAGGATACAGGGTCTGATGGGAAGTGACAAGTTCCTTTTTGGATGTGCTGAGTCCGTGTCTTGTGAGACCAGTGTCGAGGTGGGAATTCCCTTTAGGCAGTTGAATATATGGGTCTGGTCCTCCAGAGAGCCACAGATATAAACTTGAGGGATCACTGGCTTATAGATGGCATTTGAATGGATGAGCCAGCAAGAAAATGTATACAGAGATGAAGAGAAGACCTTGGAGAAACAGCAGGAGCTGAAAAACAGCGATAGTAGAAGAGCCCACAAAGGAAAGAGAGCAAGAGATGGAGTTAGGACGAAAAGCAGTTGTGGAAATTCATGGGAGACTAGTTTTAAGAAGGGAGGTGTATTTAATATCTATTCCTGTGTAAAACTTATTCCAGCCTCATAACTATATATAATTATTATGTATCAATTAAAAATACATTTTAAGGCCAAGCGTGGTGGCTCATGCCTATAATCCCAGCACTTTAGGAGGCTGAGGCGGGAGGATCACTTGAGGTCAGGAGTTCGAGACCAGCCTGACCAACATGGTGAAATCCTATCTCTACTAAAAATACAAAAATTAGCTAGGCATGGTGGCGGGCACCTGTAATCCCAGCTACTCAGGAGACAGAGGCAAGAGAATCGCTTTAACCTGGGAGGCGGAGATTGCAGTGAGCCAAGATCGTGCCACTGCACTCCAGCCTAGGTGACAGAGCAAGACTCTGTCTCAAAAAATAAATTTAAAATAATTAACCCCAAATTTAGTAGCTGAAAGCAAAACACATTTATTATCTCACTGTCTGATAAAACACACTCTGTCTCTCTACACTGTCACACAACACTGCTAACACCAGGTGTACAGGGTTTTTTCCACACTGAAAATTCTCTGACACCAGTTGGGTGTCCTACAGTTCAATTCTGACACTATCTACCTGGAGTTTGGGTCAGATCCCACAAGTTAAAGGCTCATTCCCACAAGACTGCTCCCACCGAAGATGCCAGTCTCAAGTCCAGGCCTCTTGTGCTTCTGATCCACCCACTATAAGTTGGGGTGCAATCATCTCCTCATGTGCAGTAATTTTCTAAAATGGGGCACAGAACTCAGAAAAACACTCTATTTACATTTATGGTTTATCATAAAGGATACTGCTAAAGCAAACTAAAATGGCCTGAGAAAGATTCCATATTTCTATATTTGAGTCCTTGTGGATGAACCGTAACCTAGCTTAATAGTCAGACAAAATTTGAAAACCTAACTTAGGAGTGGCCGGCGTGGTGGCTCACGCCTGCACTCCCAGAACTTTAGGAGGTGGGCGGATCACTTGAGGTCAGGAGTTTGAGACCAGCCTGGCCAATATGGTGAAACCCCATCTCTACTAAAAATACAAAAATGAGCCGGGCGTGGTGGCACACACCTGTATTCCCAGCTTCTCAGGAGGCTGAGGCAGGAGAATTGCTTGAACCTGGGAGGCAGAGGTTGCAATGAGCCCAGATCGCTCCATTGCACTCTAGTGTGGGTGTCGTAGTGAGACTCCGTCTCAAAAAAAAAAAAAAGAAAAAAAGAAAACCTAATTTAGGAGTATGTGCCTGTTACAATAACTGAGTCTTGGCCAATCCCAGCAGCCATACTTCATTCATAGATAGCTAAATGTTCAAACTGTGTTCCAATAAGGCAGACGCCAACCTGTAATCAATCCAGCTGTTTCTGTACCTCACTGCTGATTTCTGTATGTCATATCCTTTGTTTTTGTTTGTTTTGTCTATAAGTCTTCTTCCACCATGTGGCTGCACTGGAGTCTCTGTGAATCTGCTGTGATTCTGGGGGCTGCCCGATTCGTGAATCGTTCACTGCTCAATTAAACTCCTTTAAATTTAATTTGGCTGACGTTTTTGTTTTGTTTTGTTTTTGAGACAGAGTCTCATTCTGCGCCCCAGGCTGGAGTGCAGTGGCACATTCTTGGCTCACTACGTGAAGTTTGGTTTGTTATTGTTGTTGTTGTTGTTTTAACCAGAACAGATAAACAGCTAGAGGAAGGGATACATGGGGTGTAGTCTGGAAGGATCCCCAAAACAGGAGCTCTGTCCTCATGGAGTTGGGGTCCACCACCCTCCTGTCATCCTACTATTATTGTTGTGCAAGAGTTTTCAAAGAGCTTAATCTCTAGCCCCTTCCAGGAGGTCTGTTGGTAGGCCTGAAAGTTCTTACCTTATAATCACTTGGTCTTTCTGGTGACCAGCCCCATCCTGAGGCTATCTAGGGGCAAGTTACCTCATTAATGTAAACTCAGATGTGACCAAAAAGGTTTCATTATGAATAACAAAAGAAACTCATGAAATTCCAAGGGCTTGGCCAGGCGCGATGGCTCAGGCCTGTAATCCCAGCACTTTGGGAGGCTGAGACGGGCGGATCACGAGGTCAGAAGATCGAGACCATCCTGGCTAACACGGTGAAACCCCGTCTCTACTAAAAACTACAAAAAACTAGCCAGGTGAGGTGGCGGCGCCTGTAGTCCCAGCTACTCGGGAGGCTGAGGCAGGAGAATGGCGTGAACCCGGGAGGCGGAGCTTGCAGTGAGCTGAGATCCGGCCACAGCACTCCAGCCTGGGTGACAGAGCGAGACTCCGTCTCAGGAAAGAAAAAAAAAAAAAAAAAAAAGAAATTCCAAGGGCTTTAGGAGCTCTGTGCCAAGAACCAGAGACCAAGACCAAATACATTTCTTGTTACACCACACACTATTTCTGTGGGTACAGGGTCCTGCGTTACCTAACTGGGTCCTCTGTTTTAGGGTCTCTTACAAGGATGTAATCAAAGTGTCACTCAAGGCTGTAGTCTTATCTGCAGGCTTCTCTAGATAGTGATCGTTTTCCACACTGTTGGCAAACTGTTTCAATTGTTGACAGGATTCAGTTTTCTAAGGACTATTGGACTGAGGGCCTCAGATCTTTCTCACGGGGATCTCTGTACAGGGCACCTCACAACATGGGAGCTTGCTTCATTCACCAGAGCAAACCTGAAAGAAGAATCCAAGAAAGAGTGTAAGCGAGTCTTCTATAACCTCATCTTGGAAGTGCTATGTCATTCCATCTCACTTTTGTCTTATTCTAGTCATTAGAAGCAAGATACTAGGCTCAGCCCACACAAAAGGAAGGGATTAAAAAAGGGAGTGAATACCAGGAGCCGCTTTCGAAACAGCCTCCTACAGAGGATGCGTCGGTAGTGTTAAAAGTCATAGAGTGGTCAAGCGTCCAGGACACTTGGCAGCAAGGAGCAGCGTTTGTTATTTTAGAGAGAGCTGGCTTAGCAGAGTGTGGAGGCAAAGCCAGATGATGAAGGTCTGAAGAGTGAATCAGAATGGAAGAAGTAGAGGTGGCAAGCACAGACAATTCTTTGAAGAGGCTTAGCTATAAAGGGAAGGATAGTGATAGGGTGGCTGCAGGAAGGAATGGAGTCAAAATCGATGGTGTTTTATTATTATGATTATTATTTGAAAGAGATTTAAATGCATTTAAAAGTTATTGGGGGCTGGGTGTGGTTGCTCATGCCTCCCAGCAGTTTGGGAGGCCAAGGAAGGAGGCTCACTTGTGGCCAGGAGTTTGAGACCTGCCTGGGCAACTTAGCAAGAACCCTGCTTCTACAAAAATTTAAAAAATTAACCAGGTATAGTGGTGCACGCCAGTAGTCCCAGCTACTCGGGAGGCTGAGGTGGGAGGATCACTTGAGCCCGGAAAGTGGAGGATGCAGTGAGCCAAGATTGTGCCACTTCACTGCAGCCCAGGAGACAGAGTGAGACCCTATCTCTAAAGAAAATAATAAAAATAAAAATAAATAAGTTATTGGATAAGTATGTATAGAAAAAAGAGATTAAAGAAAGAAACTGGATCTCTTCCTTACACTGTATACAAAAAGTAACTCAAGATGGATTAAAGACTTAAATGTAAGACCTAACACCATAAAAACCCCAGAAGAAAACCTAGGCAATACCACTCAGGACATAGGCATGGGCAAGGACTTCATGACTAAAACACCAAAAGCAATGGCAACAAAAGCCAAAATAGACAAATGGGATCTAATTAAACTAAAGAGCTTCCACACAGCAAAAGAAACTACCATCAGAGTGAACAGGCAACCTACAGAATGGGAGAACATTTTTGCAATCTATCCATCTGACAAAGGGCTAATATCCAGAATCTACAAAGAACTTAAACAAATGTACAAGAAAAAAACAAACAACCCCATCAAAAAGTGGGCAAAGGATATGAACAGACACTTCTCAAAAGAAGACATTTATGCAGCCAACAGATACATGAAAAAAGGCTCATCATCACTGGCCATTAGAGAAATGCAAATCAAAATCACAATGAGATACCATCTCACACCAGTTAGAATGGCGATCATTAAAAAGACAGGAAACAACAGATGCTGGAGAAGATGTGGAGAATTAGGAATGCTTTTACACTGTTGGTGGGAGTGTAAATTAGTTCAACCATTGTGGAAGACAGTGTGGTGATTCCTCAAGGATCTAGAACTAGAAATACCATTTGACCCAGCAATCCCATTACTGGGCATATGCCCAAAGGATTATAAATCATTCTATGATAAAGACACATGCCCACGTATGTTTACTGTGGCACTATTCATAATAGCAAAGACTTGGAACCAACCCAAATGTCCATCAATGATAGACTGGATTAAGAAAATGTGGTACATATACACCATGGAATACTATGCAGTCATAAAAAAGGATGAGTTCATGTCTTTGCAGGGACATGGATGAAGCTGGAAACCATCATTCTAAGCAAACTATCCTAAGGACAGAAAACCAACACCACATGTTCTCACTCATAGGTGGGCGTTGAACAATGAGAACACGTGGACACAGGGCAGGGAACATCACACACCAGGGCCTGTTGAGGGGTGGGGGGCTGGAGGAGAGATAGCATTAGAAGAAATACCTAATGTAGATGACGATTTGATGGGTGCAGCAAACCAACATGGCACATATATACCTATGTAACAAACCTGCACGTTGTGCACTTGTACCCTAGAATTTAAAGTAGAATAATTTTAAAAAAGATTTTTAAAAGGCAGTAGAGTGTGCACTTCAGCAGCACATATACTAAAATTGGAATGGTACAGAAAAGATTAGCATAGCCCCTACTGGGCCCATCTGGGTGTGATGGCTCATACTTGTAATCCCAGCACCTTGGAAGGCTCAGCAGGGAGGATCACTTGAGCTCAGGAGTTTGAGACCAGCCTGGCAATATAGTGGGACCCCATTTCCACAAAAAAAGAAAACATTAGTGGGGCATGGTGATGTGAGCCTATAGTTCCAGCTGCTTGAGAGGCTGAGGTGGGAGGATGGCTTGAGCCCAAGAGGTCATACTGTAGTAAGCTATGATCACACCAGCTTAGGTGACAGGGTAAGACCTTGTCTCAAAAAAAAAAAAAAAAAAAAAAGGTGTATGGGGCGGTTGTAGGTCTGAAGAAAGGGGCTCCAAGCACAATAGAAGTATTAGGCAAAGGGGCAGAAGAAAGGACAAGGGTAGATGGAGGTCAATCTGTGGAAGCAATGACAGGAAATCAATAGACGCTTTTATTTCCTCTGTAAACCACGAGATCACCTGCTGAGAGGAAGCGGGAAGGTGCTGTGGTAGGAGGTCAGAAGAGTTTGGAGAAGGTTTGAGATGGCTGCATTCAAAGGGGAAAATAAAGAGATTAAGAGCAGCTTGAGGACTCTGAGATTAGACCCACAAGGAGCAGCTTGTTATGTCACTTTCTCTAGCAGCATCCAGCAGCTCAGGTGGAATGTGGGAAGGCCAACAAATAACCGCAGTGAGCTCAAAGTTTCCTAAGGTCAGCACTGCAAAGAATATGGGTCAAGGAAATCAATGGCACTGGCAAAAGGAACAGACCTGTGGTCTAGCCAGAGAGGAGAGAAATCCCATTCACAGTGCAGGAGTGGATGGGGCTAACGGAGATAATAAAAGGGCCAAACCCTCAATACAACTGAAAACCAGGCACAGTGAGCAAAACGGAGTGAGAGAGCTGAAAGTTAGATAATTGGGGTCAGAGATAGAGACGAATCGCTTGGGTGGGGTGATCAGGGATGGAGAAGACCAGTAGTGAGTCCAGGAGAGAGATGATGTGGGCCTAAAAAACTACCCTTTATTAAGCCCCTACTTGCCCAGGCTTAACATGCTAAAAGCTTTACCTGTATAATCTCATGTAATACAACTCTCAAAGGTAAGGCTTGTATCAGCATTTTACAGAAGAGGAAAGAGGCCAAGAGAAACTACATACTTGGCTGGGCACAGTGGTTCACGTCTGTAATTCCAGCACTTTGGGAGGCCAAGGTAGGCGGATTACTTGAGGTCAGGAGTTAGCCTGGCCAACATGGTGAAATCCCGTCTCTACTAAAAATACAAAAATTAGCCGGGCATGGTGGCACATGCCTGTAATCCCAGCTGCCTTTTAAACAGAACCCTTAACTTTCTTTTTTTGAGATGAAGTTTCACTCTGTTGCCCAGGCTGGAGTACGGTAACACAATCTTGGCTCACTGCAACCTCCATCTCCCGGGTTCAAGCAATTCTCCTGTCTCAGCCTCCTGAGTAGCTGGGATTACAGGCACCCACCACCAAGCCCAGCTAATTTTTTTAGTTTTAGTAGAGAAGGGGGTTTCACCGTGTTGGCCAGACTGATCTTAAACTCCTGACCTCAAGTGATCCACCTGCCTTGGCTTGCCAAAGTGCTGAGATTATGGCACACCCAGCCAGAACTCTTCTTTCTTCTTTCTTCTTTCTTTCTTTCTTTCTTTCTTTTCTTCTTCTTCTTCTCCTTCTCCTTCTCCTTCTCCTTCTTCTTCTTCTTCTTCTTCTTCTTCTTCTTCTTCTTCTTTTCTCCTTCTCCTTCTTTCTCCTCCTCCTCCTCCTCCTCCTTCTTCTTCTTCTTCTTTCTTCTTCTTTCTTCTCCTTCTTCTTCTCCTTCTCCTTCTCCTCCTTCTCCTTCTTCTCCTTCTCCTCCTTCTCCTCCTCCTCCTCCTCCTTCTCCTTCTTTTTTTTTTTTTTTTCTTTTTGAGACAGAGCTTCGCTCTTGTTGCCCAGGCTGGAGTGCAATGGCGTGACCTTGGCTCACTGCAACCTCTGTCTCCTGGGTTCAAGCAATTCTCTTGCCTCAACCTACAGAGTAGCTGGGATTACAGGCGCCTGCCACCACACCCGGCTAATTTTTGTATTTTTAGTAGAGATAGGGTTTCACCATATTGGCCAGGCTTGTCTCAAACTCCTGACCTCAGGTGATTCACCCGCCTCGGCCTCCCAAAGTTCTGGGATTACAGGCGTGAGCCACCGCACCTGGCCACAGAGCTCTTACCTTTCTAAATAATTCTCCAATCTGTCTTGTTGTTTCATCTTTAACACACCTGCCTTAGTTTAGGCTCTGAGTGGCAGTATCACCTAGCACAGCACAGTGCTTCTCAAATGGCTGCTTCAGTTATCTGTAAGGCATATTGAAACACAAATTACTAGGCCCCACCCCAATTTGAGAACCCCAGAATATCTGATTCAGTAGGTCTTGGATAGGATCTGATAATGTGCATTTCTGTCAAATTTCCAGGCATTGCTGATGCTGCTGGTTGCTGGTTGAGACTCAGTGGCCTAGAGGTTGATTTCAAATGTTACCGAGGCCTCTTATTTACTATATGACCTTCGGCAACTTATGTAGTTTCTTTTTTACTTATTTTATTTTATTTTTTGAGACAGAGTCTCACTCTGTCACCCAGGCTGGAGTGCAGTGGCACTATCTGGCTCACTGCAACCTCCAACTCCCGGGTTCAAGCAATTCTCCCTGCCTCACCCTCCCAAGTAGCTGGGATTACAGGCGCCCACCACCACACCTGGCTATTTTTTGTATTTTTTTGTTTTTTTTTGAGACAGAGTCTTGCTCTGTCACCCGGTTGGAGTGCAGTGGCCGGATCTCAGCTCACTGCAAGCTCCGCCTCCCGGGTTTACGCCATTCTCCTGCCTCAGCCTCCCGAGTAGCTGGGACTACAGGCACCCGCCACCTCGCCCGGCTAGTTTTTTTTTGTTTTTGTATTTTTAGTAGAGACGGGGTTTCACTGTGTTAGCCAGGATGGTCTCGATCTCCTGACCTCGTGATCCGCCCGTCTCGGCCTCCCAAAGTGCTGGGATTACAGGCTTGAGCCACCGCGCCCGGCCTATTTTTTGTATTTTTAGGAGAGACAAGGTTTCGCCATGTTGGCTTGTCTTGAACTCCTAACCTCAGGTGATCTGCCCACCTTGGCCTTCCAAAGTGTTGAGATTACAGGCGTGAGCCACTGCTCCTGGCCCCAACTTACATGTTTTTAATTGCTTATGCTTTGAGTGTCATATCTAAGAAATTATTACCTAATCCAAGGTCAAAAAGATCTACACTGATGTTTTCTTCTAAGAATTTTATGATTTTAGCTCTTTTTTTTTTTTTTTTTTTTTGAGACGGAGTCTTGCTCTGTCGCCCAGGCTGGGGTGCAGTGGCGCGATCTCTGCTCATTGCAAGCTCTACCTCCCGGGTTCACACCATTCTCCTGCCTCAGCCTCCCTAGTAGCTGGGACTACAGGCGCCTGCCACCATGCCCGGCTAATTTTTTGTATTTTCAGTAGAGACGGGGTTTCACCGTGTTAGCCAGGATGGTCTCGATCTCCTGACCTCGTGATCCACCCACCTCAGCCTCCCAAAGTGCTGGGATTACAGGCGTGAGCCACCGCGCCCGGCCGATTTTGGCTCTTACATTTAGGAAGTTGATGATTTTGAGTTCATTTTTGTATATGGTGATAGGTCAGATAATTCTTATGATTCCATGAGATGAATATTGCAGACTACAAGGCACATTGTAAGCACTCAGGGACTGGCATCTAGTATCATTATTGTATGATTTGTTTAAAGAAATCACCAATGTACAATAATCATTGAATAAACTGCAGAGAAAGATCAATCTTACTTCTTCACAGTCATGTCTTCTTTGGGGGAAAAAAACGTAATATGATCACCTAATTTGATTGTCCAACTTGCTCATCATCCTTGGTAACTTCTAGTTGTTTCCAAAAGGAGGAAGACTTGCCACGTAGAGAATTCAAAGCAGAGGTTGGTCCCAAAGGCAGGCCTGGCACCATCCTGGGGAATGATGTACCTCTGGCAAAAGCATAAAGCCTCCTACGGTGACTGCATAAGAGGAAAAAACATGCATTTTGGCATGGGTATTTTTCATGAAACAGTATAGTTTCATCTTTATGTTTCTATGTCCATGTGCATAAATATTTATTCTCATAAGTTTTACGCAGAATTAATTCACTTCTAGGGATTTACCCAGGACCCAAGTGCTACAATTAAGTCATCAACCCAGCTATCCAAATATACCAGATTTATTCTCTGAATCTTCCGTATTCTCAGTGGTTCCATGCGAGTCTTCTCTTGGGAAGTCTTGCACAAGAGAAACACTAACATCTCAGTGTTTTTAATTGGGCGTGGAGACTGCTTTGCCCCATTGCATATTTGGCAATGTCTGGAGGTATTTTTCGTTGTTACAACTGAAGGGGCATTACTGGCATCCAGTGGGTGGAGACCAGGGATGCTGCTAAACATCCTACAATGCACAGAATACCCCCATACAAAAAATCATCCAGCCCAAAATGTCAATAGTGCCAAGGCTGAGAAACCCTGCCTAGCTATATGTAAGTTGTCTATGCTTACACTTTGAACTAAGGCAGCAAGCTGTGATGGCTCTGGAATCAGAGAAACTGGGCTGAAATCCCAGTGCTGTCACTTACTGCCTCTGTGACCCGGAGCAAGTTCCTCCACCCTTCTGAGCCTTAGTTTCATCTACTAATCACTCTAATATCTATCCATGTGTGTATAAAATAATCTAATATATAAAATAATCGTCTAACATATTTTAAATCATCTTATGTGTAAACACATACACACACACGTGTGTGTGTATTATACGCTGCCCAATGACTAGTACATATTAAATAATCAATAAATATTAGCTGACATTAATATAGGTGATAGCAATATTATATTTAAGAAAAACTCTTAAGGCCAGGCATGGTGGCTCACACCTGAAATCCCAGCACTTTGGGAGGTCAAGGCAGGAGAACTGCTTGAGCTCAGGAGTTCAAGACCAATTTGGGCAAAATAGTGAGACCCTGTCTCCACTAAAAATAAAAAATATTGGCCAGGTATGGTGGCTAAAGCCTGTAATCCCAGCTCTTTGGGAGGCCGAGGTGGGCAGATCACGAGGTCAGGAGATCGAGACCATCCTGGCTAACATGGTGAAACCCCATCTCTACTAAAAATACAAAAAAATTAGCCGGGTGTGGTGGCAAGCACCTATAGTCCCAGCTACTTGGGACGCTGAGGCAGGAGAATGGCGTGAACCCAGGAGGCGGAGCTTGCAGTGAGCAGAGATCGCGCCACTGCACTCCAGCCTGGGTGACAGAGCGAGACTCTGTCTCAAAAAAATATATATATATATATATGTGTATGTATATATATATATATATATATATATATATATATATATATGCCGGTATGGTGGCACAAGCCTTCAGTCCCAGCTACTTGGAAGGTGGGAGGATTGCTGGGGCCAGGGAGATCGAGGCTTTAGTGAGCTATGATTGCACTGGGCAACAGAGCAAGACCCTGTCTCAAATGAATAATCCCTTAGTTGTTTTTTTTTTTTTAAGTTGGGTTTATTGGCTGGGCACAGTGGCTCATGCCTGTAATCCCAACACTTTGGAAGGCAAAGGTGGGCAGATCCCTTGAGGTCAGGAGTTCTATCAGGCTGGCCAAAGTGGCAAACCCCGCCTGTACTAAAAATACAAAAATTAGCAGGGCATAGTGGTGCATGCCTGTAGTCCCAGCTACTCGGGAGGCTGAGGTATGAGAATCGCTTGAACCTGGGAGGCAGTGGTTGCAGTGAGCTGAGATCATGCCACTGCACTCCAGCCTGGGCAAGAGGGCAAGACTCAAAAAAAATAAAATAAAATAAAAAATAAAAAAAAGTCAGGTTTATTGAAGTATAATTTACACAAAATATAATTTATCCTTTTACAGCATACATTCAATGAGTTTTGGCAGATACCATTCTATAACCACCACCACAATCAAGATATCAAAGTTTCATCACCCCACAAAATTCCCTTATATGCCTTTGTAGAAAATTATCATCCACACCCAGCCACAGACAACCACTAATCTGCTTTCTGCCCCTATAGTTTTTTTGCCTTTTTCAAAATATTGTGTAAATGAAATATAGCCTTTTATGTCTGGCTTCTTTCATTCACATGATACTTTTGAGACTCATCCAAGTTGTTGCATGTATCAGTAGCTTTGTTCCTTTTCATTTGAGTAGTATTCCATTGTTTAGAGGTACCGCAATTTGTTTATCAAGTTACTAGTTGAGTTGATGTACTTCTGGGTTATTCATCCGACAGGGGTAGGATTTCTGGGTCCTACGCTAACTGTATGTTTAACTTTGTAAGACATTGCCAAACGCCTTTCCCAAAGTAACTATCATTTTGCCTATTGATCCAAATCCTCGTCAGCACTTGGTGCTGTCTGGTTTTTTTGTTTGTTTGTTTGTTTTGTACTTTAATTTTAGCCACTCTAGAAGGCAGATAGTGGTATCTTGTTATGTTTTAAATTTGCATTATCCCTAATAACTAGCAATGTTAAGCTCTTTCATCTTTATTTCATTTTATAAAATACAGGACATTTTGGATGCTTTAAATCTCAAAAACTATATTAGGTCGAAATAAACATGTTCATGCTGATAAGAATTAAATGCATGCCTTCTCTCCACCCCATCATCTCTAAAGTGACTGCTTCCCCACTTCCCATAAGAAAAGAAATGTCTGGTTTTGTGTACTCTCTAGCAACCCAAGCTGTAGCCAATCTGCGTCATCCTCACTGTGTAATTAGAGGCTGGAGGTGCCCACGTGTCTCATTTTAGGATCCTGTGGGCTACATTTGGCCCAGATTAGGTTATACTTTAGGCATTTCACTGCATATCTCTTCTTTTTCCTCTCAATGTTCCATTTCTCAGAATGTTTGTTCTTCAGAGAACAAACAGATCTGGGCTGGCATGAAGAGTCTCATTTTCTGAGGACAGTGGGGTGAAAAGGACCTCTGTCAGGCACGATCTCAAAAGCAGAAAAGAAAAGAACTCAAAACCCACCAGCCCTCAATGGCTCAGAGTCTTGGACTCAAACCCAGCAAGAGTGTACTGCTTCACTTACTAAAATCGTCTGTCCACAAAAATCCTGTTTATTTCACAAGTGGGCACTGGCCCTGCCCACGTCGTCCACGTTTTCCTCTCCCTTCTTCTCACACAGAACCTACCACCACCACCACTTTTCCTTGCTTCCTAGTTATGATTGCCAGATAAAATGCAGGATGTCCAGTTAAAATTGAATTTCAGATCAACAGTAAATTTTTTTTGGTATAAGTACACCTTGTACAATATTTGGAGGCTACCTCCACTGCCAATGTGGAGGGAGCTAGTTTATTTTTATTAAGGAAGTCATGCACCTATTTGTTGAAAGAGACAAGAACCTGTTTGACTTCTTTTGGATCTATGCGTGGTTGTTTTCAGAGGCAACTGCTTACTTTCCCCACTGCAGCATCGGTCATGAGATTTCAGAAGCATGAAGAAACAGAGCTAGATGTCAGTGACCTACCTTTCAGGAACAATCCCTATAAAAAAAAAAAAAAAAAAAGCAAAAAAGCAAAGCTCTTTCTGGGCTGGCTCTGTATAATCAGATGAAAAACTGACTACCGGTCGGGCGCAGTGGCTCACGCCTGTAATCCCAGCACTTTGGTAGGCCGAAGTGGGTGGATCACCTGAGGTCAGAAGTTCGAGCCTGACCAACATGGTGAAACCCTGTCTCTACTAAAAATACAAAATTAGCTGGGTGTGGTGGATCATGCCTATAATCCCAGCTACTCAGGAGACTGAAGCAGGAGAATTGCATGAACCCAGGAGGCGGAGGTTGCAGTGAGCTGAGATTGTGCCACTGCACTCCAGACTAACGACAGAGCGAGACTCCATCTCAAAAATAAATAAATAAAATACAAATAAATAAAAGGGGCACTTCAGCTCATTTCTGCCCAGCGCTTTGGAAGGCTAAGGTGGGAGGATCACTTGAGGCCAGGAGTTTGAAACTAGCCTGGGCAACATAGCAAGACCACACCCCCGCCCCCGTCCCCGGTCATCTCTACAAAAATTAAATTAAATTAAAATTTAAAAACTCATTTCTGGAGTCAGTTTGATATAAATTCATTCATTTAATTGCAATAGTTTTGGGTTGCTGCACTGGATACCAAACCTGCTAAGGATCCGCTTCCCCTACAGGTAAGGGCAACAAGCAAATTGGAATGCTCTGGCCCCACATGTAAGTTTTACAGGAAAAAAAAAAGCAAAACATAAGTAAATGTAAACAGAATAAACACTAGTTTTTAACAGAAGAGAAGAAATTTATTGAATGCCTCCTATGTGCCATGTTTCCTGTGTGCATCTACAGGATTATCTACATGTGTCTAAAAAATTATCTACATGTGTCTAATTTTTGTGAACATATTTCTGAGTTGTGTGTTATGAGACTCTGAGTACAATAATTTGCCCAATGCTAGTGGATAGCTTGGACTTGAATTAAGGTCAGTCTGATTCTGAAACCAGGGGTTTCCTTCCTAATCTGTACAAGTCCTACAGCACCATCATCCAGGTGAAGGAAAGAGATGCTTCCCAGTAAAAATTCTCGGGCCATGTGGGAACTATCTCATCAAGTCATCCCCATAGTCCAAGGCCTGTGATTCCCGCAACCAAGCAGAACCCACCTGGACAGCTCTGACAGTGATGCAAAGGAGAGGTTGGAGGTGCCATGGCCATGGATTGTTTGAGGCGGCCCTGGGGCTTGAGTGAAGGGTCAGGACCAGAGGTGGGTAATCGTCTCCTTCCAATGTCATCATCTTCTCTGGAAATGATCTGAAATACAGAGCAGACATGAGAAGCAACTACAAAAATGGAGGCATCCAAAAGTCATTGACACAGAGGGGAGTAAAATCATTTTGTAATTGCCAGAGCCCAGAGCAGCAAATAGATCAGGAATCAGGCAGGCTTAGAAATCCGATCTCATTTCTAGCCGCCAAAGCACCATGACCTGACTGTGACTCCAAGGTAATGTCTGGGCCAGCCATGTTCAGGGATTGGGACCTGCGTCCTCAGTTGTGAACACCAACAACAGCGAGAGCTAACATTTTACATTGAACTTTCCAGGTGCCAGGCTCTGTCTGAAAACTGTATATCCATGAACTCATCTACTCTTTACAACAGCCATTTGAGATTAGTACTTTTATTATCCCCCTTTTATAAATGAGAAAACTGGGGCAAGGAGAGATTAAGTAACTTGCCCAAGATCCCACAGTGGGTAGGTAGCAGAGCTGGGATTCAAGCAGGGCGGTCTGTGCTCTTAGCCATCAGGCCATGCTGCTACGTGCTCTTTGCACTGGTCCAGGAGCAGTGCTGATGAGGTCTGAAGGAAGGATTAAAATGATGAGTTGGGGCCGGGCGTGCTGGTTCATGCCTGCAATCCCAGCACTTTGGCAGGCTGAAGCGGGTAGATCACCTGAGGTCAGGAGTTTGAGACCAACCTGGCCAACATGGCAAAACCCCATCTCTACTAAAAATACAAAAGATTAGCTGGGCGTGGTGGCATGCACACCAGGAATCCCAGCTTCTTGGGAGGCTGAGGCAGGAGAATCACTAGAACCCAGGAAGCAGAGATTCAGTGAGCCAAGATCGCACCACTGCACTCCAGTTTGGGCGACAAAGTGAGACTCTGTCTCAAAAACAATAAAGGAAGAAAAAGAAGAACAAATAATGAGTTGGGATCAGCTTACCAAAGAGGGCCATGGATAAAGGAGGGATGGCACTGGGGTAGCCACTGAAGGGAATCGGATTATGCAATATCGGGGAGCAGCAGGAGGAGGAAGGGGATCCACAGTATCCAGTGCTGTGGGGACAGGAGAGCCTGAGAAATGGTCATTGCAACGGGCAATCAGAAGCTTATGTTGAAGATATGGGTTACTCTATAACGATACAGATTTGGCTGCTGTAATAAAGACCAAATTAACAGTGTGCAGTGTATCTTCCTCACACAACAGCCCAGCATAAATAGTTCAGGGCTAATATGGAAGTGCCACATTGATGGGGACACATACTCCTTATATTTCGTCGCTCTACTATCTTCAGCACACGAGGTTTCTATTTCAGGTCAAAAATGACTGTCCCTGATGTCCCTCTACATTCTAGCCAGGGTGCAGGTGAAAAGCAAAAGTGAATAGCATGTCCCGTTTCTTTTCAGAGGACATCCCAGAAGTTACATACATGGCAACACTTAGCTCCAAGGAAAACTTGAAAATGCAATCTTTAACTGGGCAGTCTGGTATGCAGCCAAAAATAATGGGTTCTATTTCTAAAAGAAGATGACAGATGTTGGGACATAACTCTCTATAATAAAGGTCATTGGTCACCTTTGGAGTTACAGTTTTGTGTGAACCTATAAAATTAGCAGGGAGATGATGGAGTGAATAGAGGGGAAGAAGTACCATCTGAGAAGGCTGATGTTGCTGGAAATAGAGAAACTCAGGATAGCTTGAGAAGTAACACAATAGAGAGTTAGTTTGTACAAGAGAAGCAGGGAAGCAGGTTTGTTTGTGGAGAGCAGGAAAAACCAAGAGGTGATGCTGGAGAGGTGAGGACAGTCGATGGGGCAAGGCTCCAAGGATATTGGGGTGAGAAGGGATTGAGGTTCAGTTGGAGAAGTTAGCCTTGGGCACTTCTTTTTTTCTTTGGGATAGGGTCTTGCTCTGTCACTCACGCTGGGGTGCAGTGGCACGTTCATGGCTCACTGCAGACTCAAACCCCTAGGCTGCAGTGAGCCATGAACTGCAGTGAGCCAAGGGATCCTCCTGCCTCAACCTCTGAAGTAGCCAGGACTACAGGCATGTGCTACAATGCCCAGCTAATTTTTTCATTTTTTTGTAAAGACGGGGGTCTCACTATGTTGCATAGGCTGGTCTTGAACTCCCAGCCTCAAGTGATGCCCCTGCCTCAGCCTCCCAAAGTGCTGAGATTATAGGCATGACCTTGCTTGGTCAGCCTTAGGCATCTCTTTCTTGAAACAAGAGAGAAGAAGGCAATGAGTAAAGATACAAAGACATTTTTATGTGAAGAGTAGGAAAGCTGGCCAGGTGCAGAGGTTGAGGCTGCAGTGAGCTTTGATTGCACCACTGCACTCCAGCGTGGGTGACAAAGTAAGACCTGTCTCAAAAAAAAAAAAAAAAAAAAAAGTAGGAAAGTTGAAGAAACCTGGATTCAGGTGTCCTCAATCCCTGCCATGCAGGTGAGATCATCTCCCTCCGTAAACTGTGTTTCCAAATGTGAAGGCTGCTGAGAACTTAGGAAATCTAAGAATGAGGCTCCATCTGCCTCACTAGCATCTGATCGCCTAGGGGCACCCTGCCTCCCAGGAGGAGGTTAATGAATATGCAATATCTCCCTCCTACAGACTTAGAACACCTGACAGAGCTGCCTCTAACCTGGGAAACCAAAGAGACACTGTGGGCACAGACTTGGCCCTCAATAAATATTTGTTATGTGAATGATTTCATGAATGAATGAACCAACACATTTCCTACTCCATGATTTTGGATAGTTGCACATGTTTAGAACATTAAAATTTCTCTTAAGCAGTACAACTCCCTGCAGGCTGACATTCATTTCAACTGATTCCGTTTCCAAACCCGCTTCCTTCTTCTCTAAAACATGAGAATTATGTGTTCCCTGGAATTTCTGAGATGTGGATTTTACTAGGCAATGTCTGGACCTTCTGTTTTGAGTTGTCAGAAGAGCTTGTAGGGATCTACTCAAGCTAAATGTTGATTTCCTCCAGTTTAAAAAAAATAGCATCACCAATAGGTTGGTTTTCTTTTTTTCTCTTTAAAAGGAAAATACTCATTCATGGAAGTCTTTTGTGTTTTGTTTCCAAATGCCATAATGTCACATCATTTTAGATGCCAAGCAAGTCATGAGAGGACTCAAGAATCCAGATATTTCAGACCAAGGAAACAAAACAACCTCCTGTCGCCTCCGCTTCCCGCCCTCAGTTTTTGTAGTTGCTTCTCATGCCTGCTGTGCATCTCAGAGCATTTCCAGAGAAGATGGTGACACTGAAAGGAGAAGATCAGATCAGCCATCAACCACCCACAAAATCAGGATTTTTTTTTTTTTTTTTTAGAGACAGCATTATCTCACTTTGTTGCCCAGGCTGGTCTTGAACTCCTGGCCTTAAGCCATCCTCCCGCCTTGGCCTTCCAAAGAGTTGAGATTATAGGCATGAGCTATCATGCCTAGCCAGGAAGTCTTTTATCATAGTCATTGTTTGTGGTGATGTGCTGAGGACTAGACAAACCAAATGACAAAGAACTAGTGGCTGCTGCCACATAGGCACAAAGTCCCCCTCCTGTGAGAGAGTCCCCTCCCTGTGACAACTTGCAACCTTGACCCTCCCCTGAGCTTCTTGCTGAAAGAAGCCTATTCTGCTGGTCAGACATTGCCACTCCAGAGGTGAATCTCCAGATTCCACTCTTACAACTGCAGAAATGATTTTCGAGCAAAATGATTACATCACTTCTAATTATGATTCTTTTTTCTGGCCTCAACATGAGGAAGCGATGTGCTTGCTTTTATCCTCACCTTTAGATGTCAGCTCCTCTGGTCTGCTACCCTTGGAAATCTCCCTGAACTTTTCTCTTTCCAGATATGGTATTCTGCAGAGCGTTCTCTAAAGCCCTGACTCTATAACACAAGAAAAGAGCAGGTGTGCAAGGGAGCTGAGACAACTATCCCCTTCCTTCTCAAGTGGGGCGGCTTTTGATGAATATATTTGGGTCACTACCTCTGCCTCTTTTCTATTCTAAGAACACCGAGTTTCCCAATGTGCTGGACAAGGAAGCAGGGCACCACTCTCGGTCTCAATCCCACCCTGCCTTCCAGATTATTCCACTAACATCTGGCTGGAAACCACCCAGGGCCCCCATATCACTTATGTTTGACTTGAGAGCCTCTAACTTCTCAGCCAGCATCGTCAAGTGGCCAGTGGGGTTCTGCCAGAGCACTAAAATTACAAGGTAGCATTTGTGTCCAATCCTCGGTTAGACACAATCAAATTGGTGCTAAATCTTGTCTGTCCTTTTCTGACCACATGGTTATGGTCACGGGTGATTTGTGCCTCTGTGAGGTCTATCTTAACCCATGCCAGGGTCCCCACGCTGACCTGGCCAGGGCCCGGATCCCTTTCTAATTACAGGGCAGCTAGCCTGGGTTCTTCTGCATCTGAATCTTGCCCCAGCCCTTCGTGATGCATCTGATATTTCAAACCCAGTGTTTGGTTCTGGGTGTCATATTTAAGAAGGACGGTGACAGATTTAGGAGAACACCCAGCTGGTGAGGAATCTGGAAACCATCTTATACCAAGAATGGTCAGAGAAACTGAGGACACAGGCTAGAGAAGAGAGAACTGGTGAGCGGACGTGGATAGACATGGTTGTTGTAGAAACTCCAACTCTGGATTAGGGCAGAACAAGGACTGGTGAGATACACGTGCTGTTTTCAATTCAACAGAAGGGATACCTTTCCTATACTAACCCCACTACACTAAAGTAGTGCAGACTGTTCTAGGAAAATGGTAAGTGTCTCTTTACCTAAATTGTTCTAGCAGAGATTATCTGGCCCTTCAGCAGAGATGTTCCAGAAGGAATTCTTTTGTTGGGTAGGAGGCTTGCCTTCCAACTGCTTAGTTGCCTATTTCTATGAAGAAGACACAGAGAGGGTCTGGAATTTTTTGGTGACTATGATCCTGTTAAGCCTCGCTGCTTGCTTGGCTCTAGACATCAGTCAGCTTTCAACTATTATTATTATCCTTTGAAATTCTGACATGCTCTCCAGGAATTTTAAATATTCCCTTCTGTAGGGTGACATAGCCTGCCAGCTTTCAATTTCAAACTTCAAAGCTGCTTTGGACATAAAGGTTTGCTTTTACAATTTTAAAGATTTCTAGCCATATGAAAAATGACTTGCACTTTGGAAATTTGTTTTTGAAATGTAGACCTATTAACCAATTTACTGGTTAGATTGAGAGTCCTCCCAACATGTACAAGCACCTATTTAACTTACCTTTGCTCTCTGAAAGGAAAAAGTCTGCCTCCAATCTAGAGCTGTCTAGAGCAGTGGTTCCCCACTCTTGCTGCACATCAGCATCAAACAGCCTCCAAAAAAAAAATAAGGTAATTGCCTAGGCCTCACACTCATAGCTATTGATTTAATTGGGCCAGGATTGGACTCCCGCATAATTTTTTTTTTTTTTTTTGAGACAGGGTCTCACTCTGTCACCCAGGCTGAAGTGCAGTGGCGCAATCATGGCTCACTGTGGCCTTGACCTCCCAGGCTCAGGTGATCCTCCTACCTTAGCCTCCCAAGTAGTGGGGACTACAGGCTCATGCCACCGTGCCAGGTTAATTTTTGTATTTTTAGTAGAGACACAGTTCTACCATGTTGCCCAGGCTGGTCTCGAACTCCTGGACTCAAGCAATCCACCCACCTCAGCCTCCCAAAGTGCTGGGATTACAGGAGTGAGCCACCGCACCTGGCCATCAATAAGTTTTTAAATGCCATGGGCCATTCCAGTGTGGAGCCAGGGGTGAGAGACTGTTCTTAAGGAATTAAGAGTCACAATAGTCAAATATGACCCATGTTCCCCTCAGAAGCTATTTCAGACCAAGCCAGTTTACTTGGTTTCTAGAGGATTCATAGTATTATCATATTCCAAAACATTGTTCCAGAACAAATGGATGAATTCTTGATAACCTGTGGCTTTGATCCTCAGTGAACCTTGTGTCTCAGGTCCGCTGGACCCAACTCTCATGGTGGGCTGAGAGTGGGGTGGAGTTCGAGGGATGTTTTTACATCTGTAATGACAAAAGTAGGATTTTCTGCTCGAGCTAAAATCACCTGCAGGTGTTCTGAGGTTCCCTTGGATGCCCCTTGCCAAGACACAGTTTCCCTCTGCCTAGACAAAAACATCTTTCTCTGAAGCTTTCACAGTCTCAGCCAAGAGACAGCACTTCATTAGGGAGGCTTTTTGATATGCTGATTGCAGCTGCTTATATTCCAGAAGAGCTGTCAACTGGGAAAATCACACCCACATGACTATTGAAATATAACTGCCCGTAGGAACCCATAAGCCAGCAGATTCACCATTTCACATGGTGCTAGACCCTTGTCACCCCCCACAAAAGAAAACCCCATGAAGAGACAGGCCTCATGGGTCTTGTCCATCTTTGTAACTTCAAAGCTCAGAAAAATGCCTGACACAAAGTGGATGCTCAATGAATGTATTCATTGTATGAATAAATGAATAAATGAATGAAATGATACTCAGAGCTCTGATAGAACTCCAGTGACTACCAAGGTCACTTAACAACTAACTAAAAGATTGATGTCCATATTCTGGTTTCCCCAGAGCTTCAGAGAAGAGCTCAGATACCAGCGGAAGGCCTTGTAGACATCTTCACACATTGACCCTGGGAGGAACAGGGTGGCCAGAACAAAGACAAGTCAATCTATAAGAAGCCTTGGATCTCCTTCTAAGTCACCAGCCTCTCTCATTGGCAGAGTCCTCCAACTTCCCCTCCCTTCAGCCTGAGCATCATCAAAGTCCCCTTCTGCAGAGCTGCCTCCCAGAACCCAGGGATTCCCTGCTGCTAACCATATTAATGTCCCTCCTAACTAACCAACTTCCCTCCAGGGAGAGCCCCTCTCTAATACATTTATTTTGCCGAGGTTTCAAGGTCAAGCCCCCTTTCCTTGCACAATTCCAGTTTTACCAGTCATATAGCACCCCGCTCTGCCCAGCACGGTGAGGCATCATCAAGCCCCTCTCCTCCTCAAAGAAGGTAGCTTGGCAGAAACATTTTATTGGTAACTCAAAAAATTAGAACGAAGCTTGTCCAGCCTTAGCAGTATTAGCAATCATCTGCTGGGGAAGCATACAAATTTGAGTTTAAAAAAAGCCAAGCAGCTGCATTCTCCCCATCGCCGGGGCCCTATATAACACACCCACGAAGAGTAGAAATCCTTTCTAGAATCTAGAATGTGGGATTTGATGACAAGATTCTGCCTTGGTCCTGTTTCTCCTCGGCCCTCACATCACGCGCCTAGAGGGGCCTTGTTACAAAAGGGAAAGCTACACCCAGTGAATTTTAGCTCCCCCTGTAGGCTGGCACTAACTGCGTGACTGGGCAGAGCTGAGCAGTTCTCCCCTAGTCTCTGACTGGTACAATAAGGATTTTTTACTTTGAGGCTCAGTCAGCTTTCTGATGAAAGGAGTTCCCTTCGGCTCAGGGTAGGTGTTGCCTGTGTCAGTGTGCATGTGGAAAGATCAGATGCTGGGACCTAGTAGTTAATGTGTTCGGTCTCTTATATGTCTCACCATCTCTGGCCGAGATTCGAAATGAGGAATTAAATGCTGGAGACCTGAATGCTAGCCTCGTGGGTGGCTCTAGAAAAGTCCCATCCATGCATTCATTCGCCTAGGAAGATTGCTTCCCTATGGATCATACCTCTAGGGATATGCATCTTAACTGAAGAGGGAAATATTCAACCAGCTTGATTTCCAACAATAACCTGTGATTGTTAACTACAAGTCAATGTTTTAAGAGGAGCAGCATTCACATTTCTAATCAAGGGGCCATTGTTATTGGGATGATAGTCTCTCCCTGCATACCCCTAGCTCTGAAATCCACATCCTACGTGGGGTGGAAAGTGATCACTTACTGAGGAAACTTCAAAGTGTTCCACATTATCACAACCCCTGGGAAGTTCAATCCAGTGGGATGATAGATTAGGGACGGAGAGGCAAGGCTGAGAGACAGACAGTACATTTAAAGTAGCATCTGGTTAGCAGCCGCCTGAGGCAGCTTTTCTCAACTTCCCCCTAAAATACATGCAGACGCAGAGTATTGAAAACTCTAAGTCATTCAAACACTTAAAACATATTCATCTAACAAGTGCTGAGTAAACAGTTACTGCTTGCAAGGAACTTATGGTCCAGTCAGTAGACCAAACTCTGTATTAATTAAGTATTGCTACCTAACAAATTACTCCAAAACTTAGTGGGTTAAAACAACATACAGGCCAGGTGGGGTGGCTCACGCCTGTAATCCCAGCACTTTGGGAGGCCAAGGCTGGTGGATCACCTGAGGTCAGGAGTTCGAGACCAGCCTGACCAACATGGAGAAACCCCGTCTCTACTAAAAAAAAAAAATAATAATACAAAATTAGCCAGGCTTGGTGGTGCATGCCTGTGGTCCCAGCTACTCGGGAGGCTGAGGCAGGAGAATCGCTTGAACCCAGGAGGCGGAGGTTGCAGTGAGCCAAGATTGCACCATTGCACTCCAGCCTGGGCAACAAGAGCGAAACTCCATCTGAAAAAAAAAACAAATAACAACAAAAACATACATTTATTATCTTCAGTTTCCAGGGGACAGGAATCCAGGCACAGAGTAGGTGAGTCTCCCAAATGAATTTCTTAAAAAGCTGTAGTCATCTCAAAGCTCAACTAGGAAGGACACGTCTTCCTCCCTCACTCAGGTGGTTGTTGGTAAGATTCAGTTGTGCAAGGATTGGGGTGAGTATCCCTTGTTCCTTGCAGTGTGGACTTCCCCATAGGAAGTACCACAACATGGCAGCTTCAACCTGCAGATGAGCAAGAAGACTTCCAGACTTCCCACCCATCACCCACCACTGCTGCGATTCAATGGGTATCTTAGATATTTAGGAGCTACCCATCTGCATTTAGGCTTTCTTCTTGTTCCTTCCTGTATTCGTCTATCCTCACGCTGCTAATAAAGACATACCTGAAACTGGGTAATTTATAAAGAAGCAGAGGTTTAATAGACTCACAGTTCCACATGGCTGGGGAGGCCTCACAATCATTGTGGAAGGTACAGGAGGAGCAAAGGCATGTCTTACATGGCAGCAGGCAAGACAGGGTGTGCAGGTGAACTATCCTTTATAAAACCATCAGATCTTGCGAGACTTATTCACTATCACGATCACAAGAACAGCATGGGAAAAACCTGCCCCCATGATTCAGTGACTATCCACTGGGTCCCTCCCTCGACACGTGGGGATTATGGGAGCTACAATTCAAGATGAGATTTAGGTGGGGACACAGGCAAACCATATCACTTTCTTCATCAATTTATTTATTCAATAAATATTTTGAGGCTCTCTCTACATGTCAAGCACTATTTTGGGTAGTGGGAATACAGCAGTGAACAAAACAAATTTCCTATTCTTAAGGACTTTACATTCCAGTAGAGAAAAAAGATAATAAATAAATAAGAAATGTAGAGTATAGTGGAGGATAAGTGTTACAGAACAAAATAAGGCAAGGTGAATGGGAGGGGAAGCGCTGAGAAGTGTGTGTGTGTGTGTGTGTGTGTGTGTAGGTGTAAGTGTAGTTGTGGGTGGTGGGAGGTTATAAGGTGACAGTTGAACAGAGGAGCGAAGAAAATAGAGGTCTTGGGGTGGGAGTGTTCTTGGCATGTTCAAGGAACAGCAGTAAAGTCAGTGGAGCTGGGGAAAGTCAGTGAAGCAGAGACTAGCAGGGCACATGGTGACAGGGTTAGTTGTTGAGGGCAATGGGGTTCACTGCACAATAAGTTGAAGGGCTTTGTAAATCATTTTAAGACTTTGAATTTTACTCTAAGATAGAGTAAATGTCTACATGGGCAGATTTGGAGAAGAGGAGCAACGTAAACTGATGTAAGATCACATTCGTTGCTAGTTTTTTGTGGGTTTTTTTTGGTAGCGGGAGTGTGGTTTTGGTTTTTTGTTTGTTTGTTTTAGAGATGGGATCTCCCTCTGTCACAGAAGCTGCAGTGCCATGGCACAGTCATAGTTCACTGCAGCCTTGAACTCCTGACCTAAAGGGATTTTCAGCCCCTAAGTAGCCTCAGCCTCCTGAGTAGCTGGTCCTACAGGCTCACACCACTGTGCCCAGCTTATTTTTTACGGACAGGGTCTCACTGTGTTCCAGGCTGGTCTCAAACTCCTGGTCTCATGTGATTCTCCCACTTCAGCCTCCCAAATTGCTGGGATTATAGGTGTGAGCCACCACACCTGGGTTGCTAGGTTTGAGTGACTGTCAGTGGAGGCAACAAGGAAAGCCCACGAGACCACTTGAAAATTGTTTTGTGTGTGGGTTTTGTTTGTTTGTTTGTTGAGATTTTGAGACAGGGTCTTACTCTGTTGCTCAGGCTGGAGTGCAGCGGCACAATCACAGCTCACTGCAGTCTCAACCTCCTGGGCTCGAGTGACCCTCCCACCTTAGCTTCCTGAGTAGCTAGGACCACAAGTGCATGCCACCATGCCTAGCTGATTTTTTTTTTTTTTTTTTTTTCAGAGATGGGGTCTCACCAAGTTGCCCAAACTTAGTTGAAAACTATTGAAAAAATTCAAGGCCAAGGCCAGCCACGATAGTTCAAGCCGGTAATCTCAGCACTTCGGGAGGCCAAGGCGGGCATATTGCTTTAGCCCAGGAGTTCACGATGAGCCTGGGCAACATGGCACGACCCTGTCTCTACAAAAATATTAAAAATTAGGCAGGCATGGGAGTGTACACCTGTGGTCCCAGCTACTCAAGAGGCTGAGGCAGGATTGATTGAGCCCAGGAGGCTGAGGCTGCAGCGAGCTGTGTTCCTACCATTGCACGCCAGCCTGGGCGACAGAGCATTTATAGGAAAAAGAAGCACTCAGGGAGGAGCAAATTGGGGAATGTGCAGAAATTAGAAATTCCTTCAAATGTGTTAATTTGAGAGCCTGTTAGAATCTCAACTGGACATATCAAGTGAGCAGTTAGATCAATGAGACCACAGGTCATGGATTGATTCTGGACTAAGGATATAAATCTGGGACCCATCAGTTTAAATCTGGGACTCCCAGGATTAAACCCTGGGACACTCCAGCAGTGAGGAAGTGGCCAATAGGTAAAAGGAGAATCAAGAAAAAGTTGGCCTGGCATGGTGGCTCATGCTTGTAATCCCAGCACTTTGGGAGGCCAAGACAGGAGGATCCCTTGAGCCCAGGAATTTGGGACCAGCCTGAACAGCATAGTGAGACTCGGTCTCTACAAAAAAATACTACTAATGAAAATAGAAAAAAAAGGTGCCAGGAAAACAAGTGGAGAAATTATTCCAAGGTATTTTATCTTCCTTTAGTTTATCTAAGTGTTATTCAAATGCTAATGTACATAAGAATCACTCTACAAGGTAAATACATAATATCTTAATTACGTCTTTCACAGGAAATATCAAGGATTTTCAAGGCAATTGAAGTGCTGAATGAAGAAAGAAACTGTGGTCAAATGGGAACCCACTGTAGGATATGAAGTATAAGCAGGATTCCGTAGTACTAGAGGGACAGAAGCAGTGTTTCATCGGGAGTCAGGTATTAGGGGTTTATTGCATTTTTAAAACAAATTCAAATTTTAAAACTTTTTATTATGGAGAATATCAGGTATACAAAATTAGCAGAATAGTATAATGAACCTCTGTGCTCCCATCACCCAGTTCAACAATTATCAACTCATCGTCAATCTGGTTTCTTTTATAATCCATTTAGTACTCCCCATTCAATTTGTAACAGGCTCCAAACATTGTACCATTTCATCTGTAAATAGCTTTGCAGTTATCTTTAAAAATATGTTTTTACATTACACAATACCTTTATCACCCCAACAGCTAACATAATTTCTCTTTTTTCTACTTTATTTATTTTTTAGAGACAGGGTCTAGCCATGTTTCCCAGACTGGTCTCAAACTCCTGAGCTCAGGCGATCCACCAACCTCAGCCTCCCGAAGTCCTGGGGTTACAGGTGTGAGCCACAGCACCCAGCCAAATTTCTTAATATTAAAAAAAAAAATACACGAGCTAGCACAAGGTTAATTTTTGGAAAAAAAATCCAGTCAGTGCTCAAATTTTTCACTCATTTAATACTTTTTAATTGCTTGAACCAGAATCCAAATAAGGTTCACATACATTGAGAATCTTTTTTTTTTTAAGGGTCTCGCTCTGTTGCCCAGGCTGGAGTGTGCTGCACGATCTCCGCTCACTGCAGCCTCAACATCCCAGGCTCAGGAGATCCTCTGACCTCAGCCTCCTGGGTAGCTGGGACCACGGGTGTGCATCACCACACCTGGCTACTTTTTTGTATTTTTTGTAGAGATGGAGTTTCATCATGTTGCCCAGGCTGGTCTTGAACTCCTGGGCTCAAGAGATCTGGCTGCCTTGGCCTTCCAAAGTGCTGGGATTACAGGTGTGAGCCACTGTGCCCGAGAATCTTTTAAGTCTCTATACGTTCCCCTTCTACCATTTCTCATATATATATGAGAAATATAAAATCCTTTTTTCTTCTGGCAAATTATTTGTTAAAGAGAGCAAGTTGTTTGTCCTATAGAGTTTCCCACAGTCTGGATTTTGATGACTGCATACTCATATTGCTAGTGGTGAAATGTTTAACATGTTCCTCTACCTCTGAATTTCCTGTAAAATGAGAGTTGAATCTAGGGGCTTGATCAGGTTTGTCAGATATTTTTGGCAAGACTGCTTCATAGATGCTGCTGTTTTCTTCCACCAGGAGTCCCTTAATGTCCAGTTATGTCTCTTTTTCGTGATGATGGTAGCTGTTCATGATCAAAGCCTAGATTCATTATACATTAGGGGTTGCAAAACAGTTCTAACACTATCCTTCCTTCTTCATTTATCGCCTGTAATACTTCTATAAGGAGAAACTTCCCCACAATCTGTATATGGCTTTTCAGTGATAAAGTTCACATACGAAAGGCAATGTAGACACTTGATTTCTTACCTTTAGCTATCAATTTTCAAAATAATGAGTTGGCCTCTAACATGTTCCCACAGAACCTAACTAGGGCTTTTGTTTTGGGAGGGGAATACTGATGAATGCATGGACTTAATTCTTTTATGTTTCAATCCATTGCAATTATCTCACTGACACTCAAATTATCCATCATTGGCCAGTGGAATCCCTTCAAGTTGGTTCCTGAGTCCTTTTGATGAATAATCCTCACTATCTGGTATTCAAAGACATTCACGTTTATCTTGTGTATTTCCTACCCAGACCTGGAATCAGCCATTTCCCCTAGAAGCCCTGACTCCTCTTAGTGGAAAAGGAGCTGAAGTTGTTATGCACGATATGGGGTCACAGAATCAAAGAGCCAGGCAGGAGGTGTCGAAGGAGATGCCACCTCTGCAAGCAAAGCTGTGTTAGAGTCCTCTAGAACTCAGAGTTTGACTGGGAACCATTCACACCAACCTCCTCTCAAGCTGTTGATCTAAGAAAAGGATGCTATTATCTCCCAAGCAGAGAGTGAGGGGCCAAGCCGGACAATTTTGTTTCATTCATGCCAAGTAAGTAAAAAGAGAAAAAAAATTGAGCCCATGACAAAATGCTACTGAATAGGAGAAAGGACAAATCTCTTCCTCCCTGAAGAGCAAGAGGAAGGGGATAATTCCTGAAAATGCAGACTACTGCAGGATACAAGAAAATGTTGGAAAATTGTTTGACATCTTCAACAGAATGGAAGAAGAGATGCCTTTCATAAAACATGAGCAGTCAGCCATATGAAGAAAACAAGCAGAGAAGAAAAAGAACAAAATAAATCGAATGGTAGATGGATAAGATGAAGAATTCTAAGGGAAATTAAAAACACAAGGGCAAAAATAGGATGAAATTATACTTACATATTTATATATACAATACTGTTGTTTTCTCCTAGCAATAGATGAGAAACATCTTTCTATGTGTCATTAACTATCTGTTTTCATGGTATTTCTATGACTGGACTGCATGGATAATTCAACATATGAAGGATCACACTTCACTTACCATATATACCCTCATGTTAGAAAGTTAAGCATTTTCCAGACTTTTTTCTTTTTTGCCATTATGAGCAATGTGAAAAGGGTGCATCCTTGTGCATGTGCCCACGAATTTAATGACTTTTTTTTTTTTGATACAGGGTCTCACTCTGTCACCCAGGCTGGAGTGCAGTGGTACAATCACGGCTCACTGCAGCCTTCCCCTCCTGGGCTGAAGCAATCCTCCCTCTTCAGCCTCCCAAGTAGCTGAGACTACAGGCACGTGCACCTGTATGGCTAGTTTTTTTTTTTTTTTTTTTTTTTTTTTTTGTAAAGAGGAGCTTTTGCCATGTTTCCCAGGCCGGCCTTGAACTCCTGGCTGGGCTCAAGTCATCTGCCCAACTTGGCCTCCCAAAGTGCTGGGACTACACCCATGAGCCACCACGCCCAGCCCGAATTCAATAACTGTTTATTGAGCACTTAATGTTTACTAGGCACAGCACTAGGTGCCAAGGTACATGGTGATGAAAAAGATGGACACAGTTCCCATCTACATGGCCCTTGTGGTCTGACAGGGAAAGACAATTAAGTATGAAATTTCAATACTTTTGTGATGGGTGGTAGAGAAAAGAAATACAGGTGATAAGGAAGCACATGGCCAGGAAACCTAACCTGAGAAAGTGACATTTAATCTGAGACCTGAAAATGAGAGGAGTTAAGCTAAGAAAAGAAAAGCAGAACAATATTTTAAGGAGGGAGAACAGCATGTTCAAAGATCTGAATGTGAGAGAGAGCAAGGCACACTCAAGATGAAAGAAATTCAGTGGCAGCTCAGAAAGGGCCTTGCCACTGAAGGATTTTCAGCATGGGAGGGTCATGGCCAAGTTTTTTTGCTATAGAAGATATCTGGAGCACAATGGACATTGGATTATAGCCTAGCATAATTAAAGGTAGGGAGATCATTAGGAAGTGAGTCAATAGCCCAGGCGTGGAAGGCTGGTGGGCAAGAAGAGGGTATTGGCAATGAGAATGTAAAGAAGCAAATAGACTGGAAAAATATATTTAGGAGAGGCTGATTCATTTGACGTGGGTGGCAGGGGAGAGGGGAGTCAAAGCTGGCTCTCTGGTTTCTGACTTTAGAAAACCAGGTGGTGCCATTTACTAGTAACGGCAGAAACATATAGAAGAAATTATGAGTTCAGCTGGGTAATGCTGAGCTTGAGGTTCCTACAAAACTCCTAAATGGAAATATCCATTATGCATTTGACTATCCAGATCTGGAGCACAGGAGAGAGGTCTGGGCTGGAATTCTAGACTTGGGATTCATCAGTATATGGGTTATAATGGAAACTTTGAGAATGGTTGAGAGCTCCCAGAAAGCATATATACAGCGAGAGAGAAAAGCACCTAGGAGAGAACCCTGAGGAGCAGCACTAACATTTAAGGGATGGGCAAAGGAAAAAGATTTTTAAAAGACTCTCCAAGCCTAGATGAGTAAATTGCTTCTTTCTAATTGTTTCTTTTCCAGAGAAAAGAAATTCAGAGAACATGCATCTTTAAGAAGCCAGTAAGGCTGAGCACAGTAGTTCACACCTGTAATCCCAGTACTTTGGGAGACCGAGGCAGGCCAATTACTTGAGGCCAGGAGTTCGAGACCAGCCTGGCCAACATGACAAAACCCCATCTCTACTAAAAATACAAAAATTAGTTAGGTGTGGTGGCATGCACCTATAGTCCCAGCTACTTGGGAGGCTGAGGCAGGAGAATCACTTGAACCCAGGAGGCGGAGGTTGCAGTGAGTCGAGATTGCGCCACTGCATTTTAGCCCGGGTGACAAAACAACACTCCATCTCAAAAAAAAAAAAAAAAAAAAAAAAGAAGAAGCCAGGAGAAGAGCTTGTGTTTAGAGGAAAGGTGTGGCTAATAGCATCAAATATTTTCCAAGAGGTTAACAAAGACAAGGGCTGAAAAGATTCCACTAGATTTAGTGACCACCTAAATGACCTTGGTCACCATGATAAAAGCAGTGAGTGGCCATGGTAAATTGGGTGTGGTGACCAGATATTATGGTAAAGAATTAGGGGGTTTTGTTCGTATTTTTTAGACACAAGGTCTCGTTCTATTGCCCAGGATGGAGCAGTGACATGATCATAGCTCACCACAGCCTCAAATGCCTGAGCTCAAGGGATCCTCCTGCCTCAGTCTCCTGAGAGCTGGGACTACAGCCATGAACCACCACACCTGACTATTTGTTTTATTATTTTCTTTTGATTTTTGTAGAGACAGGGTCTTGCTATGGTGCCAGGGAGGACTGGTCTCAAATTCATGGGCTCAAGTGATCTGCCCCAGCCTCCCAAAGTGCTGGGATTACAAGTGTGCCCAACTGCACCCAGCCATAAAAGAGTGAGTTAACTGAAGGTGAGAAAGCATTCAGTCTCATTTGACTTTTGAGCCAGTTTGAGAATCATTGTCTTTTACTAGGCAAGTTGTTTTTTTTTTTTTTTTTTTTTTTTTTTTGAGACAGAGTCTCGCTTTGTCGCCCAGGCTGGAGTGCAGTGGCACGATCTCGGCTCACTGCAAGCTTCGCCTCCCGGGTTCCCGCCATTCTCCTGCCTCAGCCTCCCGAGTAGCTGGGACTACAGGTGCCCGCCACCTCGCCCAGCTATTTTTTTTTTTTTTTGTATTTTTAGTAGAGACGGGGTTTCACCGTGTTAGCTAGGATGGTCTCGACCTCCTGACCTCGTGATCCGCCCGCCTCGGCCTCCCAAAGTGCTGGGATTACAGGCGTGAGCCATCGCGCCCAGCCTCTCATTTTCTTTTATGCTTTCTAGTTTTTATGTTCCCTTGCTCTTTCTTTTCTATTCTATGTTTTGCTGAGTAGACGCTTATATTTACCATTAGCTCCTGAGGTGAATTCAAGGGTAGACAGTCTGCCGTTAATTCTACTCAGTAGTGGAACCAAAATTTGCATCCAGCAGTCCAGAGTCCACAGATTCAGCCACTGTGCTATGCTGCCTCTCTTGCAACTCACAGCATCCTAACAGACATGGAAAATTAATTTGTCCTTGAAAATAGTCACACCACATGGGCAATAATTTCACTTTAGAAATATATCTTAAAGAACCAATCAGAAAATTATGCACATAGGTACTCACTGCAGCATTAAAAATTTTTTTTCCACTCTGTCACCCAGGCTGGAATACAGTGACACAATCATAGCTCACTGCAGCCTCAACATCCTCAGCTCAAGCAATCCTCCTGCCTCAGCCTCCCAAGCAGCTGGGACTGCAGGTGGCTCAAGAGCTCAAGTTTTTTTTTGGTAAAGATAGAGGTCTCATTATGTTGCCCAGGCTGGTCTCGAACTCCTGGGCTCAAGTGATCCTCCCAACTCAGCCTCCCAAAGTGCTTGGATTACAGTATGAACCTCCTCCCCCAGCCGGCATTTTTTAAAAATAGCAAAACAATGTAAATTTGCATAGATTTTCCTTTCTTAAAAAATATTGGTCAGGCGCGGTGGCTCACACCTGTAATCCCAGAACTTTGGGAGGCCAAGGCGGGTGGATTACCCAAGGTCAGGAGTTCGAGACCAGCCTGGCCAACATGGTGAAAACCTGTCTCTACTAAAAACACACACACACACAAATTAGCTGGGCATGGTGGTGGGTACCTGAGATCCCAGCTACTCCAGAGGCCGAGGCAGGAGAATCGCTCGAACCCAGGAGGCAGAGGTTGCAGTGAGCTGAGATCATGCCATTGGATACCAGCCTGGAAAACAAGAGTGAAACTCCGTCTTAAATAAATAAATAAATAAATAAATCAGCTGTTTCTGTTTAATGCTTGACTTGTCTTAGAGTCTGTGTTTTTTGCCTTGGTTGTGAATTTTGTTTGTAAATTGGTCATGTTCATTTAAAAGTTGATTGAAAAAATATATACATCAAAATGTGTGCCCTGCCTGCTTCCTGGGCTGGCTATTTACAGCCCAGAACAGGACATGACATACAGGAGTGGGAAAGCAGAGTCCATCCAAAGGTGACAGAAGAAGCAGGCATTTTCCAGCAACAGGACCGAACGTATTAAAAGACTAAGAGATTTGCTTCTAAGATGTCTGGCAATGAAGCAAAAAGAAACACAATAAGTTACATAATTTTTATTGTCCAATAAGACAAAGAAATTCTAATTCTTCTGCGGGAGCAGTTTTATCTGGGATCTAAAAGTCAAGCAGGAATTTATTCTGTGTATCCTCCTGGAAAGGGTATTGAGGGACGCTAAAGACTATGTTTAAATAATTGCTAAATAAATCCCATTAAACCCATTCATGTGGATGGCTCTCTACGAACTTGTCATCCAAGCTCACCGTGAGGCATCAGCTCCTAACCAGGGGAAGGTGTTTATGCCACACAGCTGAACGGGGGTTCGGGTGCGGTCTTCTGGTTCATCTGCAGAGCTCTGCCTCTGAGAAGGCCCTTCACATCCCGTGCTTCTCCAGCTTTGCACAAAAGCACCCTCACGTGAACACCAGCTGGGGGCGGGTGAGAAGAGGTTGTAGCCCAAAAAGGCCAGCTGTAAGCTAAAAATTTCTTTGAAAATTTGCAATTTATATTTAAAGTTCATGTGAATTTTACAGTCTGTTTCGTAATGTGTTTATAGATAAAAATGTGTTTTCCCCCTTAAAACTTCTAAAAAATTGGTGCTCGGGTGGATGGGCTGTATTTACCCTATTTGAGTATCTCTCGGCAAAGCTACCCTGGACCTCCCCACCTAATCCCCACCCTCCACAGACATAGCAAGATTTTAATTTGATGTTGAGCCAGAGTCTCCAAGTCTAGATGAGTAAATTGCTTCTTTCCAATGTTATACGTACTGGAATAGAACATCATAGATTCTTCTGACATATAGAGAAAAGGGTCTACATAAGCTTTGGTTGGCAGGTGTTTTTAACATTGCCTTGTGAACATTTGTGAGTAGGACTTCCTGTACAGACAGCAGAGAAAGCTACTATTCTACACAGGTACAAACATCAGGGGTGACTGATTTGTTTTTCTAAGACCACCAGAGTGGGCACAAAAGAACCAGCGAGTAGGCAAGGCTAAAAGCAAAACTGCAAATTTATTCTTTGGTCATCTAGCTTCAGGGACCGGAGCTGGGGGTGGGGGGGCGGAGTTTCTAATACAGTCCCGACAAGAGTGGGGGCTGAGAAAGCCCGCCCCCGGTGCATCTGCTGGGAGCGACTTTTCTAGGAGTGGAAGGGCAATAGGTGGGGCACGGGCATGTCGCTCCGCAGGTGCCACCAGGTAAATCTTGGTCTCTTCGGATTGACATCACCTGGTGCATGCCTGATTAATCTGCACCTTCCCGGGCGTCAGCTGCATTCTCACACACACGGGAAGAGTTGGTGGTGAAGAAGAACCCAGAAGTGCACCATCCTGCCTCCGCTAGTCCAAACAGTGACCACATGAGGCAAGAGCTAAAGGATCTTTTAAGCTCCAGGGCTCATGATTGGTCATGACCTACCTAAAGTCCCAGGGAGAGCATGTCTGGGTGGCAGGCACTTAGCAGGGCTGACCTCTCCACAATCACAAGGCTCTATATGAAAGGCTTGAAACCCCCTATTTGCAACAAGTTCCCTGAGAGAGCAAGCATCTCTAGGAACTTCTGCACATTGAGTCATTTATCCTGGAAGCTCAGTCCTTATTCAGTTGGCCCTTTCTCTGGCTAGGACTTTTGGCTTTCAAAAGTCCAGGGTAGGTTAAGGCAGCTCTAAATGGCAGAGGGCTGGTGTTGTGCAACTCCTCTGGCTAGATTTAGGGCTGGGCCAGGCTGTCCATAGGTGTTTAAGGTTGGATGCAAGGCACAAGATCATTTGGGGAAAGATATATTCTCCTGAAATTGGAGGTCACATCCTTCATGAGCAAGACTCTTAGAGTGCTGTCTGTGGGTGATGAAAAGGCGCTCATTAAGAATAACAAAGGGGCCAGATACAGTGGCTCATGCCTAAAATCCCAATGCTTTGGGAGGCCAAGGTGGGAGGGTCCCTTGAGCTCAGGAGTTCGGGACCAGCCTAGACAACATAGAGAAACCCCATCTCTTCAAAAATACAAAAATTAACCAGGCGTGGTGGTGTGTGCCTGTAGTCCCAGCTATTCGAGAGACTGAGCCAGGGGGATAGCTGTAGCCCAGGAGGTCGAGGCTGCAGTGAGCCATGTTTGTTTGTGCCACTGCACTCCAGCCTGGGCAACAGAGTGAGACTCTGTCTCCAGAAAAAAAGAAGGAGAAGGAGAAGGAGGAGGAGGAGGAGGAGGGAAGAAGAAGAAGAAGGAAGAAGAAGGAAGAAGGAAGAAGAGGAAGAGGAAGAAGAAGAAAGAAGAAGAAAGAAGAAGAAGAAAGAAGAAAGAAGAAGAAGAAAGAAGAAAGAAGAAGAAGAAGAAGAGAAAAATAAAAGAAATAAATAATAACAAAAGACACTCCTGTCAGGAACATCCAAGTGTTTTAGGTGCTCTGTGATAGGAATCTAAGCAAAGACCAAGGATACTCTATATTATACCACAGAACCCCCATCCAGAAATCCTTAGGGGTGGGAACAGGGGCAGCCCAACCCGTGGGACTTCCCTGAAATGATGTAATTCCCGGGCTAATACCCTGGGAAGAAGAGGAGGTCCTTCACCTAAGGACCTGGATCATTAAATGAGCAGGTTGGAGTGGGGAATCCACTTCCCTCTACTGGCCTCATTGTCCCAACTTTCGACTGCCAAGGTGGTTGTCAGTCTGTGGATTTTGGAGGTACGGATGAGAGAGAGGGACCTCTGGAGAGAGTCACAAAGCAAGTCCTGCCTTGTGAGCAAGATTTTCCTTTTTGTTTTTTTGTTTTTTTGTTTTTTGTTTTTTTGAGACAGGTTCTTGCTCTGTTGCCCAGGCTAGAGTGCAGTGGCGTGATCATGGCTCACTGCAGCCTCGATCTCCTGGGCTCAAGTGATCCTCCTGCCTCAGCCTCCCAAGTAGCTGGGACGCCAGGTGTGTGCTGCCACACCTGGTTGATTTTTTTATTTTTTGTCAGTGGGGTCTCATATGTTGCCCAAGCTCATCTTTTAAACTCCTAGGCTCAAGCAATCCTTCCACCTCAGCCTCCCAAACTGCTGGAATTACAGGCGTGCCCAGCCACAGTGCCCAGCTCAGACTGCTACTTTCATATCACTGTGTTCTCTTCTCAGGTGTATGTCTTAAGCTTTTGTTAAAACCTTGTTTAAGTAGGGTAGCCTTGTCTCCACTGTCTGGATGATAAGAAAAAGGTTACATGTTCACCCTTGGGACAGAGGATCAAAGCGGGAAGCAGGTGTGGGAGTCAGGGGTTGGTGAAGAGAGACTCCTAGGAAGAGGATAAGGTTCCAGCTCCATGTTAGAGCCACATGTTCCAGCTGCCTCCTCCCGGCAAGAGATTCTGCTCTTATGCCAAGGAATAGATTCTGCTCTCATGGGTATTTTATTAATGTATCCAGCATTTCCTTACTACCAACTACCCTCAATCTGCTTGACACCATAACCACAGCTGTCAATACAGCAGCCAGGAATCCAGATCTTGGCCTGTGGGTGCAGCTGCCCCTAGACGGGGGTGTGCTGTCATTTCCAGACCTGAGACCCAGGCAGGCAGAAATGTAAGAGACCTCCAGGCCAGGGCGGGACTCCAGAGGGCTGGAGATAGTTTCTATCTGACGGACACAAGGCCCTCAGGGAAATTAAAATCCTCTCCACCTTGAATCCTGTCCCAGGGTCTTGGTGAACTTTCGGGTGAGCCTCTCTGCCCTCAGCAAAGAAGGGTCATAGGAACAAATGACCTGCATAATCCTAGGGTTTCATTGGTTTCACATTGTGGCCTTTGGGCCTCTGGGGTGCAATGCGCAGTCCTGGGCCCACAGTTTGCAGTAGTTCCGTTCCTTGATTGTATCTGTATGCTGAACAAGCATGTCTTGTGATGAAATAAAAAACTATCTCTTGCCTCCCATTACCCCCCCACCTTTTTTTTTTTTTTTTTTTTTTTTTGAGACAGAGTCTCACTCTGTTCCCCAGGCTGGAGTGCAGTGGTGCAATCTCAGCTCACTGCAGCCTCCACCTCCTGGGTTCAAGCGATTTTCCTGCCTCAGCCTCCCGAGTAGCTGGAATTACAGGCACGTGCCACTGTGCCCAGCTAATTTTTGTATTTCTAGTAGAGACAGTGTTTCAACATGTTGGCCAGGGTGGTCTTGAACTCCTGACCTCAAGTGATCTGCCCACTTTGGCCTCCCAAAGTGCTGGGATTACAGGCGTGAGTCACCATGCCTGGTCTCCCACTACCCTTTTTAACCTGAGTCAGAGAGGGAGGTGTTTCTTCTGCTACAGAATGAAAGCTCAGCAGGCTCCGTTTCAGGTCATTGAGAGGCTTTCAGTCACTTTAAGTCAGAAAGACAGTCTCAATTCAATAGTTACATACAAGTAAGTCTTAAGTCTTCATATGAAGGAAAGGTTTCTCCCTCTCTTGCTGCAGACACTTGTAGTTGATGCTGCTGTCTCTGAGAAAGGGGTGACGATCGGCTTCTTCCTCCAATCCAATCTCCTCCTCTCTCCTTCCATAGCGCTGTTTCCATCATCACCAGGTGAGGGAAAGGGCAGGAGAGGAGGTAAGGGGCTGGGCACATGCCACTTGGCCAGCTGGCTTTGCACCCTCTGCGTTGGCAGAGAATTCAAACTGACTTTCTGCTTGGATGCTTTGTAGATTGCTCGGAGACTCCCATCCCTGGGATCTTTCTTCCACAATTCCTTGGCCAGGGTGGTGCGTCCGTGTCTGAATGGTTTCTTGTGACATCTTTACTCCCAGCGTCTTGCTAGTTAGGCCTCAAAGGTTTGCTCTTCAGCTTGGCTCACTTTGTTTTTTTAAAAGACAGGATCTCACTTTATTGCCCAGGCTGGAGTGCAGTGGCGTGATTAATAATCTCACTGCAGACTAAAATTTTTGGGCTCAAGTGATTCTCATGCCTCAGCTTCCTGAATAGCTGGAACTATAGGTGCGTGCCACCACAACCGGCTAATTTTTTGATTTTCTAGAGACAGAGTCTTGCAATGCTGCTGAGGCTGGTCTCAAATGCCTGGCCTCAAGCGATCCTCCCACCTCAGCCTCCCAAAGTGCTGGGATTATAGGTGTGAGCCACCAGACCTGGCCTTTGCCCACTTTTTGACCCATGAGAAATACTCACGCTACCCTTTTGTTAAATCAAGTTTACCCTAAAGCTGCCTCCTTACATATTTTAAATTCAGCCTAAAGATTTTTCTGTACAAAATGAACTATAACCTAAATGAAGGTATAAACAGAATGTATTCTACTCTTGTGCCAATCACCCAGTTTTGGCCATCAAAGGGGGCCAACTGTTCAAACTGTGTTCAAATAAGGCAAATGTCAAGCTGTAACCAATTGGGCTGTTTCCATACTTCAGTACAGAATGTAACTTGCCTTTTTTCTGTCCCAAAAATCTTCTTCCACCACATCGCTGTGGGGGAGTCTCTCTGAGTCTAGCTCAAGAGGCTGCCCAATTCGCAAATTGCTCTTTGCTCAATTAAATCTGTTAAATTTAATTTAGCCAAAGATTTTCCTTTAACAGATGGTGTCAGAAGTGGGATCTGATGTAGAGCTTCCAGCAACCCCTAGGAGCACTGAGTGACCAAGCGAGGTACCCCCTGGGCCCACTATGTCCATTGCTCTCTCTCACGGCAACTGGGGATTGTGGTAAGTTCTCCCTCAGATTCAGAAGCTCCATGAAGTTGTGTGTTGAGCTCTCTGAGTTTGTTTAAGCAAATTTCTGATCCAAACTAGGTTTGGAAGTCATGACAGAAATTGGACCGGGTCTAGGATTGAACTGGATCTGATCAATAACTGGCTTGGATCCAGTTAGAGGCCTTTTATAGACTTCTGACTGGGTCAGAAAGAAACTGGTAGTAAGTGCCAATACTGCAGCTGGTGTAAACTTCAGCTTTTGGAAATTCTTGGGGATTTTTGTGTTCTACCCCCTCTGTTTCTTCCTTCTTGCATGCTTAGGTTAGGAAAAATCATTGGCAAAGTTGGTCGAGAGGATCTGAGAGCCAAAGTCAATATTTTAGGTAAAAACTGGATCCTTAATTTTTGAAGAATGGAGTACCTTCCAGTTTATACATGCATAAGTATTAGGCCCTGAAAGCAACAAAGGCTTAGGAAATGATGAAATCTTACTAAAGATAAGTTACAGTAGAACATTCCAAATAAACAATACTGGGCCAGGAGTGGTGGCTCAGGCTGTAATCCCAGCACTTTTGGGAGGATAGCTTGAGTCGAGGAGTTTGAGACCAACCTAGGCAACATAGTGAGACTGCATCTCTCTAGAAAACAAAAACGAAGAAATAAATGAACAATACTGCACTGGAAGAAGTGCGTTTGAAAATGAGGTCTCCCAAAGTTGTCTCATCTAGGGGTGCTTACTGATACGCAGAAGCTACTAAAGAATTTTTTTTCTTTTCTTTTCTTTTGAGACAGAGTATCTCACTCTGTTGCCTAGGCTGGAGTACAGTGGCATGATCTTGGCTCACTGAAACCTCTACCTTCAAGGTTCAAAAGATTCTCCTGCCTCAGCCTCCAGAGTAGCTGGGATTACAAGGCATGCCCCACCACACCTGGCTAATTTTTTTATTTTTAGTAGAGATGGGGTTTTGCCATGTTGGCCAGGCTGGTCTTGAACTTCTGACCTCAAGCGATCTGCCTGCCTTGGCCTCCCAAAGTGCTGGGATTATAGGCATAAGCCACCACGCCCAGCCAAAAAACTTCTCAAGAGATTTTAATATTTGTATTTAAAGACTCTTTATAAAAGGCAAATAAAAGCTTAAACAACTAACTGATAAGAAAAATTAAATCTGCTAATCTGTTAGCTTAGTTACCATCCTACCTCAAAGGTGAAAAAAATCTAATCTAGATAAAGGGTTTATAAGAGGCAAGGCTGCTTTTTCAGATTAATTCACACTGAGTCCACGTATAGAGAATGCTTTTTTTTTTTTTTTTGCCTCATTCCTTAATGGGTTTCACCCTGAACTCAGTAAATTTTAGCTAAAAAACAGTGGCTAAATTAAAAAGAACACTTATTGAACTAAAATCCACCATTCTGGGCCGGGGGCGGTGGCTCACACCTATAATCCCAGCACTTTCAGAGGCTGAGGCAGGCAGATCACATGAGGTAAGGAGTTCAAGACCAGCCTGGCCAACGTGGCGAAACCCTATCTCTATTATTCTCTACTACTATTACATAAATTAGCCGGTGTGGCGGCACACACCTGTAATCCTAGCTACTCGGGTGGCTGAGGCATGAGAATTGCTTGAACCCAGGAGGTGAAGGCTGCAGCAAGCGGAGATGGCGCCACTGTGATCCAGCCTGGGTGACAAAGCGTGACTCTCTCTTAAAAAACTAAACTAAACTAAACTAAACTAAAATACATCTTTCTGGAATTTAACTGGCTATTTTGAAACCGTTTTGTAAAAGAAAATTACATCTATTAAGGAAATCTCAGTTTTTGAAGATGTCTGCCTGTGTACATTAGAAACTCTTACCACTGTTTTAAGTTTACATTGTAAGTCATACGTTTGTATAAGGTGCTTTTCTGGCCATCTTGTCTGGATTGAACTTTTACATGAGCACTGTGTTTTTCCTTGGTTTAAGCAAATGATGATATAATATTTAGTCCTAAAATCTTAGCTCTGTGCTTATGAAATATAATTTTTTTTGTTTTACCTAAGAGTTGTCTCTTTAGAAATGCAAACTTTTTGCCTGGTTAATAATTGCTTAGGGCAATGAAACAGATAATTGGAAGACTGATAGTCTGAATGGGGAGAAGAAAAGCTATTTAAAAGCCAGCAAATAAGTCAGCTTTATAACAGCTCTAAGACTGTTTCTGTGTGTTTGTGTGTCTAGATGTGTTATGTATATGTGATAATATCTGGTAAATAATGATAGTTTTTAAATTGTTGGTAAAATAAAAATGGCTTCAAAATGATCATTAAATACAATTAGATGCTTGATTTGACTGTGAGCTTATGTTTCTGGTTTAGAGCGAGCCTCTACATTCACGAGTCTGGATAGGGGGCCATGCTGAGGTCTGGAGGGGTGTTCTCAGTGCCTGGACCAGCAGCTACAAGGCAGAAGCAAGTCCAATATGCCCCTTCTTCCCTGCTTCCCCTGCATGCCTACTGGCTATTTTGGGAGAGGTTGGATCCCTTAGGTATAGTAGCTGGACGTGATGCCTAATGCCTGTAATCCCAGCATTTTGGGAGACTGAGACAGGCAGATCACTCAAGGTCAGGAGTTCAAGACCAGCCTGGCCAACATGGTGAAACCCTGTCTCTACTAAAAAATACAAAAATTAGCCAGGGGTAGTAGGCTGGCACCTGTAATCCCAGTTACTTGGGAGGCTGTGGCAGGAGAATCACTTGAACCCAGGAGGCGGAGGTTGCAGTGAGCAGAGAGCACCACTGCACTCCAGCCTGGGTGACAGAACAAGACACTGTCTAAAAAAAAAAAAAAAAAGGCCAGGCACAGTGGCTCCTGCCTGTAATCCCAGCTACTCAGGAGGCAGAGGCACGAGAATTGCTTGAACCTGGGTGGCGGAGGTTGCAGTGAGGTTAAAATACTAAAATATGAATTATTAATATGGCTTCAGAAAAGTTAAATATAAATTTAGATCTGTTAATAAACAACAATTTAAAGAAGCATCTTTCTAAAAAATTATAAAATGGTTTTTCTCTACAAATACTGATATAAAACAGTTCAAAATTACTTTCTAGGGTCTAAGCGCAGTGGCTCATGCCTGCAATCCCAACACTTTGGGAGCCAAGGGATGTGGATCACTTGAGGTCAGGAATTCAAAACCATCCTGGCCAATATGGTGAAACCCCATCTCTACTAAAAATATAAAAAATTAGCCAGGCATGGTGGCAGGCGCCTATAATCATAGCTACTCAGGAGGCTGAGGCAGGAGAATGGCTTGAACCTGGAGGCAGAGGTTGCAGTGAGCCGAGATTATGCCACTGCACTCCAGCCTGGGCGACAGAGGGAGATGCTGTCGAAAAAATTAAAAAATTTTAAAAATTCAAAAAAAATTACTTTATAGGCTTTTCACTAGAAATTAAGGTTACTAAGTTTTTTGTTTTGTTTTGTTTTTGTAGTTGTTGTTGTCTTTGAGACAGAGCATCCCTCTGTTGCCCAGGCTGGAGTGCAGTGGTGCAATCTTGGCTCACTGCAACCTCCACCTCCCATGTTCAAGTGATTGTCTTGCCTCAGCCTCCTGAGTAGCTGGGATTACAGACGCGCTCTACCACGCCTGGCTAATTTTTGTATTTTTAGTAGAGACAGGATTTCAACGTGTTGGCCAGGCTGGTCTCAAACTCCTGACCTCAGATGATCCACCCGCCTCGGTCTCCAAAAGTGCTGGGATTACAGGTGTGAGCCATCATGCCCATCCAGGTTACTAAGTGTTAAAACTGTAGTTAATATATGTAACTAATACTACTAGATATGAGAGAAACAATTCTGTATACAAAGTTTATAAGCAAAAGCAAGATATGCTTTGATGAGAAAAGTTATAAAGGCATAAAAATATGTGTTTGTTAAAAAAATTTTGTCTAGTTTGGAGTTACTTAAAGGTTTCAAATTAAAGCAGTGAAAAATAGATAAAACTAAATAAATATAGGAAGTTGGGGGAAAATATAAAATGTAAAATATTTATAAAAATCTTGTATGGTAGGCTGGGCACGGTGGCTCACGCCTGTAATCCCAGCACTTTGGGAGGCTGAGATGAGCGGATCACAAGGTCAGGAGATTGAGACCATCCTGGCTAATGTGGTGAAACCCCGTCTCTACTAAAAATATAAAAAATTAGCCGGGCGTGGTGGCAGGTGCCTGTAGTCCCAGTTACTCAGGAGGCTGAGGCAGGAGAATGGCATGAACCTGGGAGGCAGAACTTGCAGTGAGCCGAGATCACACCACTGCACTCCAGCCTGGGCGACAGAGTGAGACGCCGTCTCAAAAAATAAACAATAAAAAATAAAAATCTTGTATGGTTAAAAGACTACAGATTTGATAAATTTATTTGTAGGGTTGTATTAAAATTAGCTTTAGTATTGATAATTCACTAATATAAAAGTAAAATTTTGTTTTCTCTTTGGAACAAAAATTTCATGTTGTATTAATAAGACACAGTAAAATATTTTTATTCATCCTTTGAGTAAACTGCAAAAAGAATAAAGAGAGAGAAGAGAGAGGAAGAGACAGATTCTGTCTCATACTGTCTTTCTCAGGTCTTTTGGTTGTTTGGAAAACTGAGTATACTGTATCTAAGACTACAGGTTTTGGGTTTTTTAAAAAATCTTTTAATTATCATTTTGGCTAAATAAATGACTATTATTTCACAGTGACCCATGATGCTATTTTGGTCAAATGTTTTAAACTTTTGACATATTTAATAGGCTTCTCAAAATCAAATGTCAGCTTCAAAATTAAGTCTTTTTTGACCTCTAACTTTGGGATGCTACAGAAGTTGCCCAAAGTATCCAAAAGAGAGATACAAAGGATTATTTTACATATTAAATTACATGGGAAGCATTGTCAAATAAGAAATGATGTTTAAAAAAAGATGTTTAACCTTCTTCAAGTTATATTTAAATGAATATGTTATTAATATCTGTTCCAAAATTATATGGGATTTCTAAAATTCTAATATGTCTGGGTATATGCTATCAGTCATAATTATGGTCATTATGTTAAGTTTTTGTAGGCCACAGATATAACCAAATTTTCTTGTCAATTGTATCTTTAACTATGACCATTTAAAGTCATTTCCACAATTAACTGCTTAATTAAACTTCAGAAGCATGTAAAAATCCTAGGGTATTGAATTTTTTGTTTTGTTTTGTTTTGTTTTTGAGACAGGGTCTTGCTCTGTTGCCTAGGCTAGAGTGCAGCAGCATGATCTTGGCTCACTGCAACCTCAGCCTCCCAAGCAGCTGGGACTATAGGTGTGAGCCACCACACCTGGGAAAAGTTTGTATTTTTTAGTAGAGACTGGATTTCACCATGTTGGCTAGGCTGGTCTCAAACTTCTGGCCTCAAGTGATCTGCCCGCCTTGGCCTCACAAAATGCTGGGATTACAGGCGTGAGCCACGGTGCCTGGCCAAGTATTGAGTCTTTAAGGAGGTTCATGAAAGGATGGAAAGGACTGTAAAAAGCACTCTTGAATACAGGTTTCTGATAACTTTAGATCATATCATTTGGACTGGGTAAGAATTCCCAGAACTCTTCATAAAGAGAGTAACTGGTTCATGAAGCTGCCAAACCAAGCAGGACAAAAATTAATTGAATACCAAGAAAATACTTTGCCAGATTTTCATACAAAGTCAGTTCACAAATTATTTAGATATACAATTTGAATGAACTCCATGGTCCAAGTGAAATTACCTATGATAACCCACCAGTTATCAGTGCTATGTACCTAAATTGGAAAAATAACTGGTAATTAAGAGGACATAAATACAATGTTAAGTATGGACTCATGGAGACTCTGGATGGCTTCCTTGTCCTTCCTGAGTCCTTAAAGCTTTCATTATTAAAAGCTCTGCATTTTGTGACTCATCATGGAAGAGATAAAACGATCCAAATTAAAAATACAGATATTGGTGTGGTGACTGTTCCAAATTGCTAAAAAGGCCAGGCACAGTGGCTCACACCTGTAATCCTAACAATTTGGAAGGCCAAAGAGGGAGTATCACAGGCCCAGGAGTTCGAGGCCAGCCTGGGCAACATAGTGAGCCCCTGTCTCTATAAAAAATAAAAAATAAATAAATTCCAAAAGTAGTTTATGACCAATATTTGGTTTGTCAAACCCACATTCCTGGGGAGACAATCAAGATGTTATAACAGCAGCTCATTATGCCAAAGAGTATTTTCACCACGTAGAGAGGGCTTTTCATGGTCCTCTGACTGAGGACAATCAACTTCTTCACAATATAGGACCTGAAGATGGGTTCAGGTTCTGAGAACATCAGAAAAAAACTGCCCTTGCCATCCATACTGCAGCAAAACTTCAGGACCTTGAACCTTGGATCCATTATCTCACAACTCAGAAAGGCCCTTCTACACTCTTGGAACTATACACCCATCGGATGTATAGTTCCTTAAGGTTTCCGATGGGTGTATAGTTACAGCTAACCAGGAAAGTTTCTCCCCAGAAGAAGACAGCATCCTTAACTCGGACAGCTTTTCCCCAAGATCATGAATCAAGACTTCTCTACTATCATCAGACTCTTATCTGTCCATTTTTTCCTTTGCTTTGCCTCTGTGAACAGTAGAAGTGAAAAGGTAGTCTGTTGTGTACACTCATGGGATATACTTTTATTTGTGAAGGATTTTGCAGCCAGCCTTATACATGCACAATCTTATGCCTTGATAGATGGAAGATGAAGGCCCAAAGTATACAGAAATTTTAATGGTACATTTGTTGCCTCATCATCAGTCAGAAACAGAACATTGATCCACTCTTCCTAACCTACACCATGGCTTAAAGAGGACATTGCCAGGAGGACTTTGTTTTTCTAGATGGGCATCATTTGTTAGGTCTCTTTTTTTCCATAATTTGGAGTATACGAAGCAATGATTAGAGATTTACCCTTCATGATAGGCTCTATAGCAGGTTCTAATGGAAAGGCTATTGTATTAGTACAATAGAATTGCTACAAAGAACTACCTGAGAAGGGGTAGTTTATAAAGAAAAGAGGTTTAGTTGGCTCACAGTTCCACAGGCTGTACAGGAAACATGGCTGGGAGACCCTTAGGAAACTTATGATCATGGCGGAAGGGGAAGAGGAAGGAGGCACATCTTACATGGCCAGAGCTGGAGGAAGAGAGAGAAGGGGGAGGTGCCATACACTTTTAAACAACCAGATCTCATGAGAACTCATTCATTATCATGAGAACAGCAAGGGTGAAGTCTGCCCCCATGATCTAACCACCTCCTGCCAGGTCCTTCCTCCATCATTGGGGATTAGAATTCAAACATGAGATTTGGACAGGGACACAAATCCAAACCACATCAGCTATGGTTACACATCAGACTTTGTTTTTTGTTTTTTTGAGACAGAGTCTCACTCTGTCACCCAGGCTGGAGTGCAATGGTGTGATCTCAGCTCACTGCAACCTCTACCTGCCAGGTTCAAACAATCCTTGTGCCTCAGCCTCCTGAGTAGCTGGGACTACAGGCATGTGCCACCACGTCTGGCTAACTTTTGTATTTTTAGTGCAGACAGGGTTTTACCATGTTGGCCAGGCTGATCTCAAACTCCTTGGCCTCAAGTGATCCGCCTGTCTTGGCCTCCCAAAGTGCTGGGATTATAGGTGTGAGCCACCACATGGTCAGACTTTAAATTTTCTTGTGTGTACCCCTGAACTTAAAATAAACGTTAAAAAAATTCTCTTGTGAAAGTTATCCTAAATAATAGAATTGTTCTAGATTACTTACTGGCCAAGCAGAGAAGTATCTGTGCCATTACTGGCACTTCTTGTTGCCCATGGAGAAATAAATCAGGTATTACAGAGATTCAGTTGCAGGGGATTAATGAACAGGCTGCTTGGTTAAAGTGAGTAGACTCTTCAGCTCATTCTTTGATCTATTTTATTTTAATTGGTTTGGTTCATGGGAACCTTGGCTAGGGAGCATACTCTAAACTCTTGGTATTATCCTCCTGACTATATTCTCTCAAAAGTTTTAAATGTTTGCACGCAGCCATCTCTAGAATGTCAAGTGCTCTCTTTTCAACTGGAATGACAAGAGCTGAAAGAACTGTATGACCATGAGGGCACTGTAACCTACGAATGATATGCTGAGACCAGAAACCCAGAATGACTGGTCACAGAGTGGTGCTAAGGCCCTAAGTTTTGCTCACACTCTCACCTAAGTGAGAACATGACCAAAAGCAGGGAAATTGTAAACAAAATTATGGGAGGCCATTGTTTTGGACTAAGCTCATGCACTGGGCCCCATCAGACCAGATCAAACCAAAATGGAGTCACTCATGCTAAATGTGACATAATCAGGCTAAGACTTTAAGGAAACATGATAGCTCCTAGAACAGACCAGATTTTGTTTTTCTCCGGTAAACAGGACATTCCAGCACAAGGAGGTACCCTCTACTCTAACTCTTACAAAAAATAGCCTGAAGTCCTTGTTCCCACCTTATAAAACCCACTGTTCTACTAATTCCCAGTAGGTTTCAAAACCAAGTAAGTACAGTAACGATAGTGATAGTGACATCAATGACTTAAGTTTTGGTCACCCTCTCCCAATTGACAGGATGACCAAAAAGGAAGAATTGTTAAATCAAGTTTAGCCTAAAATTGCCTCCTTACATTTTTTAAGTTCAGCCTAAAGGTTTCTCTGGACATAGTGAACTATAATCTAAATGAAGGTGTAAGCAGACTGTAGTCTACTCTTGTGCCAATCACCAAGTTTTGGCCAATCAAAGGGGACCAACTGTTCAAACCATGTTCAAATAAGGCAAATGCCAAGCTGTAACCAATCCAGCTATTTCTGTACCTCCCATCTGTTTTCTGTATGTAACTTTCCTTTTTCTGTCCAGAATTCTTCTTCCACCACGTGGTTGCAGTGGAGTCTCTCTGAGCCTACTCTGGCTCAGGGACTGCCTGATTCGTAAATCATTCTTTGCTCAATTACATTCTGTTAAATTTAATTTGGATAAGGATTTTCTTTTAACACTGTTCCAATGAAATGAAGTGAAATCTGAGATGATCCTAAGATACCAGCAAGCTTTTGGCTGTCCTACAAAGCTTAAGTCAGCTCATCTGTCTGTCATACTCTGGAGAAGGGAATCAGGCCCCAGGCTCCTGTGCACCCCCTCAACACCAGAGGCTTCCTGGTATGATCGTGTGATCATTGTCTCCAAAGACAGCCACCGTCAGTTCCTCCCTCTGTTACATGCATAACACCCAGCTATCCAGAAGTGGAGTCTGTAACATCCCCCCTTGAATCTGAGCTAGCCTGTGGCTGCTTAACCAACAGCATTGGTGGAAGTGACTCTGCGCCACTTCTAACCTTTAAGAGCGTTGACCTCAAGGAAGAGGCTGACGCACAAAATATAATGTTTTAAAGAATTTATCTGAGCCAAGATGAGAACAGCTGCCTGGAAGACTCAGACCCAAGACACTGTGGAGCTGAGCTCCGTTCGACCTTTGTTACAAGCAGTCTTTTAAAGACAAAAAAGGGTGACAAGGAGTGGGCTGATACAAAGTTGCTTGTCAGGAATTCTCATTGGTTTACAGAAATAAGATTGATTGGTGTTTGGACATACATGGTTGAACTATAGAGTATGAGTAATGGTGTCTATTGTGCCACATTGTTACATTAATTTATAGCTACTTTTAGGCCAGGCATGGTGGCTCATGCCTATACTCCCAACACTTTGGGAAGCCAAAGTGGGTGGATCACCTGAAGTCAGGAGTTCGAGACCTGCCTGACCAACATGGCAAAACCCCATCTCTACTAAAAATACAAAAATTAGCCAGGCGTGGTGGCACATGCCTGTGATCCCAGATACTCAGGAGGCTGAGACAGGAGAATCGCTTGAACCTGGGAGACGGAGGTTGCAGTGAGCCAAGGTCATGCCACTGCACACCAGGCTGGGCAATAGAGTGGGACTCCCTCTCAAATAAAAAAAAAAAGAAAAAGAAATTTATAACTACTTCTGGTGACAGGCAGTCTAGAGCCCCCACTACAAGCAGCTTAGCTCAAGGGGGATGTGGGATACAATGGCTGCCTCATTCCTATGCCTCTCTGGGCCTGACAATTTAGAGGAGGCTCACACTCCCCAGATTAAAAGTTTATTTTCATTCTCAGGAGGGTTGGCAGCTTCCTGCTTCTCCCAATTGGAAGCCAGCCTCCATGTTGTGAGGAAGCCCAGGCAGCCACATGAGGAAGGGCCAAGCCCCTCAGCCAACAATCCCAGCCAACCTTCCAGTCATCAGCCAGCACCAAATGTGAGGGAGCCGTTGTGGAGCCCACACCATGTGGAGCAGAAACAAATTGTCCCCACTGAACCCAATTGTAAAATTGTGAGCAAATCAATAATTGTTGGTTTTCTTTCTTTTTCTTTTTTTCTTTTTTTGAGATGGAGTCTCCCTCTGTTGCCCAGGCTGCAGTGCAATGGTGTAATCTCGGCTCACTGCAACCTTTTTTTTTTTTGAGACGGAGTCTTGCTCTGTCGCCCAGGCTGGAGTGCAGTGGCCGGATCTCAGCTCACTGCCAGCTCTGCCTCCCGGGTTTACGCCATTATCCTGCCTCAGCCTCCCGAGTAGCTGGGACTACAGGCGCCTGCCACCTCACCCGGCTAGTTTTTTGTATTTTTTAATAGAGACGGGGTTTCACCGTATTAGCCAGGATGGTTTCGATCTCCTGACCTCCTGATCCACCCGTCTCAGCCTCCCAAAGTGCTGGGATTCCAGGCTTCAGCCACCGCGCCCGGCCAAATTTTGTATCTTTAGTAGAGATGGGGTTTCACCATGTTGGTCAGGCTGGTCTCAAACTCTTGACCTCAGGTGATCCTCCTGCTGCCTCGGCCTCCCAAAGTGCTGGGATTACAGGTGTGAGCCACTGCACCTGGCCAATAATTATTGTTTTAAGGCACTAATTTTTGTAGTAGAGAGTGTGTGTGTGTGTGTGTGTGTGTGTGTGTTTTTGCAGCAACAGGTAACTGAAACACTTGGTAAGCTCCACAAGTTGCCCGTATGAGGAATAAAATTCCAAGCCCCCCCAACTGAATGAACCATCTCTTGGCCAAGGGAACCCCAGAGAAACTTCGGAATTTGAGTTCCCTGCCCTGGCAGGATGGGAAGTTGAACACGCCCTGTTATACCCCCTTCCCCACTAACCGCCTATTGGCTTTCTTCCCTAAGGGCTAAACGGAAGCCAGCCCTTTCAAAAGATTCCATCAATTCTTTTCTGGTTTTTCTAGAGGAAAGAAAAAAAAAGGCTCAACCGCCTGACACTGCCCCTCCTTTTCTGCTTAATAAGGGACCCCCAACCTGGCCAGTCTACAGAGGACATGCACAGAGGGTTTTTGTGTCCTCTGCTTCACCTTTTCATATCAGAGGACCGTAAACTCCACCTCAGGTCATGCTAAGTCTGTCATTTTTTGTACAAGGGATGCATGAGGGGGCATGAAGCTCAACTGAATATGCATACATTTCTCCTTTCATAAATATTCATGATTCATCCTATAGCTTATTGAATATGTAGATTTAGCCACCTTGGTCAGCATAAATCCCTGTCTTATTGTTCCCACCCTCAAAGTGTGTTTCCAGCTTCTGATTGGAGGCTACATTTCCCAGCCTGTCAACATGTCTGCCCTGCAGGCTGCAACACTTTATGAGAAATGAAATTCTCCTTTCCAAATTTATGAACCTCCATTCTTCAGTTGACACAGGAAGCCTTTCCCACTAGGTTTTAGGCACAGTAGATAGCACCTCCCTTCCTTCCCACTATGGGGAATGGGGGATTCAGCATGGCCACAGAGCTCTCCAAGGAAATCTCTCTGCAAGGCATTCTCCCTCTTCACAAACTACTGCCTTTTTATATCCCTGATCTGCCTGAAAACTACAAAAGATGTAGAACTGGTTCCTTAAATTTTCTTTTTAAAATTTAAGGTGTATTGACTGGGCATGGTGGCTCATGCCTTTAATCCCAGCACTTTGGGAGGTCAAGGCGGGAGGATCACTTGAGCCCAGGAGTTTTAGACCAGACTGGGCAACATAGCGAGACCTCATCTCTATTTATTTTTTTAAAAAAGTAGGATGTATGGGAACTCTGTTTCATGATGACTTAAACGTCAGATATCTTTCACATTAGTCCTCAGTTAAATCTGAAGCCCCAAGAACCTCATGTTCAGATCCCGTGACACTGAGTCCAGGATTGGCTAGACTTCAGGCAGAAGACGTATTGCACGGAGCAATAATTTTTCAAATTTTTTTCAATACTGAAAAACCCTGGCAGAATTTTATTTGAAGGCTTAAACTAGCTAGAGGCTATGCCCCAGTTGAAGAGACCTGGGGGCTCAATGCCTTTGGTTCTGCAGAACGCGATTTGAACACCACCAGTGTAAGGCAAAGAACCTGGCTTTGGAGCAGGTGGACCACTCTGACCTCAGTGTCTTCATCTGTAAAATGTGGAGAATGATAATAAATAATTATACCTACTTCACAGATAGTTAGGATAGTTCAATGAAATGAAGAGCATGAGTGAATCTGTGCTGAGCTGTATTCCACAAATGTTTGCTCTGTCTCCTTTCATTTTGACTCATGTTTCGAGTCAACAGCAACACTGACTTTCCTGCCTGGGCTCAGTGGACAGCCTGCACTGTATCCCCAGGCCTCTGCAGAATGTCATTAGGTCAGACAACTTCCAGCTCCTCTTCTGGAGTGGCCTCAGACCATCCCACAGCCTACCATAGGAATCTGAAACGAGATTCCCAGTAAAAAAAGGGTTGTCAACCCCTCACACCTCCTTGCCCACAGGCTGAAAGGCTAAGGTGGATCAAGATCACAAAAATGCTGGGATGAACCCAGGCCCTTTTGCCAGTCTCACACTACAACCCAAGGAGTTCCTCCTGAGAAAGTTATAATACAGGGTGGTCCTAGGAGAAGAGAAAATGTCAGGCAGCAATTTCACATGACTAACCAAAGGGAAACTGTTGAAATAGCTGCAGAAGCTAGGGACGGATAAAACACTGAAAACCAGCTGGCTAAGACTGACTGGACCCAACATGGCACTGGATTTGACCTAGATTTCTCCTAGAACCTCATCTGCTCATTAACATACAAATCAGACACCCACTAGTGCCACGACTGTTCCCGGAACACCCATATTTAGTATAAAAATGGGTAGCACCACAGTTCCAAGAAATCTCCACCTTTTTCCAGGAATTTTCATGAATATTCCACCCCTTGGTTAAAGAAACCCATAAAGGTAGAAACCCCAAACCTCCTAGTGTGACCCTTTTGAGTCTGCCCACACTCCCCTTTCTTGAGTATGTGCCTTCACTTTGCAATATATCGCTGTATTTTCACTATTTTCTGACTCATCCTTGAATTTCTTCTCGTGATGGTATCAACAGCCCAGACACTAGCTGGGGGTGAGATCCCACCAGTGTTTGGGAACCTCCCCCAGCCCTCTGGTTATTGCTTCCTTGCAATCACTGTGGAATGATGCTAAATGCTGTACATTCACTATTTTATTTAACCCCAAAACAACTCCCAGGGGGTTGATACTGTCACAGATCAGTGACTATTGGGGCTGGTGGTACGGGCAGTAAGAAGAATTTACCAAGTCAGTTGTAGGTAAAGAAAGGCAGATTTATTAGAGAAAGTGTGAAAATACGTTGCAAGAAAGCAATGGGCAAGTTAGCAAGAGAGGAGCTGACTACAAGGAGATAAAGGCTTGCTGGAGACTTTATAGGATGGTGCTTGTGCTGTGTGCTGAAGAGGGCTGTGCAGTGCTGATAACACCAATGTTGCAGTGAGCTAACCTGCAAGTGTCTGGTGACAGTTGGGTGCAGCAAGATTGTGAGTTATCTGCACAGGAGGACTATGTGTCCTGGACCATGAAGAAAGGCAGACTCATAGCTTACCTGCTTTTTCTTTTTGCTTTCCCCTGATCCCGCCAGCCTGATTCCTTTTCCCTAATTAGGGCTCTACAGATACCCTTTTTTACAAGCTGCCCCTTTTTACAAGTTAGAAAACTGAGATTCAGAGAGATTAACTCAGCAATTTCCAAGGTTGGCTGACCATCAGAATAACTGGGGAGCTCTTCAAATGCACATTCCGGCCGGGCGAGGTGACTCACGCCTGTAATCCCAGCACTCTGGGAGGCCAAGGCGGGCGGATCATGAGGTCAGGAGATTGAGACCATCCTGGCTAACACGGTGAAACCCCGTCTCTACTAAAAATACAAAAAATTAGCTGGGCGTGGTGGCGGGCGCCTGTAGTCCCAGCTACTTGGGAGGCTGAGGCAGGAGAATTGGCCTGAACCTGGGAGGTGGCGCTTGCAGTGAGCCGAGATCTCGCCACTGCACTCCAGCCTGGGCAACTGAGCAAGACTTGGTGTCAAAAAAAAAAAAAAAAAAAAACCACATTCCTAGGCCCCACCCGCAGACCAACAGAACCAGACCTTAGTTCTGTAGGCTCCAAGGTCACATACCTCTCCAGTGGGAAGACAGGACTGGGACTGGGATGAGACAGGTGAGGCCCTCGCTGTCGGGTGCCCGTCTGTCTGTGTGACCCAGAGAGCATGGGCCTCCTTCCAGTCTGCAGCCTTGGTCTCACCCAAGACCCGCCCATAGCGAAGCCAGTATTGGGATTACAGATCAGTCTGCAGAAAGTCCACACCCTTAGCCACAAAACTATTATTATTAATACTACAGCCCCAGGATGCCTTAGGGCAGAGATTCTCAAACTGCAGCCTGCATCCAAATCACCTGGAGTGCTTGTTAAAACGCAGAGCGCCGGGCCCCACCCCATTTCTGAGTCAGCAGGTCTGGTTGGGGCTGAGCATTTACCTTTCTAACAAGATCCCAGGTGGAGCAGATTCTGCAGGTCCAGTACCACACTTGAAGTGCCACACTTGGAGATTCACTGCCTGAAGGTGGAAGGAGCTGGCACCTCAAGCAACAGCTCCGTTCTCTAGATTTCTTCTGTCAGTGTCTATGATGAAATGCCCTGGGCAGCTGGATTGCCTGAGCCTGCAACCCCGAGACACTCCAAGTCGTAGTAAATTCCCTCATTGCTCACCTGCACCCAAGCATCTTGATGCAGGTATTCTATGCTGCTCCCTGTTCCAATAAGGAAGGAGTATCCTAGGAAAGGGTCTAAGATTTTCCAGCAGGGAGGGGTCAGGCCTTAGCAAGGTCATCACTGATAGGGTCTCTGGCTTCTGATCCCTCTGTTGGCCACACCATCTGCATGGGGGCTTCTGGGATGGCGTTGTTGAGATCATGTTGGTCTTTGTGCTTTTTGTAGCCCCACATTTACGCAGCTGTCTGGGAAAAGGAGAACCTGGTCGAAAAGTTGCTAGGGGTGCTCCCTCCGTGAGTGTTCATCCTGAGAGCAGTTGCAGACATTTGCGTTAATTAGTTAATTTAATTTTATGTGCACCTAGTTAGTGCTCTAAAAGAATCTACAAATTAATGGCAGCTCACATGCAAATGAGTGAAATTCACAGCCCCACACTTTAGGGTTTTGGTTTTCGTTTTTAAACAGCCCGTGGGCCAGCACTGGGTATTTCCTTGTAATCCTCAAAGAAGTATTTCTAATTAATTGAGCGCCTAATTGCACAGCTCATAAGGGAAGTTCCTTCTAAAATGAAAACCCAGCATCCCGCGGGCATCGGCCCTCACTCATTTCCGCCCGTTACCAATTGCAGACTCACTCAGCTGCCAGAACCACTCTCCTCAGCACCCTGATTTTACCCACCTGTCTGACCCCTGACCCCTGACTCCTGCCTCTTCCTCCCAATGTTCCTGTTTAAATCTGGGCCCACTATGGTTGGGGAAAGTGCTCTAAAGTGGGTGTCAGGACATGTGGTTTCACCTGCTAACCAGCTGCATGCATTTGGCAAAGTTACCTTTCCTCTCTCAGGCTTCAGTTTTCTCATCTAAATACCTGTGAGGGTAACAGGAGAGTGGTTTCTCCTCAGGAAATGGGAGGCCCTGCTGGGAAGAGGAATCAGGACAGGAAATGAGAGGGCCCTTGGGACAGGAAAGGAAGGACCTGCTCTGGGGCTTTGGGAATTGGACTTGGAAGTGCTGGGAGGGCAGGAAGCAGCTCTGGACTGGGGTGAGCTGGTCCTGGTTAGTTAGAAGGGAGACTTGTGGCATCACTGAGTCGCCATTTTAGTTTTTGCTGGCAACTGTGGTGAGGGACAGCCTCTCACTTCAAGGCGATGCCAACAGTTCTTGGAGCTCCTTCTCCTGAATCATGGGGAGAACTGGCCCAAGCTGGCCGGAGCCTGGCTTGTGACCCACAGTGTGTGCATGAGTTCAAAGAGCTCAGTCTCCAAAACTCTGTGGCCATGGAGCCCAGGCTAGATCTAGGCTAAATATAACCATGCAGAGGAGTCCTTGTACCCATTTTGAGCCCCAAGAAACCACTGTGGCATGAGAGGCAGGCCTCAGTAGCCTGGAAGCTTCCTGCGGAGACAAGGTCCCTGCCCTCAAGACAGTTCCCAAGTGGCCATGGTTCACTATTGGCCAACCACTTGTTGGCCGCAGCCATGACGAAGAGTGGCCTTTAGGCCTCTTTGTTTCTTCTCAGGGAGGTGAAGTAACCATGACTAGGAAGCACCCAGGGGTCCCTAGATTGGCTATGGGAGGAGTTCCAGGGAGGATTTTTTTTTTTTTAATAGAGACCACTCCTTGTAAAAAGGACATTTTAAATAATTAGTGTGTTGGGAACATGGAGTCACTTCTCTAGACCTTAAAAAATAATTTGTTATTTTCATTCACGTGGGTAAAGCAAGACATTTGGTTATTTAAGAGAACTAGCCTATGATCTTATGGAACCACCAGCAACAACATTCCTTGATTCTGTGAGATGTCCCAGATCCCTGACTCAACTGAACAACAGCCAACGCTATTTACCCAGCACATACCTACCAGGCACACTTGACATGCATTATTGTCATTATTGTATCTAATATAACATTTCTTTCTTTTTTCTTTTTCTTTTTTTTTAAGACAGGGTCTTGCTCTGTCACCCAGGCTGGAGTGCAGTGACGTAATTCTAGCACATTGCAACCTCCACTTCCCGGGTTCAAGTGATTCTCCTGCCTCAGCCTCCAGAGTAGCTGGGACTACAGGCATGCGCCACCACACCCAGCTAATTTTTTGTATTTTTAGTAGAGATGGGGGTTCCACCATATTGACCAGGCTGGTCTCAAACTCCTGACCTCAAGTGATCCACCTGCCTCGGCCTCCCAAAGTGCTGGGATTACAAGTGTGAGTCACCGCACCTGGCCAATTGTATCTACTGTAATATATCTGCAAAGCAGGTGCTATCCACACTTTGCCCTGAAGAATCTGAGGCTCAGCAAAGGTAAGTAACTGACAAGTCATGTAACTTGTAAAAGGTGGAGCCAGGAGTCCAACCAGGCCTGAATGTGACTTCAGAATCCCCTGATTCGCAGCCTAGAGCCTCACTCGTGGCTACTGTTCCAGGACCAGCCCCATCTGGAGGTCCCTAACTCTGGTGCCAGTCAGGAGCTCACCTTTGTGCATAGTGCAGAGGGACCCTTCCTTCAGTGTGAGGACAGGGCACTGGGAGGCAGTCGACTCATGCCTGGGACACTGCTAGGGGAGGGCTGGAGTGAAACACTGGTCTGTCCAGGCAGAACCAAAACAAGGTAGGACGTTTTAAAAATCCTTTTAAATTGCTGGGCATGGTGGCTCACATCTGTAATCCCAGCGCTTTGGGAGGCCAAAGGAAGAGGACTGCTTGAATTCAAGACCAGCCTGGGCAATATAGTGAAATCCTATCTCTACAAAAAAATAAACAAAACTAGCCAGCTGTGGTGGTGCATGCCTGTAGTCCCAGCTGCTCGGGAAGCTCAGGCGGAAGGATGACTTGAGCCCAGGAGGTGGAGGCTGCAGTGAGCTATGATCCTGCCACCACACCCTAGCCTGGGTGACAGAGCGAGACCCTGTCTCAAAAAAAAAAGAGGAAAAAAAAGGCCTTTTCATATTCCAATTCTATTGAAATACAATACCTACAACATGGTGAAACAATGTGAAGTATGTTCAAATGGTTTAAAAAAGATGCTGCCCAGCAAGAGGGGAAAATGGACAAGCGAAGCACCAGTGTTTGTACAGGAACGCCAAAAAAAAGGAAAGGGGAAGAGTTTAAAAAATAAAACCTTTTTTTTTTTTTTTCTAAAGTGGGGCAGAAAAATCTCAAAATGTGATTGGGAGATTGAAGAAAAGAAAGAGGCCCGTCCTTCTTCCCAAGCTGGAGAGATTGAAGGATGCCTGGGTAGATGGTGAGTCGGAGATTCTCTCCAGAACCAGGAATGCTGCCTATGCCCCCTAGAAGGGTGTATTCCAATCTCCTGGGGGCCATTCACTGTCCACCAACGTCCCACTCTCTAAATTCCTTGCCTCAAATTCTGATACGCTTTCCCAGTTGAAGGTCCTCCTATAGCTTTGATTACTGCTAGGAGTGTGCTAGTGCAGAGGGCAGAGGCAGCAAAAAATGGGCAGAAAATCAGGGAGAATTGCCCAAGTGTGAGTGACTTAGAAAAAGAGATTTTTCCCTGAGGAATTATATTGATGAAATCTAGGCTTGAAAAGTCCAAGTTCAAAGGTCTGCTTACTTTATTATCGTTTTACCCAGAGGAATGTGCCTGTTAGGTTAATATTTATTTTATTGAATAATCTAGTTTCAGCTACTGTCAATAAAAGTCAATGCTACTTTTTGTAGAGAAAGAGGCAGTTTAGTGGCTAATTTCAGATCGCAGACAGGTTGTTCCTGGGCCCTTTGGCTCTACCGCCACCTGGTGGCAGACTCCTGTAGAGCAGGGCTGGCCATTTGGGTTCCGAGCCAGAACTCAAGTCTGAGAGGTTGGAATCCTGATCTGCTCACCCAGGAGCAGGGTGACCAGTTGGACAGACTTCCTCTCTCCCTGAATTTCAATTCCCATATCTTAAAATAGAGACCATAACGTCTACTTTTGGGGTTTGTCGTAACAATCAAATGAGTTAACATATATATAGTGCCTAGTGCATGGTAAATGTTTAATAAACTATTAACTTGGCCGGGCACGGTGGCTCACACCTGTAGTCCCAGCACTTTGTGAGGCTGAGGCGGGCAGATTATTTGAGCCCAGGAGTTCCATACCAGCCTGAGCAACATAGGGAGACCTCCATCTCTACAAAAAATTAAAAAATGAACCAGGTGTGGTGGTGTGAGCCTGTAGTCCTAGCTACGAAGAAGGCCGGGCTAAGGTGGGAAGATCACTTGAGCCTGGGAGGTCGAGGCTGCAGAGAGCCAGGATCACACCACTGCACTCCAGACTGGGTGACTGAGCAAGACCCTGTCTCTAAAACAACAAAAACACATATAGGAGATTTATAAAACTTCACACACACACACACACACACACACACACACACACACATAAACGCAAACCAACTATTTCAGTAAATTCTAAGGGGAAGTATAGGGAGTTCTGGGAGTCAGAGGCTCTTTGATCAGAGGCTCAGGGAAGATCTCCCAGAGAGGGTTATGACTGGGCTGAGTTTGTGAAGAAAAGTTATCCGGCTAAAGGAGGTGGGGCTGGAGGCTGAGCGATCTCAGGCAGGGCGGACAGCAGGCCTGAGGACCCCTAGGCAAACAGAAGTGAGTTTAGGGGCAGATCCCTTCCCAGAATTCACCTCTTGCTTCCAGGCAGGGGCCCTGACATGCATCTGCAGGGGCCCCGCTAAAAGCTATCGGTCAGTTTCCATCTCTAACAGGAGATGGGGGTCTTCAGTTACCATCCAGCCGGGGCACGTCCCCCAGGAAGGAACATGAGCTGGGCCCGAAAAGGAGCTGCTCAGAGCTCCAGTGTCAGGCAGGCTTGGGGAGCTCCCTGCAGGTGGGCAGGACGCAGGACTCCTGAGGCCCCACCATCTCCTAAGGAAGCCCCCTCCCCACCCTCCGCTACTCCTAAAAGCCTGGAGGGCCTCCCTTGCGGGCTGGCTCAAGTAACATGGATTCCCAGCCCGGCCCCCGCCCACGCTCACATAGTTTCTCTGGGGCTCAGGCCATCTGTTAACACAGCTATCACTGGCTTCCTGCTCACCATGCCAAGGTGTCACACACGTGAGCTCAGGTCTAGGAAAGAACTCTAGAGGGGTTTGCAACACTACCTGTCCAAAGTCCCTGAGTAAGTGAAATGCAGTGTTTAGCCCAAACCATCATTTTAGCTAAGTGCTTTCCTGTGTCCTCCCCAAGAACCACTCTCAGTGTATGCTCTCACCTGGTATGGGGTCTCGTTTTACCCTCTTTTCAGTCCCTCCTTCCTGACTACTGAGCAGACAGGGAGATGTGAGAGCCAGAGAGACTTGGGCAAGGCACACAGGCCCATTAGCTCAGCAGCTGTGGAGAGAGAAGCCATAAAGAAGGAGTCCTGGCCGGGCGCGGTGGCTCAAGCCTGTAATCCCAGCACTTTGGGAGGCCGAGACGGGTGGATCACGAGGTCAGGAGATCGAGACCATCCTGGCGAACACGGTGAAACCCCGTCTCTACTAAAAAAATACAAAAAAACTAGCCGGGCGAGGTGGCGGGCGCCTGTAATCCCAGCTACTTGGGAGGCTGAGGCAGGAGAATGGCGTGAACCCGGGAGGCGGAGCTTGCAGTGAGCTGAGATCCGGCCACTGCACTCCAGCCTGGGCGACAGAGCGAGACTCCTTCTCAAAAAAAAAAAAAGAAGGAGTCCTGTCTGGAAATCAGAAACCTGAACGGACTGGCTGTGTGGCCAGGAGCAAGTCACTTCCCCTCGCTGGTCCTCAGTTTCTTCCTTTTTAAAATAACAGGAAATCATCTCTAAGCTTATTTCTTGCTGACGATTCTGGGATCTTATTTAAAGAATTGGGTCTATTTCAAAAGTCAACTTAGTTTTTTTTGAGGTGGGGGACAGGGTCTCCCTATGTTGCCCTGGTTGGTCTCAAACTCCTGGGCTCGAGGGGTCCTCTACCTCAGCCAGCTTCGGGGAGTTCTTAATTGGAGGATATTGTCCCTTTTGTTACTTTTCTGGGGCTGTTGCAAGGTGGAAAGAAACAGAGGTGGGCATCCCTGAGCCGCTGCTGAGCCATGACTAGGAATTCGACTTCGCAAAGGAGCTGTGTGCAGTGGCTCACACCTGTAGTCCCAGCACTTTGGGAGGCTGAGGCAGGAGGATAGCTTGAGCCCAGGAGTTCAAGACCAGCCTGGGCAATGTGTCAAGACCCTGTATCTACTAAAAATAAAAAAATTATCTGGGTTTGGTGGCACGTGCCTGTAGTCCCAGCTCCTAGGGAGGCTGAGGTGGGAGGATTGCCTGAGCCCGGGAGGCAGAGGCTGCAGTGAGCCAAAATTGCACTGCTGCACTCCAGCCTGGTGACAGAGGGAGACCCTGTCTCAAAAAACAACCAACCAACCAACCCAAAACACCCAAATGATAATGCAGTATCTCAGTGCTCGAATGACAGCATATCTGTAGGTTACAGTTGATGGGAATTCTTTAAAATAAGGTTCCATATCTTATTTTAGGGTAAGTAATCTCCCAAATAGCTGAGACTACAGGAGCGTACCACCCAGCCTGGCTAATTGTTTAAAATTTTTTATAGAGATGGTGTCTTACTATGTTGCCCAGACTGGTCACAAACTCCTGGGTTCAAGCAATCCTCCTGCCTTAGCCTCCCAAAGTGCTGGGATTATAGGCACAAGCCACCATACCTGGCCATCATCTGCGATAGCCCCAAACTGGAAATCACTGTCACTTCCATTACTACAAGGCAAATGAAATGAATTATGGTCTGCCAAAAAGAGACTGGGGTATCTGTACTGACATGGGCCGATCTTCAAGATACATGAAGTGTGTACTATATTCCATTTGTGTGTGCTGTTGGGGAAGGTGTACATGTATGTATACGATAGGTAATTTCTGGAAGGATGCATAGGAAACTGGTAACAGTGGTTTCCTCTGGGGAGAAAACAGGGGGCCGGGGGGGGCGGGGGTAGGGAATGAGCAGAAGAACACAAATTTTCACTTCCAGGCCTTTAAGCACCATTTGAATTTTTGTTTTTCCATCTCCATATATTAACTTGAAAATTTTTCTTTGGGTAATATAGCGATTATAGCAATTGACTTTAAATGTAAAAACAACCTCGCATTCTGAGATAAACTCTATTTGGTCATAATGCATATTGCTGGATTAAGTAGCTAATAGTTCAGTGATTTTGCATCTATGTTCATGATGTATTTAGGTAGTCACTTTCTTTTCTTGATATGTCTTTGGCCAGTTTTGGTATTGTAGCAATACTGTCCTCATAAAAAGAGGTGGGAGGCAGGTGTTCCCTTTTTCTTTTATTTTCCGAAAGTTTGCATAGGATTGGAGCTTCTTCTTTCTTAAATGTTTGATAGAACTCACGAATAAAGCAATCTGGACCCAAAGTTTTCTTTGGAGATTTTTTTTTTTTTTTGAGATGGGGTCTCACATTGTTGCCCAGGCTGAACTCAAACTCCTGGGCTCAAGTGATCCTCCTGTCTTAGCCTCTCAAGTAGCTGGACCTGTAGAAAGATTTTTTTTTTTTTTTAATAACACATTTCTTTGATACAGGGCTACTCAGGTTTTCTATTTCATCTTGTGTACATTTTAGTAAGTTCTATTTCTCAAGGAATGTGTTGATTTCATCTATTGGTTTAAAGTTGTTCACAGTATTTCCTTATTGTCCTTTTTTGTTTCGTTTTTGTTTTTTTGAGACAGAGTTTTGCTCTTGTTGCCCAAGCTGGAGTGCAATGGCATGATCTCAGCTCAGCATAATCTCTGCCTCCAGGTGCAAGCGATTCTCCTGCCTCACCCCACCGAGTAGCTAGGATTATAGGCATGCGCCACCACACACAGCTAATTTCTGTATTTTCAGTAGAGACGGGGTTTCTCCATGTTGGTCAGGCTGGTCTTGAACTCCCTATCTCAGGTGATCCACCTGCCTAAGCCTCCCAAAGTGCTGGGATTACAGGCATGAACCACAGCCCCTGGCCCTCATTATCCTTTTAACGTCTGTTAAGACCTATGATAATATCTCCTGTTTTGTTACTGATGGGGATGATTTGTGTTTTATCTTTTTTTCTTACAGTTTTGCTAGGGGTTTATTAATCTCCTCAAAGAATCAACTGTGGCTTTGTTAAATGTATTGTTCATCTGTTTTCAATGTCTAATTTTGCTTCTATCTTTGGTATTTCCTTTCTTCTTACTTGTTTTTCCTCTAGCTACTTTCTTTCAAATACATAGATATTTAAAGCTATTAATATATCATTTAGGAAGCAATTACAACCTACTAAATTAATTTAGCCTTTTATTATTTTATTTCTCTGGGTTACTCAATCTTGAAATATATTTCTAATTCTCTTTTTAGAGAAAACTTTATTTATTTATTTTTTTAAGGCTACATTGGCAAGAATTTAGAGAAAACTTTCTAGGAGAATCAGGAAATACTACCCATGGTGGGTGGAAGGGAGTATACACAAAAATCTAGAGAATAATTGTAAGGATAGAAAAATCCTAATATTCCTGTTCTTTTTCATCCTATTCCAAGCTGTATTTATTCTAAAGATACTTGAATTTTAGGAACCCTCAGTTCCTTTTTGAATGCTAAGTTGTAATTACCAGTGACTCATTCATCTATACTCAAGTTTTTGGATATAAATGAAGGTTAACTATGACTCCAGTTAATTTAATGCTTTATACCATACCAAGCACATCATTAGTACACTGTCAAGATGCAATCTTCCTTTGCTACTAATTACATTAACTTAATAAGTCACTTTTCTTTAGGTATTGCTTATATTACTTTTTAATATTTCTCTTTGGTGAACTAATTCTCCCATCTTTTTAATAATTCATTTTAATTTCTGATTTTTAAATACTGAAACGGGTTATAACAAAGGTTATTTTCTTTATGCTTAGTCTGGATAGTACAAAAAAAATTCCATCATAAATTTTTTTTTTGTAAAGGAATGACTGTGCTCTAAAATGGAACAATTTTCTTTTTTCTTTTTCTTTTTTTGAGACAGAGTCTCACTCTGTTGCCCAGGCTGGAGTGTAGTGGCACAATCTTGGCTCACTGCAACCTCTGCCTCCCGGGTTCAAGCGATTCCCCTGCCTCAGCCTCCCGAGTAACTGGGATTACAGGTGCCCGCCACCACACCCAGCTAATTTTTATATTTTTAGGAGAGTATTTGTATTTGTAATTCATGTATTTTCGCCATGTTGGCCAGGCTGCTCTCGAACTTCTGACCTCAGTTGATCCACCCGCCTTAGCCTCCCAAAGTGCTGGGATTACAGGTGTGAGCCACCATGTCCAGCGAAATAATTTTCAAGCCGGGCGCGGTGGCTCAAGCCTGTAATCCCAGCACTTTGGGAGGCCGAGACGGGCGGATCACGAGGTCAGGAGTTCGAGACCATCCTGGCTAACACGGTGAAACCCCATCTCTGCCGGGCGCGGTGGCTCAAGCCTGTAATCCCAGCACTTTGGGAGGCCGAGACGGGCGGATCACGAGGTCAGGAGATCGAGACCATCCTGGCTAGCACGGTGAAACCCCGTCTCTACTAAAAAATACAAAAAACTAGCCTGGCGAGGTGGCGGCCACCTGTAGTCCCAGCTACTCGGGAGGCTGAGGCAGGAGAATGGCGTGAACCCGGGGGGCAGAGCTTGCAGTGAGCTGAGATCCGGCCACTGCACTCTCAGCCCGGGCGACAGAGCGAGACTCCGTCTCAAAAAAAAAAAAAAAAAAAAAAGAAAGAATTTTCTAAAGGAACCCCATCAAGATATTCCTAAATATACACATAACCAAATGTATGTTTGTATATTTTAGAGAAAATAACATAATTTTTGTTCTTATTTTAATTGTAGCAACAGAGTCTAGCTATGTTGCCCAGGCTGTTCTTGAACTCCTTAAGTTGGCTTTAAGTTGCCTCAGCCTCCCAAAGCGCTGGGGCTACAGGCATGAGCCACTGCACCCAGTCTAGACTTTTCTTAAACCTTTTGTTTTTTTTGAGACAGGATCTCGCTATGTCGCCTGGGCTAGTTTGAGACAGGATCTAGCTATGTCGCCTGGGCTAGTTTGAGACAGGATCTCGCTATGTCGCCT